>NC_077232.1:69678245-69995664 GCF_027887165.1 Monodelphis domestica
AAAAACCACTCTTTTATAATTAAGGAAAGGGGTAAAGTGCTAAAGTAGGCCTCCACTAAGAGCTGTGGGCTCACTTACTCAGAATGCAAGGATTAAACTCTGTTTGCTCTAGTTACTGACCACTGGGAATGCCAAACTCCATAGATTGGACAATTCTAAGGAGCAAACTTAAATACCTTCCCAGGGGAGTAAGGGGGATTGAGGATTAGAGGAATAGTTGATTGGCTTTACAATGGTAACAAGGAAAATGAGAAATTCCAGACAGGAATAATAGTGAGGAGTTGACCTTCACAATGGATACAAAAGGGAAAGACCCAGCCAAGGGCTGGGCCACTTTAGTAAAAGGACTTTGTCCTAAGGGGAGAAACTATTGGGGCAAGAGATACTTAACATCCAATGGGATTAGCCATTCCCACTTAAACTCCTTTAAGGTCTGTTGTTCATCTGAGACTAGTGAAGTTGGACTTTTCCTCAGGGAGAAACTTTCATGTGACAAGGTCAAACCTGGAGCTTTCACCTTTAAGCAAAGTAAAATGTGTGAATTTTAGATTTACTCCACCCTGCTGAGTCTTTAGAATTCTAGTAACCAAGAATGTAACCCACTGAAGGGTTAACTATGAGGAGGATGGCCTATGACCAACAATCTCTCTCTCTCTGTCTCTCTTTCTCTGTGTCTCTCTGTCTTTCTCTCTCTCAGCCAACAACCCTAATTTTACCCCTAACAATTGGGGGGTCATTAAATCTTTCCAGACTACAAATTTGGGGGCTTCTAGATTCCATGTTGACAGTAGTTATCCCCAGACATCATACTGTTGTGGGGTATAGAGGTGTACCCCTGGGGTTTGGGAAGAATACCTTTTGCAAGAATGCAAGACTTGGGGGGGGGGCAGCTGGGTAGATGGGTAGCTCAGTGGATTGAGAGCCAGGCCTAGAGACAGGAGGTCCTAGGTTCAAATTTGGCCTCAGATATTTCCTGGCTGTGTGACCCTGGGCAAGTCACTTAACCCCCATTGCCTAGACATTACCACTCTTCCTCCTTTATTCTGCCTAGGAACCAATCAATACACAGTATTGTCCAAGATAGAAGGTAAGGGTTTAAAAAAAATGCAAGACTGAAATTTAACTTAAAACTAAACAGAGATTAATTAGTAATGTTGAATTTTTGGCCAGCAAGACAGCATGAATGGAGCAACCTGGGAGGTTGTTCCCAGAATGCCTCCATTCTGGGGTTTTTATATTCTTGTACAGCAGTGGGAACTTGACTCTGGAGCAAGGGGTTGAGGGGAGGAGGTTAGCCCAAGGGCATGGGGGTGGTTTTCCTGATTTGGAGGATGAATGAATGAGGTGTATCTCTTTGTCCTTCTCAATTCAATGGGGCAATCAAAGGGGGGGGGGGGGATAATTTTCAAGGTCAGATGTTTTGGGTTGGGAGCCAGAGCACCTAAGGGAGTGGAGGAATTTCCCTGATAATAGTTTGCCTGAGTTTCTGGGGGGTACAATGTCCATGACAATACCTTTTAATAAAATCAAAGACTACTTTTGTTTTCTTGGCAGTTATACAGTTAACTCATACCATACTTTCAGGCCACTTAAACTTCCAGATCTTTTTCAAATAAAATTAGACCAGCTAAGTATCCCCAATTTTGTACTTGTGAAGTTGATTTTTGAATTTGTGTAAGACTACAGTTATTCCTATAATATCTGGGTCTTGATTAGTTTCAGCCTAACATTTTAGGCTGTGAAGCCTAAAAACATCTGTTTTAGCCTGGCAAGATATTTTGAATCCTAACAGTATCATACAAAGTGTTAACTATATTTCATATTTTATGTTACATGCAAGTTATTTGATGTGATTTTTCTTTTATAGGTACTTAGCACCTTTTTGTATTAGATCTAAAAATAGACTTAGCTTAAGGCTTTTGCTTCACTATAAGTATGAGTTAAGTACTTTTTCATTGTTCAGTAAAGAGTTTACAACTTTATCTTCCCCTAAAGTATGCTTAAGTATGGGTAGAGTAGAGTTCTCACATTCCTGACTAAGTCCCTTCATTGTTTAAAATGGGGAATGGTCTTAACCAAGTGTTCTGAAGTAGGGTCTGAGAATTTTTAAGATTCACAATCCCCCCTGATGATCATTGGGAAACTAGTCTCCCCATTGATCATTTAACATAATCATCTTGTAGTACTAAACACACTTCTAACTATAGATATATACAATATTCAATTTTCAAGAGGAAATTAGAGTAGTGAGGGAGGAAATAGAAAAGAAAGAAAGCAAAACCAATGTTTTGCTAGGTGCATTGACAGAAAGCCAAATTAGGGGCAATCCCTTTTGGCATAAATGTGTACATTTAAATAAATTTTTAACCAAACTTCAGTTCAATCAACCATATCAAAAGTTCATTCTTGATCTTCTTGATGTAGTGTAGGTTTTCCAGCATCTTTCTGCAATAGTTCATTCTCTGGATATTTTCTGGATTTAACAAGCTTCTTCCTTGAAGATCTTTTCTCGAACAAATTCAATTCTTGGATTTTAAATTCAAAATTTTGGATTTTAAATTAAAATACACTTGGTTGTTGTTTTTTTCCAATTAAAATACTGCATTTGGATTACTGAGAGGCATTCATTATGGTTTAATGTATTGTGAACTAAAAAACTACTCCACCCTAATTAGACATACTTTAGGGAGAGATAAAGTTGTAAACTCCTGATTGAACAATGAAGGTACTTAACTCATACCTTATAGTGAAGCTAAAACTTAAGCTAAGTCTATTTTTAGATCTAATACAAAAAGGTGTTAAGTACCTATAAAGGTTAAATTAATCACAAAAAAGGTCAAGTAACTCACAAAACATAAGCTTAACAAAGAAGTATGAAGTACCTCAGAAGATATAATCTAACCAGAGAAGGTAAGAACTAAAGAATCGTGAGAACTAAGAATGGGCTGTCCTGGAAAAAAGCGTCTACTGTGATTAGTAGACGTGAAAATTTAGGGGAGGTGACATGAGAACATTTCTTTAAAAGGAGGCTAAAAAAAGTCAGTTGAGGCAATTCAGTTCAGAGTGAAATGGTTCTGAACTCAGTTCAGGAAATTGAGTTCAATGGAGGACTGGAGCTTCCTTGGAGATGGTCTCGTAATGAGTGATAAGACTGACTCCCTTTCCTTTAGACTCAGGAAGGCCACTTTGGCTAAAGCCTTTAATTACTTCCTGGCTCAACCAGAGCCAGAGCAGTTTAAATGTTTAAATTAATTCTCTCTCTCTCTCTCTCTCTCTCTCTCTCTCTCTCTCTCTCTCTCTCTCTCTCTCTCTCTGTCTCTCTCTCTCTCTCTCTGTCTCTCTCTCTCTCTCTCTCTCTCCTTTCCTTAATTCCTTTTATGTTAATTAAATCTTCATAATTCCCAGCTGACTTGGGTATTTTATTATTTGGGAATCATCCCTGGTGACCAATTAAATAGATTTTCAAGTCACAAAGCTAAAATCATCCTTACAGTATAATGGTCCTGGTTATGGATATATTTACACATCATATTTTATAATCAAAGATCTCTATATATCAAATGCTCAAGTATCATGGACACAAATTTGGTTCACCTTTAGATATAGTCTCTTATTAAATTGTTAAATATCTAATTCATGCCAAATTGTACCTTAGAATTGCTTTAAAAATCTATTAAAATTAATATTTGCAGGCCTATTATATAGGCTTAAAAAAAGAAATGACTGCATTCTACTAGTGGAGAGATGAAGAAAAAGAAGGAAAAAAACATCATAAGGATATAAAAAAAACTATCTAGAACACAGTACTTGGTATCTTGTTCAATTATATCTGATTCTTCATGATACCAATTGGGATTTTCTTGGCAAAGATACAGCAGTGATTTGCCATTTTCTTCTCCAGCTCAAACTAAGGCAAACAGGGATAAATGACTTGCTTAGACTCAATGAAAACGGGAAGATGAGTCTTACCTGATTTAAGGCCTAGGGCACTCTATTCACTGTACCATCTAGCAACTAGTTGCTATCCTCACAAGTGTTCAGACCAAAGTTAGAGTAAAGTTATCATGGCAAGGAAGATATCAAAAATGGAAGCTGGGAATTAATTCAAATATTAAGTACCTACTGTTTGCATACTAGTGACAACCTAGTTTTGTAAAAGCCCCTGGATCACACTAATAGGATTAGTTGGTTTGGCCTAGAGTAAACAATAAGCCTTCAAGTACCCACTGATCTCACCCTAAATAGGATTAGCAGATATAGTAGTAGTGGTAGTCTCTTGGTGATCCAGAATGACTATTGTCTTTGTGCAGTTTCATCTACCGTGTACCCTCATGTGGCTTTGGAGTCCAAAGGCTGAGACACAGAGTTTGTGGCACATGGGGCATGGGACGCCAGTTGTTACGGGAGGTGTGGTTGTGGCCTGGTGTCGGCGTTCACGCACAGCGGCAAGACGTCAATGTCGCTCATCTTCAAAGGTGGTGGCGGCATGGTTAATGTGGGTTCGCCAGCTGCTTCTGTCAGAGGCAGAGAGTTCTAGTTGCTTTGGTGTAATGCCAGCCCACTTCAAGTTGGACTTTAGCTGATCCTTGAATCTTTTCCGTGGTCGGCCTTGTTTCCTGAGTCCAGCTGACAGTTCACCATAGAATACCTGTCTTGGTATTCGCTGTGGATCCATGCGGATGACATGTCCAGACCATCGTAGCTGGGTTTTGGGGACCATGACTTTGATGCTGGTGGAGTTGGCTCTGTCGAGGACTTCTTGATTGGTGATTCGGTCCTGCCATCAGATCCTCATGATTGACCAGAGAGAGCGTTGGTGGAATTGCTCCAGCTATTTCATGTGCTTCCGGTACAGTGTCCATGTCTTGCAACCTTACAGGAGCGAGCTGAGGACCACTGCGTTATATACTTTGAGCTTCGTCACAGTGCTTACACTGCTGTGTTGGAGGACTTTAGAGTGCAGCCGCCCAAGTGCCTGGCTGGCCTTTTGGATCCTGGCATTAATCTCGTGGTCTAGGGACCCGTCATTGGCGATAGTGCTGCCCAGGTATTTGAAAGTGTTGACGTTAGAAAGCTGTGTGCCGTCGATAGTTATGCATGGCTGGTTAGTTGGTCTCCCTGGTGCAGGTTGGAACAGCACCTCTGTTTTGCTGGGGTTGATAGTCAGGTCAAACAGTTTTGTTGCGGTAGAGAACCTGTCCACAGGTTTGAAGATGATTTTCTTGGTGGGCCATGAGAGCACAGTCATCTGCAAAGAGAGTTTCCAGGATGAGTCTCTCTGTTGTCTTTGTTTTTGTAGTCAGGCGGCAAAGGTCAAATAGTGAGCCATCCAGTTGATATTTGATATAGACACCCAGGTCTAGATCCATCACAGCATGTCGTAATACTTGGGTGAAAAATAGGTTGAATAGTACCGGAGCGAGGACACAGCCTTGTTTCACACCATTGGAGATGTTGAAGCGATCGGAAGTCTCTCCACTAGATAGGACTTCCCCTGTCATGTCGACATGAAAGAGCTGGATCAGTTTAACGAATTTTGCTGGGCAGCCGAGCTTGCTGAGGATCACCCACAATGTGTCCCTGTTCACTGTGTCAAACGCCTTTGTCAGGTCTATGAAGAAAATGTAGAGACTCAGGTTCTGCTCAAGGCATTTTTCCTTCATTTGCCTCACCATGAAGACCATGTCGATGGTGCTGCAATCTGGTCGGAAGCCACACTGTGATTCAGGCAGGTTCTGCTCAGAAACAGATGACAGGAGTCTGTTGAGTATAACACGGGCAAGGATCTTTCCAGCAGTGGAGAATAGTGAGATGCCTCTGTAGTTGTCACAGGCTGCTCGTGAACCTTTGTTCTTGTATAGGGCTACGATGGAGGCATCTCTGAGTTCTGGGGGCATGTCTTCCTCTTCCCATATGCTGGTCAGCACTATGTGGAATGCCTGGAGCGCCTTTCCATTTAAGGCCTTGTACACCTCAGTTGGGATCCTGTTTTTACCGGGTGCCTTGCCTGCACTCATTTGTTTAATGGCTTTTTGGACTTCCTCTATTGAAGGAGGGATGTCAAGTTGTTCAATGATGCAGTTTTGGGGGATCTGGTCAAGGGCACTTTGGTCGACTGAAGAGGGTCGGTTGAGAAGCTGACTGAAGTGTTCTTTCTACCTGTTGCTGATGTCTTTTTTATCTTTTATGAGAGTGTCACCGTCAGAGGATAGCAAGGGAGTGGTGGTGGGTTTTAATGGCCCATAGACAATCTTGAGGGCACTGAAAAATTGTTTGTAGTTTTTCGTATCAGCAAACCGCTGAGTTTCTTCTGCTCTTTTTTTCCTCACCATCAGTCTTGCATCTTCCTGATCTCATGCTGCGCTGTGGCTTGGAGAGACTTGAATCTGTCCTTTTTAGGAGCAGAGTTTGGGTTATTTTGCCACTCCATAAAGGCTTTGTTCTTTTTGTTCAATAGGTCTTCAATAGCAGTGTTGTTCTCATCAAACCAGTCCTGGTGGTTGCGTTGTTTGGGGCCTAGGACTGCCTTTGATGTTTCCTTCACTGCATCTCTGAACTGGTTCCATTTCTCGGTTGAGCTTCCTTGAGTGGTCCCTTGGCAGACAGCTTGTCGTCCAGGGAGGACTGGAATGTTTGCAAATAAGATGGATCTCTAAGACGACTCACGTTGTAAAATGCGCGAACTGTCTGGGCGCATTTTGGATGGCGAGGCACAATTCGCATTTGAAGAGTTGCTCTAACCAATCGGTAGTCTGTCCAGCATTCAGCTCCTGTCATGGCTCTGCTGATCTTCACATCCTGGATGTCTCGCCGGCGTACAATGATGTAGTCAATGAGATGCCACTCTTTTGATCGTGGGTGCATCCACGTTGTTTTATATTTGTTCGCCATTCTGAACACAGTGTTCGTGATGGTGAGGTCGAACTCTGAGCATTTGCTGAGTAGCAGTAGGCCTTTGTTGTTCATTTTGCCCACACTGTGTTTGCCGAGCACTCCTTTCCATCTTTCATGGTCCTGGCCAACGTGGGCGTTGAAGTCTCCCAGTAGTATCAGCTTGTCATTTGTGGGCACTGAGTGCAGGATGGCACTCAGGTCAGAGTAGAACTGCTCAATGGTCTCCTCTGTGCTGGTCAGTGTTGGGGCATATGCGCTGATGATTGTGGCATACCGGTCTTTGCTGAGAGGCAAACGGATCTTCATGAGCAGATATAAACTAACCTTAAGTACCCTTTTGCTTTAGAAGTTTCTCCCATTGTATCTAGTCCTCTACCAGATAGTCCAGCTCTAGCAGGAATCCTCCTTTTCATGCCTCCAGGTAAGCCAATCAGTCCTATGATTTGTGACAGGTCCATCACTGCCACCACTATACCAGGCAGCAGTAGACATAGTGCGAAATCCCTTCCCTCAGATTACCTCTCACCATGCTGACCTCTTCCATTGTGCAGCCATATAATCCTTTTCGGGGTGCCTTATTCTCATTCAGTTACTCTCAGAATAAGGTGCCACGCAAAGGATTATGTCACCGGAAGTAGTACTGTATGTGAGCGATGCTATGCTTTGAGGTGCTGCCACATACAGTACTTCAGGAGCCCAGGATGCATCTGCATCCTGTGCTTCTCTCACTGACCATGGCATACTTTGAGGCACCGCCACATACAGTGCTCCTCTCACTGACCACCAGTGAAAGAGGTGCCCCTTCTGGAAGTGTGGTGGTGGGGAGGATAAATGGCCTTAGGGCATGTGGCCCACGGGCCATAGTTTGGAGACCCCTGCCCTAAAGGGTATATAAGACCCCAAGTTCTTTAGTTTGATGGAAATAGCTATTTGTGGTGCCATTTCCCAGAGACATTATTCCCAGAGTCTCAGTGTTAGTTCCCTATGGTGGTATTGTATGTGGCGCATGTATAAGATAAAAAATAATGATGTGCCCCATTCAACTGTGATGAGCACAAATACCCCATTCACTCAAATAAAATCAGAATCAGAAGGTAGGAGTAAAAAGGCAGTTGTTTTTTCCCTTCATGAAAGAGAGCACTTCAGCAAAGCTGAATAGTCTAAGCAAACAGGCACAATATACAAGTTCCCAACACTAGACCCACTGCCACCATGAAAAACACCTGTGACTGGGTTATAGATTCTTCCAACCCAGTTCAGGTGAGGTAAGGGGATGACCTGATTTGTTCATTGCCATTTCTGTCCTTCATCAGTCTCCCTCCAAAGCTTGTCCTTGAGTCCTCAATCAACAAAAGATAACAAACTAGCCTTTGTAAGCTGAATGCTCATTCTGAGAATAGCACACTCAATTCTGTCTCACACACACATGACTGTGGTGGCCAAAAGAGAGAGCACTGTCTCCCTTGTCCTGATTAAATACATGTTCTTTTATAACTACTTTGATGCTTCTGATTTTTCCAGGTTAACACTAGGTATTCAGAGAAGGTAATCTTTGAGGTGAGGTCTTTTTTTTGGTGTCCACCAGCCATCTAGCTCTCACCTGTGACTTCATAGAAGCTATAAAATGTAGAGTGGCCACGTCTTGGTAACTGACAGACTTCAAGGTGTCTAACCAGGCAAATGAAGATTGCCCCAGAGTATGATGTATTTGAGAACAGTTTGTTCCAAAAGCCATGAAGGCAGTGGAAGTAGGTGCTGTGGAGCCCTTACAGCCTGGTTAGAAACCAAAGAAGTCAAGGTCATCCACTGCATCTGAACTTTTGTATTGCCACTGGACTTGAGTGAATCTGGAGGAGAGAGTTAAGGCTGATGACTTTGTGCAACTCTACCTCACTTAAATCTAATTTATGTCCAACTCAAAAAACATCACTAACGATGTCATTTTGGTCCTCTTAAGTATAAAAGGAGAACAACCAACTGACCACTATGTATTGCACCATGTAAGAATGCTAAGGAGGATAGAAAATTCAGATATAATGGTCTCTGGCTCTTCTGGGGCTTACAGTTTTATTCAGATCTTCAAATGGAGTACTGTGGATTAGGGTGAGAAATTGAGGGGATTAGGATAGTGAATAGCTAATTGTGGGAACTGACTCAAACTTGTGACTCAATTCTGGAGCTAGTTTGGTTCCCTTTCTAATTCAGTTAAGGTTCTAGTCTAAATTCTGCCTTGTGAAAAAGTTTATTCAATTCTGGGAACTGGGAGAAAACTTTATTGCATAGTTTAAACCTAATCATTTGCGACTGGGTAAAACCTCCCGTCAGCGAGAAGCTTTATGGTAGGAAAATAGAAAAGGGCTAGAAGTTTTAGATCCCACGAAGGGCGTGAAGGAGCCAAGCTTTTGAGATGTCAATAATGAGTCAGTAATCAAATATTATTAATATTTGGGAGTAGCAGCCATGCTCCGATCAATGGAAGTCACTGAAAGGCTATTTTCCGCCCAGAGATCCCGTATAACACTACACTGGTCAAGGATGATATAGCTCAGCTGGGAGAATGAATAAAGACTAATAGAATTAGAGAATGCTAGGTATTAGCATTGGAAAAGAAAGAGAGACACACCTGGCTGAAGGTCAGGCCTCAGGTAAAGATAGAGAGGAGAGAGAAAGGTGGTGATAGCAAACCTGTAGCTCGTCCAAGAAGAAGGAGGAGCTGGCCATGGGCTTCTCCATTTATTGTATCTGGGATATGCAAATGAACTCAATACATATTGATAAGTTACATGATGCCTCAATACATATAGATGAGTTACATAGTGTATTACCATTGGATAATTGCCAATTACAACAAGGTGAAGGTGGGGTTTTTATCCTCAGGTGAGTGCCATGCGCAGAATGGCCATGTGCCCATTCACAAACCTTGTCTCTCCATAATACTTATGGGCTGGACTGCTACATCTCCCCCTTTTTGTTTTACATACAAATGAGTAGTGCAATATCAGAATGTAACAACATTATAGCATTAAAAAATACAAACACTCTGGTGCATAATCATATTCTGATACAGAGATGAAAAACCAAACCAGATTGTGGAACTTAGATATAACAATCAAGTGTGAACATCAGCATAAACTGATTCAGTGATAAATCTAAAAAATCCCAAACTGATCTTTCTATCTGCCTGTCTGCATATCAAAATCAATGTAACAGTCTTAGTAGAAGCCAAATTATTAAGAAAATAATTTCCACTCTACTGATCCTGGTTTAATGAGGTAGAATTCTATGGCTCACATGACAGGTGCAATAATCAAACATGCCACCTTTCACAGTCTGGACTATCGGAAGTTGTCAGTCTTTTCAACAGTTAGCAAAATACTATCTCTGGAGATGAAGGATAAGTCTTTCTTTCTCTCGTACTGAGGGATCTATTCATGCTCACTGCCAGATGCCTGCCACATAGGAAACTGGTTGGCAGCTCGATGCCAGGACATCCAGAGACTGAGGGCGTCAGTGCGCTATGTCTCTGCATTTCCCAACCTCAAACATCCATTTTATGTGGAAAATGCATCAGTGTGTGGCCATGGCTGTCTGGTCCATAATGAAAAATTCATTATGATTCCCCTTACATGCAATCAGACATCACTCTCCAGAATAGTCATCTGAAAATTACCAAATACTGTCATGTTCTCATAGTCTCATACTCCGCTGTGGCTGAAACACTTACATACTTGCACCTCTGTAATTCTGGCTCAGAGCATCAACAGTACTTTCCTTGTACTTAAAATTCTGGCAATAATTGTGCAACAGAAAAATCAAAGTTGAATACTTGAAAATGAATCAAAAGTGTTCTCTCAAATGAACATACTGATATCTATAAGATTCTTCTCTCTTTTCTTTTTGTTTGTGTGTTGGGAGAGATCCCTTCAAAGAAAAACATCCTCTCTGAACAATTCTGGAGGACCATGTATATAACATATCAAATGATCTTAGAAAATGATCCTGGGAACCTGATCTCAAAATTAATACAAAATTCTAGACTCTTGGCTCACTTTTTATGTGGTATCTTTGAAACTGAGCCAATGTGTAATATCAGAACTTACATTCCAAATGATTTCTAATTCCTTATCTAAATAGATCAAAATTTGCCTTGTATATGAATATAATTTTGCACCATTAAAGGCCTTGCAAAAACATTAATACAACAATTATTGTGAAAATTTTAACAAATACCAATATTCCCATACACTTTACATTCTCAATTGTAGCTTAAATAACCATGATGATGATAATGAAGTAATATTTCAAGTTCTGACTGCATATTCCTTATATTATCCTTATTTAAACCTCTGCTTGTATAAATAAACCCATCAATATATGATAACCAAGCATATAACATTACCAATGTTTGCAAAATTCATTCCACCAAACCAATGTTTGGGTAAATAGAAGCTTAAGTTGTTTTCCACATAGAAACAATTTCTACAGTTTCTTGTACCTATAGAAGTTGACATAGCTTTTTCTTTCCTAGCTGTCAATGTACAATATTCAATGTGCTTTTTCTACAAGCTTATCCTTGCCTGTTGTCATGTTTTCAATCCATACTCCAAAAAGTAAAACTTAAATTATACTTTGCCCTTGCTCCATGCATTTGTGTATAATAATTTGTTCCACCTAGGAGAGACAATGACTGCGCGTCCACAGAAATTGTCAAACCCAGAGTCCTCAGTTTACTCCTGAGGTCTTACTTCCATATGCCAGAACGTCTTCCAGTATATGAAAGGGAAGCCAATAGACCCCGAATACAGCGGCCATCTGAATTCTGGGACTGTTGGGATAGAGCAAGAAATTGTTCCTTTCAAGATAGTACCCACAAAGACAGGGTATCAGGAGTAATGGTTAAAAATGGTAGTAACACTTAACTACACCTATGGTAGTCAGCCCTTAATGTCCATCCTGGTATTGTCAGGAACATAATCTCTGCCTGGACAATGATCTCTTACAATAACTAACAATAACTCAGGTTCCTGATTAAAGATTTCATAGTGCATTTTGCCTGATCTCTCATCCTTTCCTGAGAGTAACATCAGTATCATCTGTCCATTAACCATGCCTGTGCAGCATCTTCTTCTTAGCACCTCATTTTTGTTGTCAGAGGTATCAGATCTATGCTATGAATGAAAGTCGTCTATCTCCTATTCTTTGAAGAGACATACCAATGTCTATACCCTTGTTGATAACAGCATTTCTTACAATACAAGTAGTAGAATTACAATGCATACAATATACATTCCTTTTGACAGTATCATATACAAAGTACAAGGTATACATTAGTAGCTAAACAATCGTAGCTAATTCATCTCAATCCCATAGCAAAGTCTTTGGAGTGTGGGATATATCTGGTGTCTTGTACAGACATGAATGTGTGTCTTAGTCCTTCTGAATTAACATACTTGATGTTGCTCTGGGTACCACATATCAATGTATGTCAGCATGACAAGTGTCCATCAGTAGCCTAATAGGAAATGTCTCTAATAGTGTAATGTCATTGTTCTGGAGTGATATTAGTCACCAGAGAAGTGTCCTTCCAGCGTGCCTGGATTGTGGCCGGCATGCAGATAGCTGATGACAACAGTGTTCTTCTGCTTCTCTTCCTGGTCTGTGTCAGCTGGCATGAAGCATGACGTGGGTGACCAGATGTTTTAATTATCTGTGAACATACAAACAAGACCTAGACCCAACGTTATCATCCCCTTGGGTCCCTTACAGTCTTAATATCTTGATGATATTCAACCCAACTCAGGTATATCATACCATGTAATCTTTATCATTACATTCCATACTGTTATTGCATAGCTTTAACTTATATTCCTTCTGGGGTGTAGAAGAGATAGATGATTAGTGATACCATATCCACCCCTTTTCCTTATGAAAGTGGAAATGTCACAGCTTAACAACATTGACTTTTAGATAAGTCCTTTTGTGCTGCCATTGGACAGCATTCCTTGTGGTGTCATAATATTCCCAATTGTACCCTTTGATATTTGATCAAATTTGGCTAGCATGGAACAATTCCAATAAAATGACTGTAAGTTACACATTGTATCAATACCATTCAATATTTCCAGTCATGTGATAAAGTTAGATCTTATAACAAATACCCATATATTCATAGAAAAGAATATCTGTCAGTGATTTAACAATATTCTTCTGCATGTAAATAGTTTTTCATACAAGTACATTTGTGTGTATAGTGTGTTAAACCTGTCTATAAGGCCATGTTATTGCCTTTACAGTGCATGTGCTGCTTTTCTGGTGTCCTGTGCCAGACACCTCTGCCATCTGTCCTTCTTCTGGGCAGATTTTCTTGCCATCAGATGCTCTTGGTCATCTTCCATGGACTTCATGTATCTGAGAAAATAGACAGAAAATCTCGACCCCAAATGAAAGCCTCATTAGGTCTTAGAAAGTTAGAAAGTGACAGAACATATCTACCTTCAGTTTTTGAACCTTGGGGCTCATGAATTCCTTTGAGTTCTATTTACCATAGGTTGTATGTAAGCCATGAGCTATTCAATTCAGCCCTTGCATTGCTGTTAAAAGCCCTGCTATTCCAAGCTGTTTGGAATAGACAGTTGTGCACAATTATTTACAAAATCTGTAATCACTTTGCTCATTTCTTCATTTGAGCTTGAACCCATAAACCAGGAGAGTAAGTATCTCCCATCACTTCTCACAGTTTAACCTTTATGCCAGGAGCATGTTGAAATGCATCCTTTGCTCCAAAATATACAGTGGATATCTATCAGGGGTGAAATTAATCCCCAACAGTTTGCATTGATAAGCAATATCACTTGTTTGTACAGGATATAGATGTAGAATAAATTTGGCCCTCTGCTAGAGCAGAGAATGCTAGTAGCTGTCTGCTCAAAACAGCAGTTTCACCTTTGACTTGGCAAAACAGCATGCATAGATGCTTAAATATTTGCTTTTTCAAACCCATAATATTATAAAATCATCATACTATAAATCACATATGATTTCCCCCATGTGTGTTGGGATCTTAAGCATTTGTCTGTCTGCACCCAATTTTTGCTTTTTGAAAAAATTCACATTGTGCAGTTATTAAAACCATAGTATTATCTTATGCTGTAAAAGTATGCACAGCATTATCAAACAGTTGCACAGGAGTTATTATTTCTGAACTACAGTTAACTTCATAACCGAAAAGATCTTGATACTGTGACTAGGATTATTACCTTCATCTGCCAATTCTGCAAACCTTCACTGCAAAATAGATCATATTGAGCAAGTAACATTTTAAATCTGCATTATTATCATAGGTCTCATTTCAATATCATGATCAGCTTCAATATCTGTAATTTGAATAAATGGCAGTATTTCCCCTTTCAAATCATTAATAAATCACTGTACTGAATAACAAATTACTTGATAACTTTAATAATTAACTACTGGTAAACAGATTGAATCCTTCTAACCATGCTTTCACTCAGCTGAGCATGTGTCTTATTTTTCCATAGTAAAAGCTATACTAGTTATAAATCATTTGCTTTCTGGATACAGGTACATTAATATGCCTACTAAAAAGTTTCTGAACTGCATGCAGGTTGTTTGAATAATCTCTGCACACTATTTATCTTGTTGCTCTTATGTCCTGCTTAGAAAAGTGTTAATAATTCCTCCATAGTTAAAATTAGAAAGCATTAGAAATTCCTTTAAATCACATTCCAATTCATGCTTATTATATCTTTAGTAATAAATTTTCCTTCTAGCCAATTACAGCATTTGTAATAAAAAACTTGGAACCTCAGTTGCCATGATGCTGCCTTCCACATGGTTCCAAGGAAGCCACATGGCTGAGAGAAAAATTCATGCAGCTTCAGATCTAAGGTCAAACCTTAAAATTCCTGTTTGCACTTAATTACCTTGTGATATATACCAAAATTTCCTTACAGATAAAACATCTCTTGTTCTGATATTCTGTGGCATATGACAAAAGTCAGAGAAAGATTTTTATCTTTTTAACTTCCTCTATCAAGAAATATAAGCGGACATTCTTTCCTTGTCCAACCCAAATTAGAACAATTTAAATTCCTAAACTCTACTTCACTGTGGCAACCATCTGGGTAAAGCCTAATTTTACCTTTCACAAAAGCCTGCCTTTACCTGGCCGTACCTCAAAAAAAAGATTTCCTAGGACCCTTTTCAAATGCTAAGAGAGTATAGAGGCTTGCTTTAAAAAAAAAAAATCTGCTCTGTTCGGCTACAGAATCACGAAGTATCTTTACAACCTAGGCTGTTCTGAATTTAACATAACTCAGGATTATTACCTTCATTCATTAATTTTGCTGAGACCTGTGGTTTTATTAGAAAAAGTTTTTAGAAATTATCTCCGTTGCCAAGTGATTCTGATACTAACAGTGCCCTGCTTTGAGTCAAAGCAACTGCTTCCTGCTAAGCCTTTCAAATGCATCTGAGTCAGACCACTTCTTAAAAGGCACAGGATTTTTCTTGTGAAGATTAGCTTGCTCCCTGCAGAACTTTTGAAATAAACAGTGTTTAAGAAAGAACTCCTTTGCAACAAACTTATTTTTGCAGCAGCTTCTGCCTTGCTAGGTTCTTTTCTAGCATTTCCCACTTTGGCTAAACTGCCCGTTCTTGCATATGAATAGAAACCTGGCTCTCCGAGCTTTTGTCTTAGGAGCCGGTAAATTTGACTTTGCACTTTCCTAATGAAATCTTAACTCCTGCTTTTTCTTTTCCCAGTTGCTCCGTTCAAAATTCACTATGCTCTAGCAACTGCCTGTTTTAGACAGAGGAGATTTCCCAAGTTACAGAAATCGTGTCAGTGAGAGGTTGAGGGCGGGGTTACAGCCTTGGCGGCTTCTGGAGGCTCCCGAGACAGTTTGGAACACTCTCCTTCCCCCACTGCCTCAGAATCCATCACAGGAGCATTGGGTTTAATAGTCTGCCTCCTTAATTCTGGAGTCTGTGAAATCCCCTTCTCCCCAGCACCAGAAATTTGAACAGCTAAATCATCCAGGTTAGCTCTTATAATTGACCATGTGTTAAGTACCGTTTTCCTGACTCTGTTACCTTCCTTTTGATAGTCTTTTAATCTCTGTCCAATTCGGTCCCACTGCTTAATCTCCAGTGTCCCCATGGGCGGGAATTCTGGGAAAGCCTTTTGAAACACCTTTAACAAAGCTTTGATCTGCGCTTTGCAGACCTTTCTACCTCCCTGTTCAATCAACGACATTAGTAGTCGGATGTAACCGGCATGGGAGGAAATACTTTATCCCATCTCTGAGAATGACTCATCCTGCTGGCCAGACACAAGTGCTCGCTCTCCAGCTCTTTCACAACCAAGCCTTTCGATTCCTTCGCGTATGGGGCGCACCCTGCCACCGGCTGTGTGAAACAAAGGGTTGAAAGCCACGAGAAAGTGCCAGGTGCGTGGGCACTCAGCACGTGGGCGCCAGAATAAAGCCTCCCACCAGAGAGAAGCATTATGGTAGGAAAATAGAAAAGGGCTAGAAGTTTTGGATTCTGCGAAGGGCGTGAAGGAGCCAAGCTTTTGAGATGTCAATAATGAGTCAGTAATCAAATATTATTAATATTTGGGAGCAGCAGCCATGCTCCGATCAATGGACGTCACTGAAAGGCTATTTTCCGCCCAGAGATCCCGTATAACACTACACTGGTCAAGGATGATATAGCTCAGCTGGGAGAATGAATAGAGACTAATAGAATTAGAGAATGCTAGGTATTAGCATTGGAAAAGAAAGAGAGACACATCTGGCTAAAGGCCAGGCCTCAGGTAAAGATAGAGAGGAGAGAGAAAGGTGGTGATAGCAAACCTGTAGCTCGTCCAAGAAGAAGGAGGAGCTGGCCATGGGCTTCTCCATTTATTGTATCTGGGATATGCAAATGAACTCAATACATATTGATAAGTTACATGATGCCTCAGTACATATAGATGAGTTACATAGTGTATTGCCATTGGATAATTGCCAATTACAACAAGGTGAAGGTGGGGTTTTTATCCTCAGGTGAGTGCCATGCGCAGAATGGCCATATGCCCATTCACAAACCTTGTCTCTCCATAATACCTATGGGCTGGACTGCTACACTGGGAAACTGGACTACCTGTACTGTTGTTTAGAGACCTTTAACCAAGAACCTAGGTTATATCCACCAGAAACACAGTCAGATTCTAAGACTAATGTAAGCAGTTTTCTCATGATTGTTTATGTCAAGCAACCTATATTATTTTAAAAATGGACCCGTACTGATCAGCCAGTTATTGTTTCTATATTCCTTTGATTGCTTACAGATATTTGAGGAGGAGTAAGACATCTCTTTTTCTGAATTCAAGGAATGGTACCTGTTCACTCTTTCTCTCCCAACTAGGAAAGTCCCTAATCTTTTATTCAAGCCAAAACCAGATTACCTAATGTTGTATTGTTTCATTTTAATTAATTGGTCTTATTTGATTGTTTTTATTGTATGAAAGTCTATTTCCTGCAGTATTCTGTGTCTAGCCCTAAACTGAAGAAGGAATCTGGTCCTAATTTGTTAGTCAATTAGCATGCATTGCTTAATAAATTGATATATTCAGAAGATCAAACTTGTTTCCTCAATCATTTCATCTTTTGCTAATTAAACTAGGAAGATCAGGAACTATAGAAGATCAGGAAAGCCAAGACACTAAAACAAGCTGATAAATGACAATTTGCTATGCTCACACATCCATTGACAATACATGCCAAAGAACAGGTTTGTAAATGAATAATTAGCCTCAGCCTTCTAGGCTGACAAGTAGAATTTCTGAATAGGATATGACACCGTCCAAAACATGGCGAGGATCTATTTTGTCACAGGGACCCAAACACCAAATTACAAAGGATTTATAATATGTAGATCTAAAAGTGACCATTTTGTCTAACTTTTTTGTTTTGCAGGTGAGGAAACTGAGCCTCAGAGAAGTTGTGACTTACCCAAAGTGACACTGGTAGTAAAAAAGCCAAATCCTCTAACTCAGTATCCACTGTTCTTACTATACACACCTGCCTGTATGTATAAGCTTAGTTTGAATACCACCCCAAAGTCAAGCTTTTTATAGATAAATCTCTTTTCAAACTATTAAAAAAGAACAAGGCCTAAATATTGCAAAGCCAAGTTTTCTTCTACTTCTGTGAAATTTAGGCTTTTGAGTAAAATATTTAACAATAACTCAATCGTAAAATCTGCTATTTGCTCAGCATCACAGATCACCAAAAATAACATCTCTCATGCAACATTGTTTTTATTAAGCACCACTTCCTGGTAACGTTAAAGACCAGATAATTTTATTCAGTATTTCTCACATTCAAGAAAAGCAATAATGCAATTAGAAAAGCAATTCATTTTTGTTTCAATATGAAAATCAAGGTTTCATCTCACCAATGTTTTAAAAACAACTACAATTCATTACATAAATTTTGGGGAAATGGAGTGAAAATAATAAAAGGACAACATTGGGGGTGGGACAATTATTTTCCATGATTAAGACTTTTTAAGAGATCTTAGAGATCATCTAGACCAAATCTTTCATTTTCGTGATAAGGAAAGGGAGGCGCAGAAGGGTTAAAGTGATCTGTCCAAAGTTATACAAGTCCTAAATAGCAGAGCTGGGATTCAAAACCCAAGTCTCCTAGGCCAAAATGTAGCACTCTTTCTATGTAATATGATGCCCATTTATAAGTGGAACTTGAATACTTCTATATGTGGAAAAATGTTTTTGATATCAGTAATATTTACTTCTAAAATAATATAAGTAGTCTTTATAAACCTCTTATTTGACTGTTAGCCATCTTGAAATATATATTTTTAAGGGCAAAGAATATTGGGATGGATTTTTCCTCTTTATTTCACTATTTAAAACTTATATAGTTTTATATAAGTAATTTTCCATTTTTTCAAGTAATACACAATTTATCTAACAAATCCAAAGTAGTCTCCAAGCATTAACTTAATCATATTGTGAAATTTAAAATTAACCACCCTAATCAGACTGTACTTTAGAAGATTTGATTTAGCTATTTCTTGATCAATAACAATAGAGATACTTGGAATAACAGAATCAGGTCTTGGGAAGTCCACATTTTCTTCACCCTTCTTAGTATAACAAGATTAGGAAGGTCCCATCAAACTCAAGATTTAATTAACTGAGGAAATGGCCTTCAACAGACATGTGCAGAAAAAGCAGACAGACTCCTGGGCTGTTCTAAGTCAAGCTAAGCCATCATTGGTACAGATGAGATGCAGGAAAATGACATAAAACTGTCTATATAAGGCACATCACTTCCTCTCTCCTCCTCTTGCCCTGGAGAGGACTCTAGCTGAGAGTGTGCTAGGCGTTTCAACATCTTGGAGTGTTGGTGGTAAGTTTTGCCCTTGAGCTGATTCAGGTTCGGGTGTCTTAGCTGAGCCCCTTTGGAGGTCAGGCTGACTCTTTCCTCCTTCACACTCAAAACCTTACTTTCTAGATCCCCTAATCTTCTTGCCTAATATATGCCAAATCCGTCACCCTTTCCTTCTCCCTTCTTCTTAGTTTCTTTCCACTATATCAATAAAATCACCATAAATTTCCAGCTGACTTGGGTATTTTATTATTTGGGATTTTCCCTGGTGACCAATTAAATTTAGATTTTAAGTCACAATGCTAAAATTATCTTTACACACATGAATAGAAAGAAACCCCAAACCACCTCCTTGGCAGAATTTGTGTATTTAATAATTGCCTCTACATCTTTTACAAAATTGTATACGTCAGTGCCAAAAACCACAAAACTAAAAATTCTTCTTAAAGTTTCAGTTGGTTTTGGAGACTATGAATTGATGATGCACTACTCCAAAGTTTCTCAGTTACCAGATCTTCCTTTGATATGTCTTTGATGATTTCATGCACACCTTTGTCTCCAAGGATACAAGGCAAGCTTAAAAATACTTCACTGTTTATGTTATAATATCCCTGAAATTAAGAGATAAAGATTATATAGCAGATATAGATCACTAACAAAGAAAAGCTAATAAAATCTCAAATATGAAGTAGCATTTTGATCCTTTAAAATTTAGCTATTTAAGATAAATTTTCTTTTTTTAAATCGTCATTTATTTTCTAAACCTAAGATCTGATTATAAATAATAATAAATAATAATAATAATCAAAATAATAAATAAATAATAAAAAAATTACTGATGTTTCTCACAAAGTATATAAGTCTTAATATATATTATTTCTGATTCACAGAATCCTAGAAGTGGGAGGGACATTCAAAATCCTGCCTGATGGATAAAACCTCCTGTAACACTACAAACAAGAAGCTATGCAGCTTCTAATTTAATACTTCCAGAGAAAAAAAATTTAATTTCATACATATGAATGAAATTGTCTTTATTGCTTTATCAGTAATTATAGAAACAAGGCATCACATATCCTTTAGTTAGGCAACTGTAACTATAATTTTAGAGATAGAATTAGTTAAATTATTAAATTAATTGTTTATAACATATTAATTATAATAATAGCTAAGAATAATATTAATCATATTAGTGTGTTAGAATTTAATAGCTAATAACAATATTAAGAGCTTCTAGTACAGGAAAAAAACTTCAAGTCTTTGTAGTAATCTAGGGGAGCTATATATAACTCATGCAGCAGGAGATGAGCTGCATTCATTTGGAATGTTGCATGTGCAGCCTGAGTTGTCTGGCCTGACATAATAGGGAAATAACAGTGACACATTCAGCAGGATGATATTTGCTCTTGTGAGACAGTGTTTTGACCAAGATAGATGCCTCTAGTTTATCTTTAAGTCTCCTTCCCAGAGTTAGTATAAAGAGTTAAGTCTGAATATGCCAGGCTTTCAATTAGAGAAGAATGAAAAATGTATTCCAATCATATTCATTCCCATATTTACAGTTATTGTTACTTCCACACTACAATGATGGATAATGCTTGTGACATCTCTTAAGCCATACATTCTAGAGGTTGGGACATTTAAAAGAGGCCCTGATCTTCTTTAAAAGGGGCCCAAATCCTTCTGATTTCTAAATAAAAATTCTTAATTGGTGCTAAATCACCAGAAGGACAAGAGTAAATGGAAGCTACTTGTCTTTAAACCTTTTATTGGAATTTATTAAGTCCTTTAACAAATATTTCCCAAATTTTAGAAACATATTCTGAACATTTGGTCTTGTTAATTACTCATGTTCATTAACTGCCAAAAGCCTATACAAAAAAACTGCTGAATATTTAAATGAGATCTTTACCATATTCTGTGTGTGGTGATGACCTCTAGCTCTATTCACCCACAAATAATGTTGGATTTTTCAGCTTAGGATTCTGGCCCAGATATTTTTATTTCTAACATATAAAAAGAAATTAATTTCATTTTTTGGAAGGCTCTGACACTAGGAAGTTATTTCACATTTACTGAGTCAGAATTTGCCATGCTACAACTTAGAGGATCATAGATTTAGAGCTGGAAAGAATGTAGATGTCAAAAAACTCCAAATCCCTCATTTTAGATGAGGAAACAGGCTTAGAAAGAATGTGTAATTTGGCCATAGTCATACAGCTAGGAAGTGTCAAAGGTAGGAGATAAACCAGTTATTCCTAAATCCAGGACCAAAACTACACCCATTCACCCTAATTCTTTTTACTAGTGCCATGAAAAATATATCTAATCATTTCTTTTCATTTGAAAATCCTTTAGATACATGAAGATGGCTATCATGTCCTGTCCTACTCAACTCTTCTCTTTAACAAATTAAATACATTTCTAATTCTTCCAACTATTCCTCCTATGTCAGGGTTTTGAATCTCTTTCACCAATCTAGTCCCCCTTCCAAGGACAATTTTTTGATGTCCTTTCTAAAATATGGCACCCAAAACTGAAGAGTATTCAAAGGTAATATAACTAGCATATGATAAAGAAGGAAAAAAATACCTTCTTTGTTTTTGCCATTAAAATTCTATAACTTTAAGCTAAGATTTATCAACTTTTTGGTTGCCAAGTCACAATGTTAACTCATATTAAGCTTGCAATCAACTAAAATTTATTGTTATTTTCATGTAAAGTTCTTTTCAAGCCCATTTCCCTATAGTGTACTTATGTAATTTTAAAAGCCTAAATATAGGTCTTTACAGTTATACCTTGAATTATTTCCTTTTGTTAAAATTCAAGGGGGCAGCTGGATAGCTCAGTGGATTGAGAGCCAGTCTAGAGATGGGAGGTCCTGGGTTCAAATCAGCCACTTCTTAGCTGTGTGACCCTGGGCAAGTCACTTAACCCCCATTGCTTACCCCTTACCATTCTTCTGCCTTGGAACCAATACACAGTATTGATTCCAAGATGGAAGGTAAGGGGGGGGGGAGGAAGAAGAGGAGGAAGAGGAGGAGAAGAAGAAAGAAATTCAACATTCCATCTTGTAGAAAATTTTGGGGATTTATCTTCTAACATTTATTAACTCTCTTTCCAAGATTAGAATTAAATGCAGATAAGGTAGAGAATAAAGTTAATAAAGCAGTCTGATTTTTAAAACTCTAATAATTTTGTAATTTTCAAATGCCTAATGTAAAAGAAATGGACTAAAAACACAAACTTCCCAGACAGCTATTTTATTCTTGATAATGGAGGTATTTATGCAGATGAAAACAACAAATTACATTAATATCAAAAGTAAAAACATAATAATACAAAGAGAATAAAGTTTACCTTTGCTAAAACTGATACAGAATGAACTTTCTTCTTATTGTTTATAATACTATCAACGAGGTCAGAGATGGACAGACCAACAGACCAAGATCTTTGGCCTTTTACTTTTAATATTTCCATGGCTCTAAGTTAGAAGGGAAAAAAAAGTTCAGAAAAAGTACATTTAAACTATTCCTAATTAGCTCTACATATACAGTATAAGAAATTTTAGGGTATATGAACATGACTTATTTAGGAACTATGTAGTGAATTATTTAGAATCTGATGATTTAAGATTTTCTTTAAAGTATTAGCTTACAAGCTAAAAGTGATCTCCATCAACAAATATTTTTATTCCTTTCAAAATTTAAAACAAGTTGATACATTAATTTTAAAATAAATCATTATGTAGACATACTGCTTTCTTCCATTAGAACTGGATCAGAAATTACCCCAGTTACTCAGATATTCCGATGGATCTGTGCTCTCATCAATGTAGATGTTTTTTTCTAATGATGCAGATTGCTGCCCATCTCTCCCTGTCTATCCTGTGAAACACTTGCCCATGCTTTCCCATCAGTTCAACCTAAGGAGGCTTTTTGTTGGACTCTAAAAACATTTGATGACTGAATTAAAAAGTTAAAGATCTAGGGAGTCATTTCAAATGGCATAGAGCACAGCTGCAGTGAGGGCAAAGTAAATTGCAAGGCCAGAACTAGGTACATAAAAAAATAGTCTCTGAAATCAAAACTATTAAGGGATAGTATGAAATCGGTTGCAAAAGTAATCCAATTTACATGCTAGTTAACGAATTGTTGAGGAGACTAGAAAAATCTTTCAACACTCCCTCAGGAGATGTCAGCCTAAAACATAAACAAAAATTAGTTAAATTGTATTTTAATTTATTTCCAGGTGATATTGTTATAATATGATAGAGACTTTTGTGGCATTTTAAGATGACAAGCCAAGGACAAAAATTTTGCTCTTTTTTACCCAGATGGTCCAAGGGATAAGAGAGACTATCTGGCAGAATGAGAAGAAAAATATTTTCTATAACAGAGGAGGGATAACTCTATATAACACAACCTGGAAAAAACATGTCTGAAGATTATGATTCTCTTGGTTTTGACTCCAGGCTTACCAAGCAATTTTCTGATTACTAATTTAGTTTTCTAGGTACCTTGACACCAGGAAGAAAAGAGCTGACATGAGCATTCATTTACTGAAAAAGTCTATCCACATTGTAAATTAGTCAACTGACAATCTGGTTTAGAAGTCAGCCTCCAATGAGTTTGATTACTGTGATGAGAGCCTAATTAGCCTGGAGAAGACTAATAAAACTGAGTTTCTGAGTTTGTAGAACTGAAAATCGGGACCATTAAGAAGGGCTAACTTCATTATAATGTAGGCAGTTAAAGAGCAACAATCTGAGCAGATAATGAAGTCATTTTCACACTATAAAAAAATTCCATGAGAAAAAGCTTAATATCTAGAGAAATCAGTAAAAAGAATAAAATTGTAAATTATGAAACCCCTGCTTATTTCACTCTACTGGCCTATAAATATTACTTGCATGTTTAGGACAAAATTTATAAGGCATGGTCAAAGACAAAAAAAATTATAAAATTTTGTTATAATTTGTAAATGTGTCCAAACTAGCCAGTTTTATTTTCAATTACCAAATAAGTATTTAAGTCATTATTACAGGTACCGATTATAAAGCATATTTTGAATAAATGCAAATCTAAGTACAAGATGGCTTCTCATATAGAGCTGGCCTTGAAGCCAGGAAGAACTCACTGTTTAAGTCCTGTCTCTGACACATATTGGTTTTGTGACCTTGAATAAGATATGTGCTCAGATAGCAGGGAAGCCAATCTGAAGTAGAGAAAAAAGTTGCCTTCCTGGCAGTTCCCTATACTGATGAAATCACAGATGTAGTGCCTATCCCTAAATGCAAATCTGCATTGCAATGAACACAGACACAAGAATCTACACGAATAAAATTATAAAAATCCTTTAAGATAAATTAATTTCCACAAAAAATTTGTTGGCTTGGATTATTGAAAGATTATTGCCTAAAAGAGGCCATTGAAATATTTCTGAAATAGTATTAAGTTTATTTAAAATCTATTTTGTTACCTATTAGACATCTGAACCCAGAAGTCGGGAGCCACTGCTTCTTCCTGATTACTCCACGTAGGCACTGGGAATTAAATGAAATATATTTTTTACATGTATTAGGTCAATTTATTTCTATGGATTAAGAAACAATGAGACCCTTTGTGCTAGTGCCCTATTAAATTTGGTAAAAATGTCTTTTTTTCCCTCTTATAGGTGCTATTACACTTTCATTTGAAGTTCCCACATATATTGTTGGTTGCTCTAAAGTGAGAAAAACCTTCCCCTCAGTCTATTATTATTAAATCTTTACTTTCCTTCACCCAAATATCCAATCAGTTGTCAAATTTACTGTTTCTGTATCATTTCCCTTTACTCACATAGCTACCACATCAGTTCTGGCCTTTCTCACTTCTTGCTTGGATAATTGCAATGGACTCCTAATTGGTCTCCATGCCTCAAGCCTCTGATTGCTCCAGGCTATCCTCCACATTGCTACCACTGTAAATTTTCATAAGTGCAAATATAATCATGTCAGCCCTCTTTCAATCAAAACTCCAGGGGGATGTCTATTGCCTCAACGCCAAATACAGTTCTCTGTTTACCTTTTTTTTTTAACGTCTGATTCAATATTTAATTTCTTCTGAGGTGGATCAGAAGCAACAAGTACAGAAGAGGAATAGTTTTGATCAACTGCAGTAATGTAAGCATGTTTTAGGGCAGCTAAATGGTGCAGTGGATAGAGGGCCCCAAGGCTTGGAGTCAAGAAGACTCTTCTTCCTTAGTTCAAATTTGGCCTCAAACACTTACTAGCTGTGTGACCCTGGGCAAATCACTTAATTCTGTTTGCTTTAGTTTCCTCAGCTATAAAATGAGCCGGAGAAGGAAACCAGATAGTGATTTAAGAGTAAATAGATGAGAATTTAGAAATCAATTACTCCTGCTGTTCAAAAGTCTAATGGGGGAGGGGGGGGGGAAGAGCTGGGTTTGAGAGCCAGGCCTAGAGACAGGAGGTCCTAGGTTCAAATCTGGCCTCAGACACTTCCTAGCTGTGTGACCCTGGGCAAGTCACTTGACCCCCATTGCCTAGCCCTTACCACTCTTCTGCCTTGGAGCCAATACACAGTATTGACTCCAAGACGGAAGGTAAGGGTTTAAAAAAAAAGTCTAATGGAGAAGAGTTAACAGAATAAGCTCTGAGGAAATGAAAATGCAACTTGCTGGGATTGACCAGCAATCTGAAGGCTTCTGCCTAGACACTGATTTAATCCAGATGTGTAAACCACAATAGTCTTCACATCATCACATCCTGGAAATTTATCTCCATCATTTTCACTTGATTCACTGTTTCTCTCTATTCCTTGGCAACAAGAGGGAAGTCAAGGTCATAGAGCGTTGGCTACCACTGGTATTGGGGCCCTGCATTGGCCACTACAAAAATTCTAGCCTCTGTGAATTTCAATTTTGCATTAATTAAATCTTTAAGTTGTTTGCCACAGAGAGATGTATTACCAGTTGATACTGTTGGATCATCATCTTGGACCATGAAATCTTTGCTGACCCAATAAAATTAACTTTACTAAACTAACCCTGTCAAGCCTATTCTTCAAGATTCTTACAAGACTTTGGGCATGCTTCCAGGACATCTTGGGCACAATAGTCTCCTTGCTGGTCTCCAGAAAGATGTTAGGCAAATTTCTGGGAGTTGAGAGTTACTGCTGCCATGCCAAAATCCACAGGCTCCCTGTTTAACTTTTAAAACTCTTCAAAACTTGGTTCCAATCTGTCTTTCTAGTGTCCTGACTTCCCCTCCCACATTCTGTGATGCCTTTAAACTAGCTTTTTCTCTATTCAGCACATACACATTTCATCTTTTGTCTCCATGCCTTTACACTGGCCATTCCACATAGCTGGAATGAACTCTTGTCATCTCTGTTTAAGAATCACTCTCTTCCTTTGAGACACAGCTCAAATATCACCTTTTACATGAAGTATTTTCTGATCTCTGTATATCTAAGAACTCTCCCTCTAAAACTACTTTGTATTTAACAATTTTGATTTATTCCATTTATATTTGTTATTCATTATTACTTGTTGTCTAGGCAACTCAACAGCATAGTGGATAGAGCTGGATTTGGAATTAGAAAAGTTTGAATTTGAATTTACTAACTGCTACTTTGAGCAAGTTGACCTCTGTCAGACTGTTTTTACATCTATAAAATGGGCATTATAACAGGAACTATATTGTAAAGTTGTTGTGAAAATATAATAGATACTTAGTAGGTGCTTAATAAATTTTATTTTATTTACTTTTTAAAAATTAATATTTATTGATTGATTGGTTTAAATAAACTGAGAACTTGTCATGTGCAATCTGTGAACCTTAAAAATTCCCAGACCCTACTTCATAAGATTGGATTAAGACCATTCCCCATTTGGGCAGTGAACTCTACTTAGATCAGAAATGTGAGACCTCTGTACTTAAGCCTGCTTTAGGGGAGAAAACTCCTTGCTGAACAATGAAAAGTACTTAAACCCATACTTAAGCCATGCCTATTTTTAGAACTAATACAAAGGAGTGCTAAGTACCTATAAAGGTCAGGCAACTTGTGAACTTACAAGGAACAAAGAGGTGAGAACTTACTCAGAGATTTTAGTCTACCCAGGTGTGGATTACTCAAAAGTTTAGTCTACTCAGGTGTGAATTCAGAATGGTCTGTCCTTTGGAAAACGTCTGTGATTGGTAGATATAAGGACTTAGGGGAGGTGACATAGGAGAAAATGCCCTTTAAAAGGAGACGAAAACTCTCTCTAGAAACAGTCAGCTGGAAAAGGAAATTCAGAAGGAAGGATTGAGCTGGTGAAGTCAGCTGAGATGGAGCTGGCCTGGTGTCACTAGAATCCTTGCTTGGACAGATCTTGTGGTGAGTGATTAAGGACTGACTGATCTTTTCTCTTAGGGCTTAGGCCTGGGTTGGCCAGGACTGGCCAAGGCAGGCTTATCCTTTTCTCATTATTTCCTTTTTCTCTCTTTCTCTCTTTCCTTAATTCCTTATTGTATTAATTAAAATCTCTATAAAACCTACTTGACTTGGGTATATTTCATAATTGGGAATATTTCCCTGGCGACCACCTTATATATTTGATTTAAAACAAGACACTGTAGTGAAAACATATTTTCTGCGGTCAAAACTGACTCATCCACTCTTTTAGTGGCCACAATTTAAGTCTTCAACCATTTTAACTCACTACAGTTTATGGCCTCAAACTAATTTTAATTCTTACAAATCCACTGAGCAACCCAGCTGCCCCAAACCAATATTTTATTGATAGATTGTAAGGAATAATCCCAATTACTAATTGATTGAATAATTGTGCATGATCAGCAGTAACTAATAATCATATTGTGAGTAAAACAAGTTAAAATTCCTTGAAATGCCTTGTAAAAATACCTTTGCCTTTAAAGGGGGAGGGGGGGACATCTGGGTGGCTCATTGGACTGAAAGCCAGGCCTAAAGACCTGGTCCTGGGTTCACATCTGGGCCTCAGACACTTCCTAGTTGTGTGAACCTGGGCTAGTCACCATTGCCTAGAGACTGTAAGGTAAGAAAATTCCTACATGAGGAAGAGCAGTGAGGGAAGTAGTATGTTTTAGGAATTTTAATTAACTATAGGTATGGAAAGATGGCACTATTCTTGACAAGAAAATAGTTACCTTACATATTATATCTGAGAAAACTGCTTGATCTTTCCTACCCTTGAACCGACCTGAAAATTAGCATATTTAAAAGAACTGTTCGCCTGGAAGCTCCTATCTTGTTTCTATAAGTGACAAAGTCCTAGAACTGCTATGTTCCCAGAAACAACAAAAAGAAACCCCAAATACGGCTTGTGGTGACATATTCCAAATAAAAACAATAAATCTGGACTGCTTTACCTTTGTCTTCCCCTTGCTCACCAATAATCCACATTTCATTTCCTGAGGATTGCGCTTTCAAAACATTTGTAAGAATATATTGGAATCTCTTTGAATCCAGATTGCATCCAATTCCTATCACTTGATTTTCAGGAAAGGCACTTAGTTTCCAGGCTGCATATGTCATGATTTCCACTAAGCATTGGGTACAAGCAGGAAAAGTACAGCATTAACTTCCCAACATGCTACCACTATACAAGTTCATGAAGAAAATCAATATTCATTGTATTTTATGAATAAATTACACTGGAAAATCATTCTTCTTGGCATCCACAAATATGTACATTTGGTTTTCCAGAAGTAATTTACATGGCTGAGCTTCAATAAAGGCCTTTCATATAGTGCATTTTACTTTATAGAAGGAGTTCTTAACCTAAAGTCCATCCATAAACAGAATGGAGTGGATCTGGGAACTTGATACATTATCACTAACTGAAATTTAGGTTTATTTTTAATGATAAAGCAATAAATACTATTCAAAGAAGGGGTCCATAGGTTTTCCAAGCTTGCCAAAAGTCTATCACAAACAAAAAAAAAAGGTTAAGAATTCTGCTTCACAGAGAATATTGTAACCAGAAATTTTAATATACATTATACATATGTACAAAGAGTACAAGTTATATTTCAAAACTACTTTAAATTATTCTATTACCATATAAAATGAAAAAAAGAACAGCATGGCATAGTGGATAAAAAGCTAGATTCAGAGTTCAAAAGGTCTGGACTGAAGTTCCACCTCTCACTCCTCTTAGTTATACAGATGAATGGGTAAATCACTTAACCTCTTGAGGCATCTAGCAACTCTCTAAACCTTATAAATTGCCGTGCTGGTTTAAATCTGCATTGGAAAGGGGAGTTTCTTTATCCAGAGGTTCCCTAAACCAATGAAATCACATGTACAAAAAAAACCCTATTAAAATAGAAGCAAGTTAATACTTTCTCATGAGTAGGTGGTGCAGTGCATAAAGTGCCAAGTCTGGAGTCAGAAAGACTCATCTTCATGCATTCAAATTTGGCTTCAGATCCTTACAAGCTGTATGACCCTGGGCAAATCACTTAACCCTGTTTGCCTCGGTTTCCTCTTCTGTGAAATGAGTTGGAGAAGGAAATGGTAAACCTGATTGGTATCTTTGCCAAGAAAATTCCAAATGGAGTCATAAAAAGTCAGATATGACTAAAAAAACCACTTCACAACACCAGTTTCCTAAGGATTCCTAAAAGAACAAGTTAATGTCATGGAGCAGAATACTGGTTTTTAAGACCAATATTTCTCTAGAAATTAATAATTTCTTCCTATCCCATTATTTTTCTCACTAGTCTCAAATTGTCATTTAAAAAATAATACATCAATATGCAGTATTATACTGTCATTGAGGTTTGTTTTGTTTGAAGAGGGCAAGGAGTTTAAAACTATGATTTCATTAATTTAGGAAATCTCTGAAAAGAAATTCTACCTACCAAAGCAGATCAACAACTGTTCCCCAATTTAGTATTAGAGTTGCCTAGCGTACTAGTAAATGGTAAAAGTGGTAGGCCAGAGTCATATAGCTAGTTTGTATCAGAGACAGTATTTGATCTCAGGTCAACCTAGCACATGGCTGGCTATCACTATACTACATTGGTTTTCAATAAAGCTTTAAATAAGTCCCATTTTAGGGGGGGTGCAGGGAGTATAACATAATAACAGAATTGGGTATTCCAAATGTGAAGACTGGATTCAGCTCTCCCCTGGTGGTAACAATGAAGGTACTTAGCTCTTCCTTTATTGTGAAAATTAAATTGAAATCCCCTGTCTATTTTTAGATTTTAATACCCAAAGTTTAAACCCAGAATTTAAAGTAGATCTACCCATTTAAACCACAAAAAGGAATAAACTAACTACAAAAAGGTGTGAACTAACCACAAAAAGGTATGAACACCCATTTCATACATTGTGTGGGAGGTCTGTGTCCCACGTGTGAAAGAGTGGGTAGTCCTGGAGAAAAGCATCTGCTGTGATTGGTATATGTAAAATTTGGAGGAGGTGACACAAGAGAAAAAAGGTCTTTAAATAGTGGAAACAAAGACACACAGGGATAAATCAGTCACTCAAGCTTGGAGTGAAGATCATCATTTAGTCACTCGGAGTTGGACTGGAGGACAGTCACTTGGGCTTGGAGTAAAGAGAGTCACTTGGAGCTGGAGGGAAGACAGACACTTGAAGAGAGACTGGAAGACAGAGACTCAGATTTGGAGTGAAGACATTTGGCTGTGGAACTGGACCCCTGGAGGAGATATCAGACTGCTTTCCTTTTAGACAGTCACCCTGGTGAGTGTAAAGGCTGACTTCCTTCCTTGCCCTTTCTGGAGGTGTGAACCTCCGAGAAGGGCTCATCATCTTGAGATCCTTTCCCCTGACTGGTGTCTTAGAATTTCTAACTGGTTCAGAGGAAGCCAGAGCTTTCTCTCTTTCTCTCTCCCCTTTTTTCTCTTCCTTAATATCTTCCCTCTATTGTAAAAATAAACTACCATAATTCCATTTACTTGAGTAATTCATTTTGGGATTTAGAAATTAAAATCCTTGGCGACCACCAATTAAATATTCAGTCTAACCAGATAAAATTTAACACAAAGGTCTTAGTGTCATTTAAAAACTGGAACCAAGGGAATCAATAAATGAAAAAGTGCCTGTTTCATGCCGGGCACTATGCTCAGAGTATGAAAAAAAAAAGAAACACTCCCTGCTTTCAACTTAATTTCTATTGGGGAAACCAATGCATAACTATGTACACAGCAAATAAAAAACAAATAGAGGGCACCTGTAGAAGCTGGCCCTTGAATGGAATCTGGAAAGCTCTCCCTAGACCTTAGCCTCCTCATCTGGCAAATAACAGGGTAGAACTAGATGGCTGCTAAGTCTGGATCTTCTAGACTAGATCTGGATCCATGATCACATGCAACTGTTTCTTAGTTAACTAGCAAATCAAAACTAGAAGGAAACAACATCCAGAAAAGAGACTATTTTTTTAAATGAAAAAAGGGAGATTATTTTTTAAATTGTTTTCTGACTTGGATGCAATATTACTTTGGGAAAGAAAACTTTTCTAAAGAATGAAGTAAAATAATTAAAGTACTTTGTAAAATATATGTAAAATGCTCAGTTCCATCATATTTTTCTGGAAATATTTTGAGTATTTTCTTACTGAAGAAGATTTAGTTGACAATTTTGAATATAAGCATACACAACTGAATCTTATTCTCGGGAATCAAAAAAAATGACAAGTGACAGAAGCATGTACTGTCCATGTATTATGAAATTTGAGGTTGCTCAAATATATGCCAACTCTTGCTAGAGCTTCAAGTGAAGCTAAAAATAGTCATGTTTAGCATCTGTGGTCTGTACCGGACAATTACATGAAATCTTTTGGCAAAAGAGAAAGCAATACTGAAATACAACCACTAAGGGGTAGTTAATTAAAATGGTCCAATGTTATAGGGACTAATTTTGTACTGTCTGGCTTCCATGTGTCCATCTATTTTATGCCAGAATTCACATGGAGATTTATATGATTCTGGGAGAAAGAATATGGGAAAATGACTATTGCTATGTTGCTTAAAATAAGTTAAAAAGAAATCAGATGGAGTAGTGAGGTGGCTTTGTGGATATAGCCAGGCCTAGAAACCAGAGGTCCTGGGTTCAAATTCAGCCTCAGACACTTCCTAGCTGTGACTCTCAGCAAGACACTTAACCCCCATTGCCTAGCCCTTACTGCTCGTCTGCCTTGGAACTGGTATTTAGTGTTCATTCTAAGACGGAAGGTAAAAATTGAAAAAACAAAAAGAAATAAATCAGATGTTAATAATTTTACCTGGTTGAGAGGCAACAAGTATGACACTTTGTGGGCTGTAATGTCCTAAGGCTGGGACGAGCTCTTTAAACATGTCCACATTATTCTGTACCACATCGAGGTAAGTGTGAGAATTACCTAAGGAGTTAACCGTGAAGATCACCACTTTGGAATTCCAAGAGGCAGACAAGTCTGTTGAGTAAAGAGAACATTAAGGCATTCAGGTATAATTTTTGACATTTTTATTAAGTTCTATAAGATGGCAAACAAGTTCTGCTTTTGCAATATAAACAAGAGCTCTGAATCACTATTTTCAACAGTAAAAGGAAAAACTTTGCTTCATCTGGCAAAACAAATTTGGAAATCATTTAAATAAAAAGGATTGCCTATTCCTGCTTTAATGTATGTTGAATTTTTACACAGGACAATAGACTCATATTTTAAAAAAACCTTGAAAACATTAAAGAAATTTTTTTCTCCCATTTAGAACTTTTCCCAAAATTTCTCCTTTTTAGAAAAATGAGGAGAAAAAAGGAAGAAAAATGAGTAAAGTGAAAGCATTCATAGGGAAATGGATTCTGATAACAGAACTTGGAACCAGCCTAGGGAAGAACATTGCCTCCCCATACACTTGAAAAGACTGACCTCAAGAACAACTTAGAAAATATCCTCTTTTTCATTTATTGTTAAGATATAAATCAACATTTAAGTCTTCTAGTCAGCAAGCATTAATTAAACCTCAACTCATAGATTCTGGGTTAAGCACTAGATATACAAAGAAAGACAAAAACAGTGTCTGTCCTCAAGGGCACACAATGTAATGGGGAGACAACATTCAACTATGTATAAGCAAGATAAAAACAGGATAAATAATCTCAGATAGAAAGTACTGGTTTTAAGGAGGGCCAATAAAGTTTTCTTAGAAGAAGGTAATGTGTTAGCTGAGGCTTGAAAGAATCTTGGGAAGTCAGGAAGTAGGGATGAAAGGAAGAGCCATGGAGGACAGCCAGAGAAAATGGCTGGTGGTAAGTGATGGAGTAACTTTATTATAGAACAGCAAGGAAATTGGTATTAATGGATCTTAAGAGTACATGGAAGAAGCAGGTAGGTGGCTCAGTGGATTGACAACCAGGCCTGGAGAAGAGAGGTCCTGGGCTCAAACCTGACCTCAAACACTACCTAGCTGTGTGACCCTGGGCAAGTCACTTAACCCCCATTTCCTAGTTCATACTACTCTTCTCTCTTGGAACCAATACACAGTACTAATTATAAGAACAAAGGTACGGGTTAAAAAAATTTTTTTTTAAAGATTTTAAATATCTCTGAGGAGAGGTAAGGTACAAGAAGACTGAATGAGAAGAGAAGGCCAGGTGATAAAGAGTTTTAAAAGTTTTAAAAAAGAGTTAAAAAGAGAATTTTATATTTGATCCTGAAAGTAACAATCACTATAGTTTATTAAATGAAGTGGAGTAACATAGAACTAAACTTTAGGAAGAACACTATGAAAGCTGCACTCTAAAAAGCAGAATAGAATAGGGAGGAAGCTGAGGCATGGAGACCAGCCAGGAAAGGTGATCTTCTGGTTGAAAAGAACCTATATAAATAAACAGCAACTCCTTTTAGTGTCTGCCTAGCCCTAGAACATAATTTGGCTTTCTTGCTACAGTCAAGAGAGATGATGAGTACAAAAATATAAAATTATTTTAAACTCTCCCTTAAAAATTATGAAGTAAGTTTTCAAAAGAAATAAGCTAAACTTTTTTAAAATGCTACAATCACTAAAAATTAGGGAAATATAAATTAAAGGAATTCTGAGGCTTCATATCCACCAGATTGGCATTGATGAATAAGGAGCAAAATGATAAATACTAGAGGGATTACAGGAAAAGAGATGCATTAATGCACTTTGGTGGATCTGTAAACCACTGTGTAAAGCAATTTGGAACTATGCCCCAAAAGTCACTAAATTTTATATATCCTTTGACCTAGCAATACTACTACTGGATTTACTCCTCCAAGAAATAAAAAAAAGAAGAGGACATATATATAGAAAAATATTTACAGCAGCTCTTTGTCGTGTGAATTTCAAAACTATTCCACCCTAATCAGACCATTCCTTAGAAGATGTGATTTAGCTATTTCATGATCAGTAACAATGGAGATACTTGTAATAACAGAATCAGGTCTTGGAAACTCTACATTCTTCACCCTACTCAGTTTAACAAGATTTTGAAGGTCTGCATCAAACTCAAGATTTAATTATCTGAGGAGATGGCCTTCAACAGACATGTGCAAAAAAAAGGACAGACCTCTGGGCTGACCTAAGTCAAGCCAAGTCCTCATTGGTACAGATGAGATGCAGAAAAATGATGTAAAAACGTCCATATGAGGCATGGCACTTCCTGGCCCCTCCTCTTTCTCTGGAAAGATGACTCTGGCTGGCAGCGTGCTAAGTGTTACGACATCTTGGAGTGTTGGGTAGTGAGTTTTGCCCTGGAGTTGATTTCAGGTTCAGGCATCTTAGCTAAGCCTTTGGAGGTCAGGCTGATTCTTTCCTCCTTCACACTCAAAACCTTACTTTCTAGATCTCCTATCTTCCTGCCCAGTACTAGCCCCTTCCTTCCTCCTTCTTCTTAAAAATCTTCTCTACTATATCAATTAAATCACCATAAAATTTGGCAGCTGACTTGGGTATTTTATTATTTGGGATTTCCCTTGGCGACAACCTAAATTTAGATTTTTTTTCAGCCTCAATCATAATTTCACCCTTTACAGTTGTAGTATCAAAGAAATGGAAACTAAGAAGGCAGGGGTGTCCACCAATTGAGGAATGTCTAAACAAACCATGGTATATGAATGTAATGGAATACTATTGTGCTATGAAAGATGACAAAAGGAACCTGGGAAGACTTATGAATTTAAATCAGAGTGAAATGAGCAGAACTAGATTGATGATGAAGAACTGTACCCACTTGAAAGACGGGTAATGGACTCAAGATGTCAAATGAGGCATACATTTTTTGGTATAGTCAATTCAGAAATTTGTTTGGTTTGACTATAATAAAAATTTTTTTTCAATTGGGGGAGAAGGGGAGGAGAGAAAATAAATGGCTATTAATTTTAAAACAATAAAATAATTTTAAAAGAAAATCTTTCTATCACAATGTATGGAAAACACAACTAAATGCTGAGCTATAGCATAGCTATATCAGGAAAAATAATTTTTTGGAGAGAAAAATACATATCTGGGATTTTATTGTTATAAGGGAACTTCCAGTGAAGAAATTTCCTCAACTCACACAGAGAAGCATGTGTTCTATAATTTATAGTCTAGAGTTGCCTAAGACATTGAAAAATTAAATTGACTTTCTAGGGGTCACACAGCAAGTATGTGTCAGAGGCTGGATCTAAACCTAGGAATTTCTAACTAAAATGCTGTCTTTCCATTTACCACTCCACAATAACTTTCAGAAAGAATATAAAAGCAATACTCAAGCATTAGCCAAGTTATAAACTATGAATAATAAAGACAATGGGTTTATGCAATAATATGTGTTACTATAAAGAGGGACAAAAAAGGCTGCCCTTCTGAACAGAAGGGGACATTTTATAAAAATATGGCAGTGTATACTGGTAAAGTCATCCTAATCTTATCCATCCCCATAATGTTTAGGTGAATGTTTGACTACTTAGTCAGTCAACAAAGCTACAATATCGTTGTTCACTTTGAAAGATTCTTAGGGACAATAGCTCTCAGTGGACAACTGGTAACGAGTCAGAGAATCACTGAACACCAGGAAACTGTCCACACTGGGGACAGCTGATAATCTGGCATCTATCTGATGAATATCAAGTCACTTTTATTTTACACTGTTCCATGAATATGTCTTTGTGTTTTCCCACTTCCATCCTTTTGATCAAGTTATTTTCACCACAAATAATGCCCTCTTGCTCACTCTCTGTCTCATTAAATCTAACTTATTCTACAAAGTGCAGCTCAACTATCACCTCCAAAAAGCCTAACAGCCCCAGGATGAAGTGGTTGGTCTCTCCTTTTTTTTTTTAAACATTATTTTACTTGGTCATTTCCAACCATTATTCATTGGAAACAAAGATCATTTTCTTTTCCTCCCCCCCCCCCCCACTTCTCCTATAGCCGATGCATGATTCCACTGGGTATCACATCTGTCCTTGATTCGAACCCAGTTCCATGTTGTTGGTATTTGCATTAGAGTGTTCATTTAGAGTCTCTCCTCAGTCATGTCCCCTCAACCCCTGTAGTCAAGCAGTTGCTTTTCATCGGTGTTTTTACTCCCACAGTTTGTCCTCTGCTTGTGGATAGTGTTTTTTCTCCTAGATCCCAGCAGATTGTTCAGGGACATTGCATTGACACTAATGGAGAAGTCCATTATGTTCATTTGTACCACAGTGTGTCAGTCTCTGTGTACAATGTTTTCCTGGTTCTGCTCCTTTTGCTCTACATCACTTCCTGGAGGTTGTTCCAGTCTCCATGGAACTCCTCCACTTTATTATTCCTTTTAGCGCAATAGTATTCTATCACCAACATATGTCACAATTTGTTCAGCCATTCCCCAATTGAAGGGCATCCCCTCATTTTCCAATTTTTGGCCACCACAAAGAGTGCAGCTATGAATATTCTTGTACAAGTCTTTTTCCTTATTATCACTTTGAGGTACAAACCCATCAGTGCTATGGCTGGATCAAAGGGCAGACAGTCTTTTATCACCCTTTGGGCATCGTTCCAAATTGCCCTCCAGAATGGTTGGATCAATTCACAACTCCACCAGCAATGCATTAATGTCCCAACTTTGCCACATCCACTCCAGCATTCATTACTTTCCAGAGCTGTCATGTTAGACAATCTGCTAGGTGTGAGGTGATATCTCAGAGTTGTTTTGATTTGCATCTCTCTGATTATAAGAGATGTAGAACACTTTTTCATGTGCTTATTAATAGTTTTGATTTCTTTGGCTGAAAACTGCCTGTTCATGTCCCTTGCCCATTTATCAATTGGAGAATGGCTTGATTTTTTGTACAATTGATTTAGCTCTTTGTAAATTTGAGTAATTAAACCTTTGTCAGAGGTTTTTAATGAAGATTATTTCCCAATTTGTTGCTTCCCTTCTGATTTTAGTTACATTGGTTTTGTTTGTACAAAACCTTTTTAATTTGATGTAGTCAAAATTATTTATTTTACATTTTGTGACTCTTTCTAAGTCTTGCTTGATTTTAAAATCTTTCCCTTCCCAAAGGTCTGACATGTATACTATTCTGTGTTCACCTAATTTACTTATAGTTTCCTTCTTTATGTTCAAGTCATTCACCCATTCTGAATTTATCTTGGTGTAGGGTGGGAGGTGTTGATTCAAACCTAATCTCTCCCACACTGTCTTCCAATTTTCCCAGCAGTTTTTATCAAAAGCTGGGGTCTTTGGGTTTGTCATAAACTGCCTTGCTGAGATCATTTACGCCAAGTCTATTCCACTGATCCTCCTTTCTGTCTCTTAGCCAGTACCAAATTGTTTTGATAACCACTACTTTATAGTATAGTTTGAGATCTGGGACTGCAAGTCCTCCTTCCTTTGCATTTTTTTCATGATTTCCCTGGATATTCTTGATCTTTTGTTCTTCCAAATGAACTTAGTTATGGTTTTTTCTAATTCAGTAAAGAAGTTTTTTGGTAGTTCAATGGGTATGGCACTAAATAAGTAAATTAATTTGGGTAGGATGGTCATTTTTATTATGTTAGCTCGTCCCACCCATGAGCAATCAATGTTTTTCCAATTGTTTAGATCTAGTTTTAACTGTGTGGAAAATGTTTTGTAGTTGTATTCATATAGTTCCTGTGTTTGTCTCGGCAGATAGATTCCTAGATATTTTATATTGTCTAGGGTGATTTTAAATGGCATTTCTCTTTCTAATTCTTGCTGCTGAAATGGGTTAGAGATATATAGAAATGCTGATGACTTATGTGGGTTTATTTTGTATCCTGCAACTTTGCTAAAGTTGTTGATTATTTCGAGTAACTTTTTGGTTGATTCTCTAGGATACCTTAAGTAAGCCATCATATCATCCGCAAAGAGTGATAGCTTGGTCTTCTCATTGCCAATTTTAATACCTTCAATTTATTTTTCTTCTCTAATTGCTACTGCTAGTGTTTCCAGTACAATGTTAAATAATAGAGGTGATAATGGGTATCCTTGTTTCACTGCTATTGTTATTGGGAAGGCTTCTAGTTTATCCCCATTGCAGATGATGTTTGCTGATGGTTTTAGATATATACTGTTTATTATTTTTAGGAAAGGCCTTTCTATTCCTATACTTTCTAGTGTTTTCAATAGGAATGGGTGTTGTATTTTATCAAACGCTTTTTCTGCATCTATTGAGATAATCATGTGATTTTTGTCAGTTTGCTTGTTAATATGGTCAATTATGTGGATGGTTTTCCTAATATTGAATCATCCTTGCATTCCTAGTATGAATCCTGCCTGGTCATAGTGGATGACCCTCATGATGACTAGCTGGATTCTTTTTGCTAGTATCCTATTTAAGATTTTTGCATCTATATACATTAGGGAGATTGGTCTATAGTTTTCTTTCTCTGTTTTTGACCTGCCTGGCTATGGGATCAGAACCATGTTTGTGTCGTAAAATGAATTTGGTAGAACTCCTTCTTGGCTTATTCTGTCAAATAGCTTGTTTAATATTGGGATTAGTTGTTCTTTGAACATTTGATAGAATTCATTTGTGAATCCATCTGGACCTGGGGATTTTTTCTTAGGGGATTTTTCATCTTTCTTTGATGGCTTATTCAATTTCTTTTTTCTGATATGGGGTTTTTTAGGTAATTTATTTCTTCCTCTTTTAGCCTAGGCAATTTATATTTTTGTAAGTATTCATCCATATCACCTAGATTGCCATATCTGTTGCCATATAATTGGGCATAGTAGTTTTTAATGATTGACTTAATTTCCTCTTCATTAGAGGTGAGGTCTCCTTTTTCAAATTGGATACTGTCAATTTGGTTTATTTCTTTCCTTTTTTTAATTAGACTGACTAGTACTTTGTCTATTTTATTTATTTTTTCAAAGTACCAACTTCTGGTCTTATTTGTTAAATCAATACTTCTTTGACTTTCAATTTTATTAATTTCTCCTTTGAGTTTTACGATCTTTAATTTAGTCTTCATCTGAGGATTTTTAATTTGCTCGCTTTCTAATTTTTTAATTTGCATGCCCAATTCATTGACCTCTGCCATTCCTAATTTGTTAATATATGAACTCAAGGATATAAATTCCCCCCTGAGTACTGCTTTGGCTGCATCAAATTTTCTGTTCAGGTCTGGTCTTTTCTTTAAGAATTCTTGAAATTCTTCTATTTTGTTGAATGACCATACTTTCCACTGTAAGAATATAGTCAGTTTTGCTGGATAGTTGATTCTTGGTTGTAGACCTAGTTCCCTTGCTTTCTGGAATATCATATTCCATGCCTTTCTTCTTTTCAGTGTGGATGCAGCCAGATCCTGCATTATCCTCACTGTGGTTCCGTGGTATCTGAATGACTTCTTCTTGGCAGCTTGTAATATCTTTTCTTTGGTCTGATAGTTCTTGAATTTGGCTATAACATTCCTGGGTGTTGTCAGTTGGGGATTAAGTGCAGGAGGTGATCTGTGGATTCTTTCAATCTCCACTTTTCCCTCTTGTTCTAGGATATCAGGGCAGTTTTCTTTAATAATTTCCTGTAATATAATGTCCAGGCTTTTTCTTTTGTCATGGTCTTCTGGTAGACCAATGATTCTTAAATTGTCTCTCCTTGAATGATTTTCTAAATCCTCTGTTTTATGAATGAGATGCTTCATATTTTCCTCAATTTTTTTTCATTCTTTTGGTTTTGTTTTATAGTGTCCTTCTGCCTTGTGAGGTCACTTGATTCCAGTTGTTGTATTCTGGTTCTTAAAGACTGGATTTCATCCTTGGCTTTTTGGTCGTCCTTTTCATTTTGGTCTGATTTTCTTTGTAGGTCATCTTTCATCCTCTTTATCTCGTCTTTCATCTCCTTTTTCTCATCTTTCATCTTCTTCACCTCATCTTTCATCTGCTTTGCCTCATCTTTCATCTCCTCTGCCTCATTTTCTAGCTGGTTGATTTTGGCTTTCAAGATACTATTTTCTTGTTTTAGTTCTAGTGGCTCTGTTTCCAGATGACTTATCTTAGTTTTTAAGTTCTTTTCCCAATTGTCTTCAGCCTCTCTTAATTGTGTTTTGAATTGAATTTTGAGTTCTTCCAAAGCCTGTAACCAATTCGCTGGGATTTCTGATTTTTCCTTTGCTGGTCCCTCCCCCTCTGTTTCATTCGTTCTTTGCTCATTACCTGTGCAGAAGCTGTCTATTGTAATTTCTTTCTTCTTTTTCTGTTGTTTGCTCGAGTTTACCCCTGGTATAACTACCATAGCCTCTAAAGTGTGTTCAGCCTGCTCTATCTGCCAGGCATATAACCAACATGCATTTCGTGGAAAAACCTTTGGTGGATGTCCTCTGGCTTACACACCTTTTGAACATCTACAGGTAGATTTCATAATGATGCCAAAGGCTGGACGTTATAAATTTTGTCTAGTAATTGTAGATCAACTAACCAGATGGCCGGAAGCATTTCCTGAGACCCAAGCCACGGTGGATTTTGTTGCAAAGATACTTTTAAAGGAAATTATTCCTCGTTTTTGCCTGCCAGCACGTATTGATTCTGATAGGGGGAGTCATTTTACTGATTCTGTTCTAAATCAGATATATTCTTGCTTGGGAATAACTCCCAAATTTCGTGTTCCATATCATCCCCAGAGCTCAGGCCAAGTAGAGAGGATGAACAAAGAACTTTAAAACTATGATTGGAATATTATGCAATGAGACACATTTAAAATGGCCTGAAATTCTCCCTCTGGTCCTATTTTATCTTAGAAGCAGGCCTAGAGGAGACTTACATATTTCACCATTTGAGATGCTTTTTGGACATCTGTCTATACAGGCTAAGCCTTTCTCCCCAGCATATACCTCACTATTAGGGGGAGATATTATTATTGCTTCCTATACACAGGAGTTACAGCACAAACTACGTGAACTTCATGAATCCGAAGCTGCAGTACAAGCTGGCCCACTAGACTTTTTTCTGCATGACCTGAATCCAGGAGATAAAGTTTATATTAAGAATTTCAAGCGAACTGGAGCAACTCAGCCTTCATGGGAAGGACCATTCCAAATATTGTTAACTACTCCGACATGCATAAAGATTGGAGAAAAGGACTCTTGGATTCACTGCTCACTTGTGAAGAAAGCATCTTCTGCTGAGACTGATTGACTGAAACCTATCGCATGCATTGGAGATAATAATCCATAGACAAATGGATGCTGTTTTTTTTTTGAGAACACATTGAATTACTGATTTTTCCCTTATTTTTATTATTTCTTTTCTTTATTTTGATTAGAATATTTGATTTTTTCTCATTTTTGTACTGAAGGTACACATAATTAATATTAATATTTTTTTTCCTGCAGTAATAGAAGTTAATATATATTCTTGCTATAATATCAATATATACCTAAAAGCTTTAAACTATGGGAACCTGCCATTTATTGATAAAATATTATAGGACTGTGATTAATGTTTGCATCTGATTCCAGAAAATGGGATAAAAACAAGGAGCAGAGACTTTACCTGAATAGTGCCAAAAGAGCACACAGGAAATACTAATGTGAGACTTGAGGTTGTGACGCTTGACATATGTTAAGTCGTAGGACTTCCTTGTATCTACACTCTTTGTGAAGTACTCATACAAATCATGCTGGCTCCCTATATCCCTGAGAATGAAGAAAAAAATCAGATGAGGGAATGACACTTCCCTATCAAAATAGAATTCTAATTTTTTTTACTTCTTATATTATGGCAACTTCCTGTAGTCTTGGCTACAAATGGATAAATGAAATATTACTGCATTCTGTTCTACAGACTTGTGGGATAGAAATTACTTTAAATTGGACCTATACAAAGGTCTATTTTGAATTTTTTTTCTTATGTGTTTGATTGTGCTTTTCTCTTCTTTTGATAATTGACTCATACACCCCCATAACTCAACATTGCATTCTGAGCTAAACTTGATGTTTTTAAATACTTACTTCAGGGGGGATTGTATTTTAATTTAAAATCTAAGAATTTTTGAATTTTTTGTTTGAGATTGTATTTTTATAAAAATCCAAGAATTTTGATTTTTTGTTTAAGATTGTACTTTTATAAAAATTCAAAATTTTGATTTTGTTCGAGAAAAAAACTTCAAGAAAGAAGCTTGAAACTTTTATATCCAGAGAATGAACTGTTGCAGCAAGATGCCGGAAAACCTACACTTCATCAAGAAGATTAAGAATGAACTTTGTATATGATTGATTGAACTGAACTTTGATTGAACATTTATTGTAAATGTACACATTTATGCCAAAAGGGACTGCCCCTAATTTGGCTTTCTGTCAATGCGCCTAGCAAAACATTGGTTTTGCTTTATTTTCTTTTCTATTTTCTCTCTCACTATTCTAATTTCTCTTAGAAAATTGAATATCATGAATATCTATAGTTAGAAGTGCATTTAAGATTACAAATTGATTATGTTAAATGATCAATGGGGAGACTAGTCTCCCCATGATCATCAGGGGGGATTGTAAACCTTAAAATTTCACAGACTTATGAATGTTAAAAAATTTTACTCCACATTGAGGAATCCTCCAATTCCCTACTTGAAATAATTCCCTACCAGATAGTGAGAACTCTACTTGAATGTGAAAACTCCTTGCTATGGGAGGATCTCTACCCCATCCCTATTTGGGACTGCTTTAGGGGAGAAAACTCCTTGCTATGGGAGGACCTCTATTCCACCCGTACTTAAGAATGCTTTAGGGCAGAAAACTCCTTGCTAAACAATGAAAGTACTTGGACCCATGCTTATAATAAGGCAAGGAGTTCTTTGAGCCAGGCCTGTTTTTAGAATTGATACAATGGGATGCTAGGTACCTAAAAGGGTCGGGCAAGTTTTCTCTTGATGAGATTAGTTGACTCAGCTGTATTTTCTCTCGTTCAGACTTACTGAGGAGATTGGTCGACACAGCAGCATTTTTTCTGATTCAGACTTACTGAGGAAGATTGGTCGACTTAGCAGGAATTTAGATGGGCAGTCCTTTGGAAAGCATCTACAGTGATTGGTAGATGTAGGGACTTAGGGGAGGTGACATGGGAGAAAAACCCCTATATAAGAAAAAGCAGAATCTCTTGAGGAGGATATCCTTTTGGAGGAATTCCTTTTGGGGGATCTCTGATGAGGATCACTTGGGAAGAATCTCTTGAGAGAGGCTCTGGAGAAGGGAAGCTCTTGGAGGACAATCTCTAAGGAGGTTTCGCTGGAGCTCCTCTAAGGGGACTCTGTTCCTCTGGAGGCTCTGGAGAGAGGCCTTTTGGAACAGTCTCTGGCTGGAAGGCTTTAAGGTGAAGTCAGCTGAGATGGAGCTGGCCTGGTGTCACTAGAATCCTTGCTTAGGCAGACCTTGTGGTGAGTGTTAAAAGGCTGACTGACTGATTCTCTCTCTTAAGACTCAGGTCTAGGCCATATTGGCTTGAGGCCCTTCATAATTATTCCTTTCCTACTCTTTCTCTCTTTCTCTAATTCCTCATTGTATTATTAATTAAAAATCTCTATAAAACCCAGTTGACTTGGGTATTTGAATAATTGGGAATATTTCCCTGGTGACCACCTTATATTTGATTTAAAGCCAAGACACTGTAGTGAAACATGTTTTCTGTGGTCAAATTTACTCACCCTCTCTTATATCTATCACAATTTATATCTTCCACTTTTTAAATCACTACAGTTTAAAACCTCAACCATTTTAAATCTCACACCCTTCTTTGCTCCCCATATTTGTCTGTGCTCTTGCTCCTCTCATTTTTTTTGGTTTTGGGGCTGTCAGTCTCCCCTCTTAGAGCTTTGTCAGATATCTTGGTACAGTCTCTAGGAGAGGAATGTTAGCTTCCCGGTCCTCTGGAGGCTTTTGATCGGATTAAGTTCAACTGGGTTGGGCTGTATGTGCTCTGAGGCCAAAGGCTCCTGGAAGGCTGGGCCACCAAGGCTCTCTCCAGTTCTCTCCAGCTTCTTCTCCACTGTCTGCGAGGTTCCCCAGTGCCTTTGCCCGCCCCCAGGTTCCTGTCCTTGCCGGAGGCCCTGCACTCTGGGGAGGGGGGGTCCTGGCCTTCCTGAGCTCTGAGGAGTCCTGATGGGATTAGGTTCAACTGGATTGGTCTGGATGTTCCCTGAGGCAAAAACCTCCCGGTGAAATTGGAGCCAGATGGAAGGACCCAGCCATGGGCCCTGGTCTCTCCCTGACTTCCTCCCCGCTGTCCACTCTGAGCCCAGTGCCCTGCTGCTCACAAGGTAGAGCCTCCAAACCAGCACTTTTGCCGGCCCAGAGGTTCCCGCTGCCGCTGGGGTCTCAGCCCTCTGGGTTGGGGACAGAGGTCCTGGGATCTTCCCTCTGCCTTCCCCTTAGACCCAAGTGTTCTTGGATTCCTGCTTTTGGGGGGCGTACTTTTTGATTTGAGTCCAGGAGGAGGGTTCCCTGCCTCTGTCCTGTTGTTAAGTTTGAATTTCGGTCCCCTAGAAGCATTCAGTTTGTGATCGGTAAGGAAAGGTTTTCAGAGGTCTGAACTTTTGCTGCTTCTAAGCCGCCATCTTGACTCCACCCCTACCTGGTCTCTCCTTTGAAGTACATACTATTGAACCTATATATTTGGCACCATCAGGTACCATCTTGTGACAGTTCTTCTTGTGTTCCCTTGAGTTGTTATTTAATTCTTCTATTCTTTTAGCTTTTCATTTATGTTTTGTCTCCCCAACTAAATTATAAGCTACATACTTTGTGCCATGGACTCTGTGAAGCTTAAATTTAACACTCCCCTGATTATAACAATGAAAATACTTAACTCTCCTCTGATTATGAAGATTAAATTGTAACTCCTGTCTATTTTTAGAACATGGTACTTAAAACTTAAGTATGCCCATTTTTAGATTTAATCACCAAAGGTGCAAACACCCCATTTCACACATTGAGTGAGGAAGGTCTGTGACCAACGTGTGTGATAGTGGATGAAGAATCAGAATTAACTGACTGCCTTCTGGGCAATCCTAAATCAAAGTATCAACTGTGATTGGTAGATGTAAAATTAGGGGAAGGCACAGGAAGTGATGCAAAAGAAGTGTCTTGAAAAGGAACTGCTACTTCCTGTGAGAGACATTTATTCATTTTTTGGAAGTGGAGACTAGAGGAATTCTTCATTCTTTGATCTTCTGCCCTGAGACCCTGTTTCTTTGAACTGGCACATGATGAGTGAAAAGCTGATTCTTAACTGCTGGATTTTTCTGGGGAAAAATAAAACAAAACAACAACTATCCTCTGGAGAGACCTACTCTTGAGAGAAACATTTCCAAGGTCCTTGGCTTTGCCGAGGCCAGCTAAAACTAATTCTCCCTGCCCGGATGGACCAGTAGTAAATTACTTAGTGCTCAGGCTAGATATCTTATCTTATCCTCTCTCTGATTTCTTGCTTCACTCTTTCTACATTGTGTAAATAAATTGTAAATAAAATCTCTTTGGAATTAATTAAATTCCTGGTGACCACACTCTTAAGTAATCAAGTCCAACCCTTTAAAAATTAACCCCATTTGCCCCTTACAACTCTCATACATAGCAGAATACTCAGAAAGTCCCAGATTTTAATTTGATTCTTCCCTTTCCCCTCTAGCATTCCTTTCAGATCTTGACATCTGGATGAATAAGAAAAGAAGGCTGTAAGGTCTGAGGAACCAAGAAAGGCAATATAAAAAGTTAGGGCAGAAGCTTCAGGTTTAAAAAGAGTAGCTAAGTTTTATAAGAATGTGGAATGGCTTAGTGCATGGGAATGATGTTTTATCAGAAGACAGAGGAGCTGTACTGAGATGGGGTATATGAATATGAAGTCAATATGAAGAACAACTTTCGTAAAATACTTTAGAATGGCCAAAATTGGAAACTGATGTATTGAAAGAACAAAGACCTGCAAAATCTAAAGGAGAGGAATAAGGTATAATGAATAACTATCCTTTCAGTTTCCTAGGTTCAAAGCCCAAGTTTATGCTTGACTTCTCTCTCCCTTAAACCTTTTTGGTCAAACAGGTTGTCAAATCTCTTTATTTCTGACTCTACAACATCTCTCATACCAGTCTTTCTCCCCACTTATGAAGCTCTCAACTTAAAGTCCTTGCTATCTCTTGCCTAAATAATTCTCTCCCTACTCCAATCCATTCTATACATTGCTATCAAAATTATTTTTCTTAAGCATGTGCCCAACCATGTCAGTCCCCTACTCAATACATCTTGTGGCCCCTTCCTATATCTAGAATAAAATAAAATTCCTCTGGCTTTTAAAGCCCTGCAAAATCTGGCTTCAACTAACTTTTACAGCCTTATTAATATTACTCACTTTCCCAACTCTACAGTCAAGTCAAACAGGGTTTCTTACTAACACAAAGCATTTCAATTCCTCTCTCTGTGACTTTGCAGTGGCTGTCTCCTAAGCCCCAAATATATTCTCTTCCTAACCTTGCCTCAAGACTCAGTTCAAGCACCACCTTTAACACAAAGCCCTTCCTGGACTAGTGTCCTCTCTCCCTAAACTTCCTTAAATTTACTTACATGAGTACACGCTGGCTTGCTCCTTAAATGCAAAAGCAGAGTAGGTTTTATTTTTGTCTCTATATCCCTACCACAACGAGAAGGCACAAAATAAATGCTTGCTGATTGACTGATAGGATAAAAGATTAAGGATTCTCAAATGCTTAATGAATCTAATATCTGAAAAAGGTAGTATTTTCTGCTCTTTTATTTTTCCAATTTCACCTGGATTTTTATGATCTTTTTCATTTGTTTCACATTCATCTCGCAAGAGATGAGGGAAGAAGTGATTTATTTTGAAAGAAAGATGATATAATAATAGATAGTTAAAAAAATATGTATAAAATATATAAAAATGAAAAAAATTTAAAAGTAGTGCAATCGACAGAAGTCATCCTTTGCTTTGATAATTCAGGGATATATAATCCCATCAAAGTATATACTTCCTCCAATAATGCAAACTATAACTTACACATGAATGCCTATCCTGGGCAATTTCTATCCATGTCCTTTTGTAAATCTTCCACTGGAGGCTTCACCCAGGGTACTGGGGGCCTTCTTCTAGTTTGGATCACTTGACATTGCATGGATACTAATGGAACATAAAAGATGACCATCAGTTTTCCTCCCTCTCTTTCTATGTAATTACACAATCTTTTTTTTCTGATCATACATTGCTTAATAAAATTCTTCATATGATACTTCTCCTGCTCAGTTCTTCAGTGGTAATTTGTTGTAGCCTGCTCATGCCCATCATGTAATTTACCACTGCCTCTCAATATTTTAATTGAATAAAATTTTTTATTATGTTCATTTTTGTGTCAAGCACTGAATAATTCTTTAGAGATAATGGTATTCCATTATTCACAATCATAGAGTGTATCCAGAAGAATTCTGTCATTTAAAAGATACTACTTTGTTTCAGGGAAAAACTTGGGGAAACCTCTGTTAAATTTCCCAAAGGTAAGCCTTCCTGCTCTCTTATGCTTAATTCTTGTCCACTTGTCCACTTATAGCATCTGTCCAAGACTTATGTATTAATGAACCAGATCTATAGCTTGTTCATCCAATTGCAAATTATAGTTTGCACAAAAGGTATTCTTCCTCCATCCTTAGATTTTCCCGTGTATATAGCTGGACCAAATTCTTTTGATTGAACACTGAGCTCACTATCCATGGGTAAATCTCTCTTCCATTTGGATGGTGTATAAGCCACTACCCATAAACATGGCAAATACCTTTAATAAATATTCGTATTTTATGCTTCAATTCAACAAAGTCATTAAATGTCACTGAACAACTCTTTATTATTACATCTTTCAAGAATTCTTATATGAATCTGACAGATGCAATGGGAATACCTAGTAGGAAAAGAGTCTTTTAAGTGCTATTTCTTAATCAGGTCAAATGCTTTTTTATAATTAACATACAATAAGCACAGCATAATCTTGCATTCTCAATCTTTCAATCAACTGTGTGAATATAAAGATGTGGTCTGTTACAGAATGTCATTATCAATACAATAATAACAAAATTCATTTGGAAAAAGAAAAGATGTAAAATATCAATACAAAAAGGAGAAATAAAAGGATTCTCAAATTAATATAAAATAACCACCATCAAAACCATTTGGTACTGGTTAAAAAAAAAAAGTATATCAATGGAGCAGATGAGATATAGGAGAACAAGAAAAAATGCAACTCACTAACTTAGTGTTCAATAAACCCCAAAACATAAACAATCTAGGAAAGAATTTTCTGTTTGATAAAAAGTGCTAGGAAAACTGGAAATTTATATGGAAAAAAATGAATTTAGACCAATATCTTATACTATTATGTGTATAATGTGACCTGACTATTAGATATTTACCATAAAAAATTAGAAGAAAAGTAGATTTTTTAAAAATGTATCTTTTATAATAGGGGTTAAGTTATTAACCAATGAACAAATTCTTAACCAAACAAGAGGCAAGTACAAAAGATAAAACAAATAATTTGGACTATATAAAATTAATTTTATAAAACATTAAATAATGTGTCCAGGATATGAACAGAAGTAGCCTCCTAGAGAAAAAAAACTATCTTGTTACCAATTTCATATAAAAAATCTACACATAAACATATAAGCATCTATATGTGTGCTTATTGTATATATTGTATGTGAACTTTAGAAAAAAGGATAAAAAGGGAAAAGGATAGAGATAGGATAAGATTTAAGAGAAGTGGAAGGCTATATTCAAGGCACATACTAGGAACTCAAGGGAAAGGATTTTAGCAGGTAGAAGGCAGAGGAGGAAGTTTGGAAGTGACATCTGTGAGAGTAATGACTTCCTGTAGGAGGTTGGGCTCTTCCTGTCTAGAAGGGTAGAGGAAAGGTGGGTTTATGGAGCTCATCTACCTCAACCTGACTAAAGCCCTAAATCATCTTTAGAGGTTCTCTATTTGACAGGAAAATATCTAGAAAAGGATTTGACCATACCTGCTGTGATCCCCAAAAGGGTTTTCTCAGGAGTCAGACCACCTAGGGTGAACTTAGCCATTTGAGATCAATCATAATGGGTTTTAGAGATGGCTGTTGAACTAAATCTTATCAACTACTGAAAGTCATAGATAGGCAACTTAGTCAGCTTTGGGGAACACCTAAATAGAAATAGGGAGCGGATAATTTAGTCGGAAGATCAGAAGGCTCCCTCTTGTGAGGGATGTAGATGATTGTGGAAAACTAGTTAGCTTCCTTAGAGTTAGGGACCCCTTGTTCTGATCTTCAGTTTGTATCACCTCTAATAATAAAAGATATACTGTTTTTCTACATATCAATTGTCTCCAAGGCTTTTATGCAACTGGCCCAATGAGAGAAAGTGATTCTGTTTCACTTTCACTATCCTGAGGTAAGAATACTGTGGAAATCCTAAGTGGAAAAGCCTCTATCCACTCTGGGTCTGGGTCTCCCCATTATATCTTTTTAAAAAATATATAATAAAGTTTATACAGTAGGGCCTCCATATCCACAGGGGATACATTCCAATACCTACCATGGATATCTATAACTGTAGCTAGAAGTGAATAGCACATATATGTGGTCTCCTTCTGCTCCTTCTCCTAAGCTTGGTGCTCCATGACCTCCTTACCCTCACACTCACACAAAAAAAACTTTTAAAAAAAGTAAAAATGAAAGCAGAGAAAACTGTCACTAGGGAAAGATAACTGCAACAGGAAAACATCTGGTCCTTTAAAGGCAGACCTTCATTGCTCTAGGTTGACCATGGATAATCGAAACCACAGAAAGCAAAATCTCAGATAAGGGGACCCTCCTATATGTGGAAACAATGCAATAAAATTTTCCTCAGGTCTTAGTTGTGTGTGTATGTTCATATGTATATGTATGTATGTACATATGTATAACACATACATATAAATATGCATAAACAGCTATATCTACACATATACACATTCAAAACTAAGACCTTTAGGAAAACTTTATTGTACTGTTTGGACTGAGGTATGCAAGATTAAGAAACAAGACCTGTTGCTTAGAGACAAGATTTATTTAATGTTTAACTCATACATCCCCATAACTCAACAATGCATCCTGAGCTGAACTGGATTTTTTTTAACACCCACTTCAGGGGGGAGTTGTATTTTCGCGAAAATCCAAGATTTTGAAAAGTTTTTTTTTTGTTTGAGAAAGATCTTCAAGGAAGAAGCTTGCTAACTCCTAAATCCAGAGAATGAATTGTTGCATAAAGATTCCAGAAAACCTACATTAAATCAAAATAAAGAATGAACCTTGGGGTATGGTTGACTGAACTGAAGATTGATTGAATTTATTTTGAATGTACACTCTTCTGCCAAAGGGGACTGCACCCTAATTGGCTTTTGTCAATGAGCCCAGCAAAACATCGGTCTCTCTCTCTCTCTCTCTCTCTCTCTCTCTCTCTCTCTCTCTTTCTCTCTCTCTCTCTCTCTCTCTCTGTCTCTGTCTCTCTCTCTCTCCTATTTTTCCCTTCTCTCTAACTATTGTAATTTCATAGCTGGTATATTTACAAGACCCACTGGAGAGACTATTCTTCCTCGGGCCTCAGGGGGATTTGTGAATTTCAAAAATACTCCACCCTATTCAGACTATTCTTTAGAAGATCAGATTTGGCCATTTCCTGATCAATAACAATAGAGATACTTGGAATAACAGAATCAGGTCTTGGAAACTACATTCTCCACCCTCCTCAGTGCAACAAGATTAGGAAGGGCTGCAGCAAACTCATGATTTAATTATTTGAGAATATGGCCTTCAACACACATGTGCAAAAAAAGGACAGACCTCTCGGTGGTCCTAGGTCAAGCTAGAGCCACCATTGGCACATGTGAGATGCAGGAAGTGAGGTAGAGAACAGCCTTTGGAGTTCTCGGGACTTCCTGTGAGGAGGGCTAAAGTTCAGTTCAAGGCTGGTGCTTGAGGTTGGAGGAGCCTCGCAGACTGCTTTCCTTCAGATTGGTCACGTGAGTGATAAGGACTGATCTCTTTCCCTGCCTTGGCTATCCAAGGCCTTATTTAAACTTCTTTCCTTCTCTCTTCTTCTTCTTCCTCCTTCTTCTTCCTCCTTCTTCTCCTTCTCCTTCTCCTTCTCCTTCTCCTTCTTCTCCTTCCTCTCCCTCTCCCTCTCCTCCTTCTCCTTCTCCCTCTTCTTCTCCGTCTTCTTCTTCTTCTTCTTCTTCTTCTTCTTCTTCTTCTTCTTCTTCTTCTTCTTCTTCTTCTTCTTCTTCTTCTTCTTCTTCTTCTTCTTCTTCTTCTTCTTCTTCTTCTTCTTCTTCTTCTTCTTCTTCTTCTTCTTCTTCTTCTTCTTCTTCTTCTTCTTCTCCTCCTTCTCCTTCTCCCTCTTCCTCTCCCTCTTCTTCTTCTTCTTCTTCTTCTTCTTCTCTCTCTCTCTTTTTCTTAATTTCTTCCTTCCATATTAATTAAAATCACCATAAATTTCCAGCTGACTTGGGTATTTTATTATGGGATTTCCTTGGCGACCAAATTAATTTAGATTTTTAAGTCACAAAGCTAAAAATATTTTTAACAGCTTGCATCTCCAATATGTGAGTAATGGGATTTTTCTTGTACAAAAAGGAAAAGCTGGGAAATCATCTTTGGAACTGCCTCCTCACTGAAATCAGGGGATCTGCCTAACTACTATGCTAACATGGATACCAATTTGAAGGCTTATATCATCCCTTTCCTGTCTCCAAAAACTTATAAAGATTTGTTAATCCATTTTGCACACGAATCTTTTACAAGGATTTCCTTTTACCTCCTTCCCAAATGTAAGTGCTTGGGTTACAACATAATCATTCATTTATTTGGAAAGATAGTTGTAGCCAAATGAAAGAACTGAAATGGATTGGAAACACAGTTAAATGTTTTCAGTTTTAAACTCCTGGAATCTAGGAAGCCCAATTCCCAACTGCTATGGTGAGTCACCCTAATTTAGACAACTTGCATAAATTCCCAACAAAAGAAGTTTTTCCTATTGATGGTAAGATTTGCCAAAATCTTTTTGACTACTGTACTAATTATCTTGGATAAACCTTCCTCAGTGAAATCCATGACAACAAAAAAGATTAGTCTAAAACAAAATAAGACAGAAATATATTTTACCCGTATCATGATAAGCAACTAGACAGGGATCCTAGTGAATTAGCCTTTCAATATATATATTTTGGACAAGTGGGTCAGATGGACAATGAACTGGATCAAGAAATAAGTAGAAAGAAAAGATCAGCAAAGACTATATTTGGGAAATTATCAATTTTTTAATGATCTTAAACATTTTTTGCTACAAAAATTTATCTATCATTAGTATTCCTACCCTGATGTCATATGGCTACAAATTAGGGAACATTGTCATCTTAGAAAAGAGACATAGGCAGGGCAGCTGGGTAGCTCAGTGGATTGAGAGCCAGACTTAGAGACTGTAAAAAATATCATTATTTAAATTGAAAAGTTTAAATTCCTTTTGAGGAGAATTTTAGGTAAAGAAAGATGCTACCTCTCTGAATCCAGAAACTGAACTGTTGGAGAAGACACCATGAAGAAGCCTCCAGACCACAAGCTGCACAAGAAGATCATGAATTGAACTTTGGGTGTAGTTGATTGAACATTTATTTGCATCTATACTTTCATGCCAAAGGGGACTGCCCCTAATTTGGTTTTCTGTCAATGTGCCTAGCAAAACATTAGTTTTGCTTTCTTTCTTTTCTATTTCCTCCATCACTACTGTAATTTCCTCTTAGAAAATTGAATATTGTATGCATGTGTAGTTAGAAGTGTGTTTAGGACTACAAGATGATTATGTTAAATGATCAATGGGGAGGCTAGTCTCCCAATGACCATCAGGGGGGATTGTGAATCTTAAAACTGCTCAGACTCTACCTTGAAACATTTGGTTAAGGTTATTCCCCATTTAAACAATGGAGGTACTTGATCAGGAATGTATTGGGAACTTTAAAATTAATCCACCCATACTTAGGCATACTTTAGGGGAAGATAAAGTTGTAAACTCCTTACTGAACAACGAAGAAGGTACTTAACTCATACTTATAGTGAGGCCAAAAGCCCTTAAGCTAGGTATATTTTTAGATCTAATACAAAAGAGTGCTAAGTACCTATGAAGGTCAAATTAATCACTAAAAGGTCAGGCAACTTGCAAGGGACATCCTTAGGAAAGAGGTATGAAATATTCAGAAGTTTTAGTCTACCCAGAGAAGGTGATAACAAGATGTGAATTAAGAAGGTGATAACAAGATGTGAATTAAGAATGGTCAGTCCTTTGGAAAATGTCTACTGTGATTGGTAGATGTGAAAATTAAGGGGAGGTGACATAGGAGAAAATTCTCTAAAAAGGAGCTGTCTGAACCAGTTCAAGGAAGTTCAGAATAGTTCAGCTTAGGAAGCTGAACTGGTGTCTCTCAGTGGCTGAACTTAGTTGAGCTCAGGAGCTGAACTGGAGGGTCTCTCTGAACACTAGAGTTTTGCTTGGAAAGATCTTGTGGTGAGTGATTAAAGACTGACTTAGTTTCTCTCTTAAAGGGAAAGGCCTAGGCCATTGGCCAAGGCCCTAGCCTTTTCCTATTATTTCCTCTTATTCTGTCTCTCTCCCTTTCCTTAATTCCTTCATTCGTATTAATTAAAATCTCCATAAAACACAGCTGACTTGGGTATTTCATATTTGGAAATTTTTTCCATTGGCAACCACTTATTTTTGATATAAAATCAAGACACTAAAAATTATCTTTACCAGTGTGGCTAAAACCTTACAGTTTGGGCAATTCGCAGTCTTGAAACCCATATTTTCGCAGTCACAGTTTATGGCAACCACTCTGGAAAAACGAAATATCTCAATCTTCTGATTCTTTTCTCTACTAAGTTCAGCTTTTCAGAGCTACTGCCTAGAACTTTTTTAAGCCATGTTTCTCTGGCCAAGGTTTTTTACCCTCAGAAAGCTGCTGCTTGTTCCAGCCATTAGATAGCTCACCGGCTCCCAGCCTGGCCCTTCCCTGCCTGCCTGCCTGCAGCCATCTGTTTCGAACTTTCTTGAGCCTTTCCCGCTGGCCCGGCTGTGCTCTGTTCTCACCTGGTGCCAGCTCTCCTGGCCCTGCCTGCTTGTGTTCCTGCCTGCGTTTCCGCCTCTGCTATAGACCTGTTTGCTGTCTGCCACTCACCTGGCCCCAGAAATTGCCGCCCTGCACTCCCGGTCACTGGTAGCAGACCCAATTTCTTCAGGATCAAAAAACTAGCCAGTAACAAACGGGGTAATTTTCCCTTAGGTTAAGCCTCCATGTGGACTGGGGGTATCATAGGAAGGGAGAGAAAAAGGGGAAGAAGAAAGACTTTCCAAACAGGAACTTAAAAGCATGGCTATTTTGCACGGATATCTTTTAATTGCATTGATTCTTTTATTGACTTCACCTGCGTGTCAGGAAAAAAATTCGGCTCCCTACAACCATTTAGTTAACTATGGGGAGGAAACTCTGAGGCTCAGTGAACTGAGAGCCAGGCCTATAAACAGGAGGTCCTGGGTTAAAATCTGGCCTCAGACACTTCCTGGCGGTGTGGCCCTGGGCAGGTCATCTAGGACCCATTACTTAGCCCATACAAATTTCCTGCTTTCTGACAATAGGCATCTAAATGGATAAAAACCTTAGGAACTTTAAAGAGACTGGAAGTTGTATTTTTAAGGCATTTCAGACTCCAATGTTTTATTAAAAAAAAAATCTCTGTAGTCTATTGCATTTTACTGTTTCCTTTGTTTAAGGTTTAACTTTGTGATTTAACTTCATATTTTAAGGTCATATATTACTGCATTCAATATTATTCTGTTACACTGAATCATTTTAATGTACTGAGTTTTAACTACTGTTATATTCTGTTGCTTTTCCCCTATAATAATATTGAACAAATATCATTGTAATTAAGTCCATATATGAGAAAAAACAGCCTTTCTATTTTTGACTTTGTAAATTGTCACATAGAGGATAGATGGACTTCATCAGAACTGGTTACAATTGTATAATAACCTTTGGAAAATTTAATGTGCTAAATATCTCAATTGATTTTAAGGGTTTTTTTTTAAACAATCTCTGGTTATTTTGTCTGCCCCTACCATGAGGTAAGGCCCATTCTAGTAGCTGAAGTGAAATACATTTATAACCCCCAACCTTCCTGCATTTCTAAATATGTGAATGGAAGTTGGGCAGTTAATCTCAGGGCATGTACCCCTAAAAAAGCCTTTAAAAGAGGAGTACCTCTCATTTATACTCTTCAGCTCACTACTTTGCTTCCACCAGAAAGATATCTAGAATTCTTGATGATGTTCTAAAACCCAAAATAAGTTTTACTTTGTTTAAAAGTGTTTATTACCAAGGTTGAAAGATTTCCTATGGTTGTAAAAACTGTGCCAAATATCCATCAGTTCATAGGTTCTTTAAAATATCATACAGCAACTTATGTTAAATATGATAGTGTGTTTGTTTGCTATTGTAATTAATTGGGGTATTGAGAATTTTGGGGATATTGATAACTACATATTTGTGCTACTTTTCTTCAAAAATTAAAAATGTTACCTTGTTCAATTCATTTGCTCATACTCACAGTGGATCATGGCTAGATATGAAGAGGAAATGTATCTCATTTTTGGTGAGAAAGCCTTGTATTCTATATTTTCTTAGCTGACACAGCTATATTTTTGAATTTTTAAAAACTCTTTTATTTTTCTTGCATTTGCAATATACTTTTTCAGGTTTTTATTATTTTTCTCTCCTTTTTATATTTGAAGCACATGTCACCAGCATTAAGATTTTCTTTAACTTTTTGATTTTGCAGTACTGTAAGTTTAAAATACATTTGCTATAATGCCAATGCATGCCCTAAAAGCTTGAGACTATAAAAATGATGCCACTAATTGTTTAAAAAAAATTATGGGACTTTACTTAATAATTCTGTCTGAATCCAGGACAAGATACATACAAAAGAACCATTGCACAGGGCCAAGGAAAAGCCTATCCAGGACAGAATGATGCACTCCCAAGTCAATGCAAAGGTCTTGAACCTAGTGTGAATATTCAAGGTTACTATGTTTAACATTGTTACAACATAGGCTTTCCTTGTGTCCACCCTCACTCTGAAAATACTTACAGATGAGTATCCCCAAACCTTGGCTCCTAACTGGCTCCTATAATCTGGTCCCTTTTTTTTCCTGTATTTCATAGTGTAGTAACGTTCTGTCCTGGCTACTGACTGGGTAAATGCATCATTGCTTAGATGATTTTAATTGGGTCCTGATTCAAGGACCTGTTATAGATTTATTTTTCTTTTACTTAGAATTTTTACACATAAGACTTTGATAGTCTATATTTTCATCCAGAAATTTTCCTTTTTATTTGGATTTTCTGATGTCTTTTTAATTTCTCTTACCAATTGATTCATATACCTCACACCTCAGTCATGCATCCCTAAGTGATCCTGTATTTTAAATCACCCACAACACAGGGAAATGTAAAAAATATCATTATTTAAATTGCAAAGTTTAAATTCCTTTTAAGAAGAATTTTAGGTAAAGAAAGATGCTACCACTCTGAATCCAGAAACTGAACTGTTGGAGAAGACACCATGAAGAAGCCTCCAGACCACAAGCTGAACAAGAATGAACTTTGGGTGTAGTTGATTGAACATTTATTTATATGTATACTTTAAAGAGGATTGCCCCCTAACTGGCTTTTTGTCAATGCGTCCAGCAATTATTGTTTTTGTTATTTTTTTTCTCTTATCCTCAAATTATTGTAACCTTTAAGTTGATTATGTTTTCATGATACTTTTGGGGAAAAGATGTTTTGTTTTCTTTTTTCCAAAAATGATCACATGGCAAAATGTAAGAATGGAGACTTGAACCCTGGACTCTAATCCCAGAAGACCTTGCTCTGGTTTCCAGGATGCTTTGTAATCTCTTTGAATTCTCACCTGGGCCAAGAGCAGATTATTATTTAAAGAGTCTCCGCCTTATGGCTGGGGCTCTCTTTTCCTGTTTCTGCTTACAAGCAGAGGGGTCTCTCATGATGTAGGTGAGGTTGAATGGGCCTCTCAGCCCACCTAGACAAGTCCTTTCTTACGTGTATTTTCTTAAACTCTTAATCTTAAATAAACCTCATAAAATATAATACTCCTTGACAGAGAAACTAATTTTTACCTGTCACAGCTTAAACCCAAAAATTTTAATCATAATAAGATGGGAAGTCCTAGGTTCAAATCTGGCCTCAGACATTCCCAGCTGTGTGACCCTGGGCAAGTCACTTAACCCCCAATGCCTAACCCTTACCACTCTTCTGCCTTGGAACCAATACCCAGTATTGATTCCAAGATGGAAGGTAAGGGTTTAAAAAAAAAGAAAAGAGACTTAGGAAAACACAATAATTACTTTAAGTCATGAAAAACAATTTATGCACCAGGGTACATTTACTAAATAGTGTACTAGTACTTGAAAGAGTGTCTTAAATAACTCAGAACCAGGATTTAACCTAGGCCCTTGAGAAAATCTGGTTCCCTAGGATATTTCTCCTAAAGGAGAATCCACATAAGATCTTCCAAAATATCATTAAGTCCTTTATTCTCTCTGGAGACTTTCAAATATTAGAAATTAAAATAAGCCATATACCATAAAGAACTTTTACAAAGTAGAAAGTATTTAATACCAAACCAAACCTATTCCAGGTGAAATAAAAAGGAGGAAATAATAAGGTGCACCATCTCCACCTTTGTGATTCTTTACCTGAGATACAACTTGCTGGTATATTATTAAGCAACAAGTATGTGAAAGATGTTTACTTCACACAGATAATCTTGAACAAACCAATAAAAAACATTAATCAAATTTCTAGAAGGTTTCTCCAAAAAAGCCAGCTTACTGTGGCTGATTTGAACCTGATCCCTTTACCTTCTGCCAAATCACCACTTGGGGAAGTCAGTCAACAAACATTTACAAAATAACTACTATGTTCCAGGCACTGTTAACCAACAACTTAGAAGATAAATCCTTTTATCCCTTGAAAGAAAGGAAAGGCCAAATGAGAAAAAATTGTTCCCATTTCTCTCCCTATCTCTGCTCCTGAGTCTACTCTTCTAGTATTCTTGCACATTCTCACCAAGTTGTCCAAATCAATCTCCCAAGTATCCCATATTTACTAATTATTTCTTGCGCTCTCATTCTCCTAAGCCTATAGATCTGAACTAGGTGTCAAAGCCATTCCTACCTTTCCAGGCTTCTTAACACCTTACCTCCTCTCCAAGTACTCTTAAGTTCCAGTGACAGTGATCTCCTTGCTCCATCACCCAATTCTTGGCATCATCACTGGCTGTCCTATCAGGTCTCAAATTCTCTATTTCCTCGTTTCACCTTCCTAGTTTTTCTGGTTTACTTCAAGTGTCAACTTAAATACTGGCTTTCTAGATCTCTCTTAATACTTGTGCCTCCCCTCTAAGACTATCTCCAATTAATCCTGTCTCTTTGTATACAGTTGTCTGAATGTTATTTCCCACATTAGATGGTGAGCTCCTTGAAAACTGGGCCTGTCTGCCTTTCTCTATCTCCCCAGCATGGGGTCTGGTACAGCAATGAATATATGCTTATTGATTTGATTTAATCAATTCACATCAGACTATGAATCACTGATTCTCACCCCCATGCACATAGAAAGAAAATGGTTTACTTAGGACAAGTAGGGAGGTCCTGATACCTGGCCCTTTATAGGTTTCTAACCTAGTAAACATTAACTCAGTAGGGACAGCTAGGTGATTCAATGGATAGAAAGCCAGGCCTAGAGATGAGAGGGCCAAATCTGGCCTCAAATATTTTGTAACTGTGTGATCCTAAGCAAGTCACTTAACCCCAATTGTCATGACCTTACTACTCTTCTGTCTTGGAACTGACATAGCATCCATTCCAAGACAGACAATAAGGGTTTAAAAAAACAAACAAAAAAAAAAACTAGCTCAGTAGCTCCTTCACAGATTGGATAGATATTTTAATTTATCATTGGTAGACGTGTGAAATGATCCATTCTCAAAAGATATTTGGATTTATGAATAAAGAGTATCTAAGATATCTATACCCTTTGACTCATAAACTCCACTAATAGAAAATATCCCAAGGAAGTCAATAACAAAACAAAAGTTGTCATATACACCAAAATAATTATAGTTGCAATTTTTGTAGTAGCAAAGAACTGAAACAAATTAATTGGATGCCTATCAATTAAGAAATAGATTGAACAAACTGTGGTACATGCACATAAAATCAACAAAATATTGTAAAATTATAATGGTCAACTCTGATTCAAAAAAAGAGATATGAGAAAGTACCTCTACCATTCAACAAAACCATTCCCCAATCAACAAGGTTCAAAACCTCAGAAATTATATCCAATTCTTCCTGCTCTCTCCTCCTATGTTCAATTGATTACTAAGTCACTGACTATTGTAAAAGCTTCATAGTCTTTTTGATTTTTTGTTTCTGCCTGATTTAATCTATCCTTCACACAGCTGTCAAAATAATTTTCTTTTTTAAATTTTATTTAATTAGATGATTTAGAATATTTTTCCATGGTCACAAGACTCATGATCTTCCTCCCCTCCCCCCATCCCCTTCCTGTATCTGATGCACAATTCCACTGGATTTAACATGTGTCATTGATCAAGATCCATTTCCATATTATTAATATTTGCACTAGGGTGATCTTTTAGAGTCTATTTTCTCAGTCATATCCCCATCAACCCATGTTATCAAGTAGTTGTTTTTCTTCTGTGTTTTTCCCACAGTTCTTCCTCTGGATGTGGATAGTGTTCTTTCTCATAAGTCCCTTCAAATAGTTCTGGATCATTGCATTGCTACTAGTAGAGAAGACCATTACATTTGATTATACCACAGTTTATCAAACTCTGTATACAATGTTCTCCTGGTTCTGCTCCTTTCACTCTGCATCAATTCCTGGAGGTCTTTCCAGTTCACATGGAATTCTTCCAGTTTATTATTCCTTTGAGCACAATAGTATTCCATCACCAGTATATACCAGAGTTTGTTCATTCATTCCCCAATTGGAGGACATCCCCTTATTTTCCAATTTTTTATCATCACAAACAACATGGCTATGAATATTCTCATATAAGTCTTTTTCCTTATTATCTCTTTGGGGTACAAACCCAACAGTACTATGGTTGGATCAAAGGGCAGTCTTTTAGTGTCCTTTGGAACATAGTTCCAAATTGCCTTCCAGAATGCTTAGATCAATTCACAACTCCACCAGCAATGCATTAATGTCCTAATTTTTCCCCATCCTCTCCAACATTCATTAATTTCCTTTGTTGTCATGTTAGCCAATTTGCTAGGTGTAAGGTGATACCTCAGAGTTGTTTTGATTTGCATTTCTCTGATTATAAGAGATTTAGAACATTTTTTCATGTGCTTATTAATAGTTCTGATTTCTTTATCTGAAAATTGCCTATTCATGTCCCTTGCCCATTTATCAATTGGGGAATGGCTTGATTTTTTGTACAATTGATTTAGTTCCTTATAAATTTGAGTGATTAGCCCTTTGTCAGAGGTTTTTTTTTTTTTTTAATTATTTTATTTGGTCATTTCCAAACATTATTCATTGGAAACAAAAATCATTTTCTTTTCCTCCGCCCCCCCCCACCTCTCCCATAGCTGATACATAATTCCACTGGGTATCACATGTGTTCTTGACTCGAACCCATTTCTGTGTTGTTGGTATTTGCATTAGAGTGTTCATTTAGAGTCTCTCCTCAGTCATATCCCTTCAACCCCTGTAGTCAAGCAGTTGCTTTTCCTCAGTGTTTTTACTCCCACAGTTTATCCTCTGTTTGTGGATAGTGTTTTTTAGATCCCTGAAGATTGTTCAGGGACATTGCATTGACACCAATGGAGAAGTCCATTACCTTCGATTATACCACAGTGTATCAGTCTCTGTGTATAATAATTTCCTGGTTCTGCTCCTTTCGCTCTGCATCACTTCCTGGAGGTTGTTCCAGACTCCATGGAATTCCTCTACTTTATTATTCCTTTTAGCACAATAGTATTCCATCACCAACATATACCACAATTTGTTCAGTCATTCCCCAATTGAAGGGCATCCCCTCATTTTCCAATTTTTGGCCACCACAAAGAGTGCATCTATAAATATTCTTGGACAAGTCTTTATCCTTATTATCTCTTTGGGGTACAAACCCAGCAGTGCTATAGCTGGATCAAAGGGCAGACAGTCTTTTAGCGCCCTTTGGGCATAGTTCCAAATTGCCCTCCAGAATGGTTGGATCAATTCCCAACTCCACCAGCAATGAATTAGTGTCCCTACTTTGCCTAAGAGGTTTTTGTTATAAAGATTGTTTCCCAATCTGTTGCTTCCCTTCTAATTTTGATTGCATTGGTTTTGTTTATAAAACAACCTTTTAATTTAATGCAATCAAAATTATTTCCTTTGCATTCTTTAATTTTTTCTAACTCTTGCTTGGTCTTAAAATCTTTCCTTTCCCAAAAATCTGACAAGTATACTATTCTGTGTTCACCTAATTTACTTATTGTTTCCTTTGTTATGTTCAAGTTGTTCACCTATTCTGAGTTTATCTTGGTGTGGGGTGTGAGATGTTGGTCTAAATCTAACCTCTTCCACACTGTTTTCCAATTTTCCCAGCAGTTTTTGTCAAATAGTGGATTTTTGTCCCAAAAGCTGGGATCTTTGGGTTTATCATAGACTGTTTTACTGAGGTCACTTACCCCAAGTCTATTCCACTGATCCTCCTTTCTGTCTCTTAGCCAGTACCATAATGTTTTGATGATCACTGCTTTATAGTACAGTTTAAGATCTGGTACAGCTAGGCCACCTTCCTTTGCATTTTTTCATTATTTCCCTTGATATTCTTGATTTTTTGTTCTTCCAAATGAATGTTGCTATTGTTTTTTCTAATTCTGTAAAAAAGTTTTTTGGTGGTTTGATGGGTATGCCAAAATAATCTTCTTGATATATCTATCACTGGGTATTCTCCTCAAAACCTTTCTAGCTTGATAGGATTTGTGAGAGCTTGGTTACCCCTGGCAAAGTCTTTGAGAATACAGAGCCTCTATATAGTACGTTATCAAAGTAGGTCTTTAGTTATACTTCAACACTTTAAGGATTCATTATTTCATTTCTAGTTATTTCTCTCACCATTGTAGATTACAATCCTCATATGCCTTCTGGATTCAAATCTGGTCTCAGACACTCCTAGCTATGAGAACCTGGAAAAGTTACGTAACCTCAATTGTCTACTGTTACTACTCTTCTGTCCTGGACTCAACATTTAGTATTAATTCTAAGACAGAAGGTAAGGGCTTAAAAAAAAATAAAAATAAACTTTTTATACCTGAGTATATAATTTATGCCTTAGTGGACAATATTCAAGAATTGCTATAGCCAAAATAAATTCATCACAGTGACCAATTATCTTGAAGCCACTTAGCCAGAGCTTATTCCATAGGTCAAATCTGCTATCATATATGAACTGTGCTTAAAGAACTTTTTGCACCTGGGGAAGGTCATAGCCTTCAAGAATTCAAGCTCCCCAATATAAGGAGGCCCTGAAATCAAACTTTACATAGTTTGAGTATTAATATTATTAACATTATGTGGGTGCCATTCAAACGAGAGTTAGGTTCCCAGTTCAAAAACAAACTCCATTGATGGGAGTAGCTAAGAAACACAGGGAAAAAGATTTATAAAACAATGTTTAAAAAGGCCAAACATTAAAGTTAAATTTGCAACATGGATAAACTGAAGAGTAACATGGGTTTTGTTGGCTGGTTAAAAATAGAGTGGTTTTGGAAAAAAGGAGTCAAAATAATGAAGAAGGAACAGGGAGGGGACCTTCCTGATCTCTCCCAAATTACCCTCTAAACCAGTGGTTCTCAACCTTTCTAACGCGCCTTGATCCCCGCAATACAGTTCCTCATGTTGCAATGACCCCAAGCCAAAAAATTATTTTGGTGGCTACTTCAAAACTGTAATTTTGCTACAGTTATGATTTGGAATGTAAATACTTGATATGCATTATGTATTCTCATTGATACAAATAGAGAGGTTGAGAACCGCTGTTCTAAACCTTTTATATGAGGCCTCAAAACAAATTTTGTACTCACAAAGATAGTTTAAAATAGTTTTTCAGGCCAAGACAACTAGAAGGTTGACATGAAAGGGCTATTGCACTAAGGTAGTAGTGAAGTTTGGACCAGTGAGCCAAGTCAGGCTTCACCAAGCCAGCAGAGGCTTTGGGGAAGGCTGAACCAGCAGCAATGGCTTCCAGAGCTCTCAGTACACAGAAGGCAAAGGGGTTGTACAACTGGTTAGAAGATTACAGGGGTTCCTTTGCTGGCTCGAAGTACAAGACTCTATTGCACTATCCTTACACAAATCCAGGGTCAGTCCTGGGTCATAGTCCCAAGACAAGAAGGAGCACTGGAATATCAGTGCTTCTGGCCACAGAGGAACAGGGGACTCTGGTCACAGTTCCAAGATAGAAAAGAATGCTTAGGTAGCTCACAGACCAGAGCATAAGCTAGGAAAGTAGTAAGCACACTTCTCCTTAGATTAGACTACCCTGGAAGAAGTGAAAACTTATAAATCTCTAGATATAGCTCTGAAAGTAACCATATAAAGAACATGAAGCCTCAAACAGTATTCTTTTCGTCATAGGAACAGAACAGAACTTTAACAATTCTTTTTTTTTTTAAGTTAAAAGTAAAGAAAAAGCCTGTAAAAATGGCAAAAACAAAACAATAAATATTTTGGTGACAGGGAAGACCAAAACACAAACTCAGAAGATAACAAAATCAATAATGTTATATCCAAAGCCTTAAAGAAAAATGTGAGTTGTTCTCAAGCCCAAAAAGAATTCCTGGAAGAGCTGAAAAAGAATTTAGAAAATCAAATAAGAGAGGCATAAGAAAAACTGGAAAAAGAAATGAGAATGATTCAAAGAAACTGAAAAAAGAGTTGACAGCTTGGTTAAAAGAGGCACAAAAAATTTTAAGAAAATATCTTAAAAAACACAACATAGGCTAATTGGTAAAAGAGATACAAAAATACACTGAAGAAAAAAAACAACTTAAAAAGCAGAATGTAGGGGTGGGGTAGTAGGAGGCAGCTAGCTGACTCAGTGAATTGAGAACCAGGCCCAGAGATGGGAGGTCCTGTGTTCAAATCTGGCCTCACACCTAGCTGTGTGACCCTGGGGAAGTAAGTTACTTAACCCCCACTGCCTAGTCCTTATTGCTCTTCTGCCATAGAACCAATACCGGAAGGTAAGAGTTTTAAAAGTAAAATAAATAAAATAAAAATAAAGTAAAATTGGCCAAATGGAAAAGAAGGTGCAAAAGCTCATTAAAGAAAATGATTTCTTAAAAATCAGAAACATTGGAAAAACTTTCAACCTGGAAAAATAGATGAATTAAGAATTATTAGACTACCTGAAGGCCATGATAAAAAAAAGAGCCTAGATATCGTCTTTCAAGAAATTCTCAAGGAAAACTGCCCTAATACTCTAGAACCAAAGAGTAAAATGGAAGTGGAAAGAATCCATCTCCTGAAAGAGATCCCAAAGTGAAAATTCCCAGGAATATTATAGTCAAATTCCAGAATTCCTAAGAGAAGGAGAAAATATTGTAAGCAATCAAAAAGAGACAATTCAACTATTATAGAGCCACAGTCAGGAAAACACAAGATTTAGCAGCTTCTATATTAAAGGATAATAGTGCCTAGAATATGATATTCCAGAGGGTAAGGATCTAGGAATGCAATAAAAAAAACACCTCTCCAAAAAAACTGAGCATAATCCATCAAAGGAAAAAATGGGCATTCAATGAAATAGAGGACTTTAGAAAGACCAAAGCCAATACAGGAGGGGGGTGGGGGAAAAGGAGGGAAAGAATATGCATCATGTAACCATGGAAAAATATCCTAAATTAATTAATTAAATACCTAAATTAAAAAAAAAAAGAAAATCTAACATTCTTTCCAATTCACTTTGTGGACAATATGTAATTTTTCAAGAAGATATCTATTACATCAAGTATTGTCTACTTGTAGATATCAATATATATATGTACATATATGCATATACATAAATTATAAATGACTAAGAACTGTATTTAAAATAATATGTGATCAAAAAGAATAATTACCAAATTTATTATGCATGTCTCTGTTTTCTACTTTGATTTTTGGTACTAATTATTTTATCTTTTCCCCAGAGCATGTATATTACATGTATTTTCCCAATTACCTGTAATAATAATTTTCAACATGCATTTTCTGAAATTATAAGATCCAAATTGCCTCCCTCCTTCCCATTGCTCCAAACTCTCAGGGATAGTAAGCCATTTGATCTGGGTTATACATATATTATCATGCAAAACATACTTCTACGTTGCTTACTGGGGTAAAAATACTCATAAAACCAAAATCCCAAAATAAAACCATAAATAAACTAATGTGAAAAAATAATAATATATTTTTTAAAAAAGACCAAAGCTGAATAGAAAATTTTATTCTCAGTTACAAGCCTTAAGAAAAGCATAAAAAGGTTAACAAGAAAGAAAAATCACAAGGGATTCAATAAGGTTCAACTGTTTATATCCCTATAGGGGAAGGTAAGATTTGTAACTCCTAAAAACATTATCATTTGGGCAGTTAGAAGGAGTATACATATACAGAGAGTAAGGATGAAAGTTGAATATGATGGAATGGAATCGAAAAAACTAAAACTAAGGGATGAGAAAGAAGAATGCACTGAAAGAAGTAGAACTGAGTAAATTATCTCTTACAAAAATGGAACAAAAGAGTTTTTACAGTTCTTTTTGCGGTGATAAAGATTTGGAAGGTGGGGGGGATGTTCATCAATTGGAGAATGACTGAAGCAGTTGTGGTATATGACTGTGATGGAATACTATTGTGCTATAAGAAATCATGAGCAGGATGATTCCAGAAAAACCTGACTTACACAAACTGATGCAGAGTGAACAGAACTAGAACACTGTACACCGTAACAGCAATATTGTACAACAAACTTTTTAAAATTGACTTTTATGAACATTTTTTCTGTTTGTATAAAATCAACACTGTCTAATACATAAACGGTTTCTTTGATTCCTGGAAGACTCACATTGTTTTTTCTACTGAACTTATTTCCATCCTCCTGTAAACACATCAAAGGTAGCATCAAAGTATGGCTTGAACATTTCTGAGGGACTTATGAGAAAGAATGCTATCCACATCCAGAGAAAGAACTGCAGGATTAAAAACACAGAAGAAAAATAACTGCTTGATCACATGGGTCAATAGGAATATGATTGGGGACTCCAAATGATCATCCTAGTGCAAATATCAATAATATGGAAATAAATCTTGATCAATGACACATGTAAAACCCAGTGGAACTTTATGTTGCCTACAGGAGGGGGGTGGAAAGAGGGGAGGGAAAGAACATGAATCATATAACCAGGAAAATTTTCTTAATTAATCAATTAAATAAAATTTAAAAATAAAACAAATAAAAAGAAACAGGGGGGAAAAAAGGTATGGCTTGAACATAAGTTTTTCAGCAACCACTGTAGCCTAAAGCACTAACAGGTGCTGGAGTGGGGATCACATCTTCATGACTGAATTTTTATCTGAACCAGAGGTAAATACTGTCAATCAGGCAGCAAAAAACCTCAGAAGAATCACCCAGAGGGACAAAATCACTTGCAAAGAGGCAGAACTAAGGGGTGAGGCAGAAATTCCATTTCTGTCATTAACTGGCTATGGGACTTGGGACAAGTCACTTGGCCTCTTCTAGTCTATTTCTTTTGTACTAAACAATGTCTACGAAGTTCCCCTTTTCCTTAAAAATTCTTCAAATGCCAGGCCTAGAAACAGGATGTCCTAGGTTGAAATCTGGCCTCAGATACTTCCCAGCTGTTTGACCCTAGGTAAGTCACTTAACCCCCATTGCCTAGCCCATACCATCCAAGATGGAAGGTAAGGGCTTAAAAAAAATTCTTCAAATGGAATACTAAAAGATGTAGAGCAAGTTTCTCTCAAACAGAATAGCCATACCTTTGCTGATCTCCACATTTTGAAGCTCGAAAATGTCTATGTCCATTGCTCCTCCTTTTGTCCCTTCTGAGAAGTCTATAAGGACCACCTTGTCTGCAACACCCTGTGTAAAACACCAGCAATAACACTCACCATTCAGTACTGCAAGAAAACAATGGTATTCACTTCAGAAATGATCAGGTCCAGAATTTAGCACATTTTAGAACATGCAATGACTTGCAACACTTATAACCCAACACATATTACAAGTGATCTCTCAAGATGAAAAAGATTTCATGTCTATAAAATAACAAAAATGTCAAAAGACAATTGAACAGCTGATAGATATAAAAACTAAGGAATTCAATCTGTTTGGCCTGGTTTTTAAAAACTAGGATTCTGAGACTGTCTGCCTTTTGATCCAGCCATAGTACTGCTGGGTTTATACCCCAAAGAGATAATAGGGAAAAAATACTTGTACAAGAATATTCATAGCTGCGCTCTTTGTCGTGGCAAAACATTGGAAAATGAGGGGGTGTCCCTTCATTAGGGAATGGCTGAATAAATTGTGGTATATGTTGGTGATGGAATACTATTGTGCTCAAAGGAATAATGAATCAGAGGAATTCCTTATGAACTGGAACAACCTCCAGGAATGGATGCAGAGCGAAAGGAGCAGAACCAGGAGAACAATGTACAGAGAGACTGATATGTTGTGGTACAATCGAATGTAATGAACTTCTCCATTAGTGACAATTCAGTGTTCCTGAATAACCCAGAGGGATCTATGGGAAAAAACACTATCCACATTCAGAGGAAAAACTGTAGGACTAGAAACACAGAAGAAAAAATAACTGCTTGACTACATGGGTCATGGGGATATAGACTCTAAATGATCATCCTAGTGCAAACATCAACAACATGGAAATAGGATCTGAGAAAGGACACATGTAAAACCCAATGGAATTGTGCTTCAGCTACAGGAAGGGGTGGGGAGAGGGGAGGGAGGGAAAGAAATATGATTCTTGTAACTAAGGAATAATGTTCTAAACTGTCTAAATAAAATTTTCAAAAAAAAAATATAAATGTTTACTGAACTGGAAAAAAACCCACACAAAACCAGGATTCTGGGAGGCTTTAATCAGTGTTTATCTGAGAAAAGGCTAGCCTTCAAAAATGCACTAGAAAATCATATGGAGAATGAGATGGGAAAAAGGAGAGTGACTAAATTTTTGCTGCTGATCATAGAAAATGTCTTTCTTTTGAAATCATAATTTTAATTTTTAAAAGCTAAAAATGGACTATTGACTGAGTGAATGAGTGGTAGATTCTGTGAAGATTGGATATAGCTATTTCCTGATTTTAACAATGAAGATACTTAGTTTAACAAAATCAGGAATGTCTTGGGAACTCTAAATTACTCCACCCTACTTAGACTGTACTTTAGGGGAAGATAAAGTTGTAATCTCCTGATTGAACAATGAAGATATTTAACTCTTACCTTATAGTGAAACTAGAACTTAGTTAAGTCTATTTTAAGCTCTTAATACGAAATGGTGTTAAGTAACTATAAAGGTTAAATTAATCACAAAAAGGTTAATTAACTCACAAAAGGTAAACTTAAAGAAGTGCTAAGTAATTATAAAGATATAATCTAATCAAAGAAGTTGAGAACTAAAAAGAATGGGAATTTAGAGGAAGAGACACAAGAGTGAAAGGTCTATATATTTGGCTCACTTCCTCTCTTGGCCACCTTTGGTGGCAGAGAGCTGGCTGATAAGCAGCATGTTGGGCCTTTTGGAATCTTAGCATGGCTACAAGCTATTATCCAGTTCAGTGGTGAGTTTCTGGCTGAGTTTTCCTCCTTTACTTTCCAACTTTATCCTCTTAAAAGCCTCTAATCTTCTTCAGAGACCTAGAGGAGGGGATTTAAAAACTCCCCTTGGCACAGGCCAGGCAGGAGAAATCCTATATTCTCTTCCTTCCTTCTCCTTAAATTCCTTCCCATTATATTAATTAAATTACCATAAATTTCCAGACTGACTTGGGTATTTTATTTGGGATTTTCCCCGGTAACCAATTAAATCTAGATTTAAGTCACAACCCCAAAATTATCTTTACAGTCTGGCTAAACCACGAAGGTTGTGACCAGGACCCTCATATTTCTGTGAAATCTCTTTCTTTATTTATTACTTATTAAAGTCAGCCTTTTAAACAGTTTGAAACACAGCTGCAAGAGCAGGTGAGTATAAAACATTTTTTATTTCTCTCATTTCTCCTTAATTTGAATTGAACACAGCTGTTTATTTTTGTTTTTTGAAACCAACAAGCGGCAGGACTGGGGAAGCTGTTTAGCTTTCCCTCAGGGAACAAGCAACTGCCTAGATACAATACTGCCTAGATTACTCTTAATTAGGAGTGAGGGAGACCTGGAGAGAGTTTTGGACTTGTTCTGTTCCCCACATGTTTTGTGAAGTCAGCTAGGAAAATAATTACCAAAACTATATATAAAAATTAATACTACATTCCTCGACATTTATATGGCAGTTGAAGAATTGAAGAATTAGGGACATTGAGGAATTCAGGATACCTCCAATTTTTTATGTTATTAGGTAATGTCCTTTTTGTACTCATCAGTACTGTGTTAAGAGATGATAACATTAAAAAATTATTGGAAGCTAAAATACAAGAAATTATGCAAAAAACCTGAAGATAAAACACAGGAAAACACAGAAAAAATTGAGGCTAAAATAGAGGAGAACGTGCAAGCCCAATTGGAAAATTTTAAATGCTTCTTACAGGATCAATTGGCAAATATCCACCCCACCAAAAACAGGTCTGAACCTGACAGACATGTTTCTGAACCTCTAAATGAGGAAATTCCCTTCCCCAAAATGGAGATGGAAAAATACCCTTCCTATAGCTCAGTTAACAGACTTGTTCTCTCATGGTCTATAAATCTTGGCTGAACTTAATCCCCAAGACCCTTCTCTTGAAATCCCAATTTCTCCTGTTCCTTCCCCTACCCAAAAAAAAATTCCAGCCCCAAGGAAATCTCATCCTTCTAAAGAAACTTGTTTTAGTCAAACTGACCCACAGGTATCAAATTCAATTAGAGGCCTGTTTCCTATAAGAGAAGTACCTGAAATAGGACAGAATGGGGATGTGGTGACTTTAAGGCACAATACACCATTTACTCCCCAAGAAATAAATGAATTTACATGAAATATTCACATATGAACAAGATCCCTTTCTAGTAACAAAAAAGATGACAGACATATTTTTTCAATGTAATTCGTCTTACACGGACGTTGAAAACTTGCTAGAGGCTTTTTTAACGGAATGTGAGAAAAATAAAATAATTGCTCATGTCAACAAAACCCGGGGGTGTAATGCAGCACACTGGCCATCTCAGGATCCCGAATGGGACTATAACAACTCTGAGGATATTTTACAACTATACCATTGTAGAGAGGCCATCATAACAGCAATGAGAGAGTGTGCAGACAGTACAGAGAAGTGGACAGAATTTGAAGGAATTAAACAAAATGAGGAAGAGACACCCTACAGAATCATGGACAGAATAATTGAGTTTGGGGGTAGATATCTGGATTTTGATCTATCTAAAGAAAAGTGCATAAGACAAGTTTAGAAGGCACTTTGTCAATAACTATTGCAAAGTGATTAGAGATTATTTTAGAACCCATTGCCCAAAATGGCCACAGATGGACCTTGAAGAGTTGTGGAAAACAGCTCTATATGTTTCAAAGGGAAACAAAGAAAAGGAAGAAAATAATGACCTCATGGAGAAAATAAAGAATTGAGATGTTTAAAAGATAAGATGGCTAGAATGGAAAGTGAGCATGATACTCAACCAATGGCACTTGCCCCTCTCCAGGAATATAATTATCGATCTATTACCTGCCAATTCTGTGAGAAGAAGGGCCACAGAATGGTAGAATGTAGAACTTTACTCAAAGCACTCAGAAGGAGTTAATAACAGTTTAATAACAACTACAGAAGTGATAATTATAGAAATAAGTATAATAATGATAATGGAAACCACAACTTTAGGAATGATAACTATAGGAATAGATATTGGGAAAATGATAACTCAAACCAAATGACTATACAACAATATAACAAGTGGTGCTCATCTGAAAAATACTCAAGGTACTAATGCCCCTCAGAGGGGTGCCCTTCAGGGGAGTGCCCAAGGAACTTCCCAAATGCAATGAAGGTGTCGGGGAGGGGAATGGGGCACAGGAATCAGAGGATACAACCTTTGATTTTCCAGACCCTGATGTCCTACTACCTGTTGTCCCTATCCACTTCCCCCTCTACACTAATGGCCCCGATGTTACTTTAAAGGTGGGTAACACCTATTACGATTGTCTTTTAGACACTGGAGCTTCCAGGTCTGTATTAAAGAGTACACCTGATTTACACTGTTATTCCATTGGCTCAGAGAGTGTAATGGGAATGTCAGGAATACCCCAAAGAGTTAAAAAACTTTCCCCTAGGATAGTGTCTGTAGGACCCCTAAAGGTACAACACTCCTTCCTTTTGATGCCTGATTCCCCTTTAAATTTTCTGGGGAGGAACTTTCTATTCAAACTTAGAGCCACAATAACTTGCTCTCCAGATGGTTCCTTATCATTGGAAATACCTGAGGAATTTTTAAATTTACTCCCTGTAATTCTCTCAGAGAGTCAGGAAGGGAAAGAGCATCCCACCTTTGCAATACCTGCAGATATGCTGGAGTCTCTTTGGGCCATATCTTCTTTCGATGTAGGCTTACCTAAGTCATCTGTTCCTGTGCAGATAAAAACTAAATCTAGCCCACCTCCTTCCATTCCTCAGTATGCCCTCTCAAAAGAGGCAATTGAGGGTATTATCCCAGTAATTAACTCATTAATTGCACAGGGAATAATAATACCTTGTAAATCTGAATGCAACACGCCCATCCTGCCCATTGAAAATCCAAAAAGGTGGCCAGATGGCAAGCACCTCTATAGATTCATACAGGATCTGAGGGCTGTGAACAACCACGTTATAAAGAGACACTCTGTACTTTCCAACATACATATGATTATTTCTTCTATTCCTAGCAAAGCTACATACTTTATAGTAGTAGATTTGTGCTCAGCCTTTTTTTCCATACCTGTTCATGAGAACTCCAGGCATATCTTTGTTTTCAGCTGGAAGGGCGCACAATATACATGGAGTCATCTACCCCAGGGTTACATGGAAAGCCCCAGTTTATTTGCGCAAATTTTGAGCCAAGACACAGATAATATAACCTTTAAAATAGTAAATTAATCAAATATGTAGATGATCTTCTCTTGGCATCAACAGATGCAGAAGTATGTCAGGAAGATAGTAAACACAACCTCTTGGAATTGCACAAAAGAGGACATAAGATCTCGAAGGGTAAAGTTCAGTGGTGTCTCCCTAAAGTAGAATATTTGGGGTTCATCCTGACTGCGGGTGCCCGCTCTATTTCTCCCAAATGAATCAAAAATATTCAAAATTTAAACGCTCCCACCACTAAGAAACAGTTGAGGGCAATTTTAGGAGCAACACGGTTTTGTAGACAATGGATTCCTTGCTATGGGCAAATTACTAAACCCCTTATAGCACTAACAAGGGATTCGGTCCCTGAACCCCTAAAATTAGAGCCAGAACACCTGTCAGCTCTATCAGATCTAAAACAGACTTTCCTATCTGCCCCCACTCTAGGCATCCCAGATTATAACAAGCCATTTACTTTGTATGTACATGAGTGAAGAAGGGTAGCTTCAGGTGTTTTAACTCAGACTTTGGGGCCTTCTCAGCACCCAATTGCTTATTATTCTGCCCAACTGGACCCAGTAGCATCAGGAACACTACCATGTCTTAGAGGAGTAGCTGCTACAGCCTTACTAGTGACAAAATCTGTTGATCTAGTATTGAGATGCCCATTAACAATTATGTGCCCACATGAGGTAGAAGCATTGTTACTAAGGCATAGAACACAGGCATTCTTGGATCAGAGAATTACAAGGTATGAAATAACTTTGTTAAATAGCGAAAACATTACCTTGAAACATTGTACAACCCTTAACCCTGCCACCTTGCTTCCAGATTTACCAACTTCAGGAGAACCATTATACAACTGTGAAACACTAGTGTCCATGGCAGAAAAACCTCGAGATAATCACAACCCTAAAATTATCTTTACAATTCCTACTAACCTCAAAGGATTGATGGGCAGACAGAATTATTTGTTTTCTTCAAGGCTCAACTCAAGTTTTATATAAAGCTATATAATCCAAATTGCCTCCTCCCTCCCTTTTCTCCCCCCCTCACAGAGCTGGCAAACAATTCATTATGGATTATAAATGTATTATCACACAAAACATATTTCCATACTGTTCATTTTTGCAAGTGAATAATCTAATAAAACTAAACCCCAAAAACATATACCCAAATAAATAAGTGAAACATTATGTGCTTTCATCTGCATTCCTACTCCAACAGATCTTTCTCTGGAGATGGATGGCATTTTTTGATAAAGATTTCTCAGAATTGTCCTGGATTATTATATTGCTGCTACTACCTAATTCTATCACAGTTGACCATTCCACAGTAATTGCTGTTAGTGTATACAATGTTTTCCTGGTTCTGCTCATTTTACTCTGCATCAGTTCAAGTTTTCAAGTTCTTTCTGAAAACATCCTGTTCATCATTCTTTACAGCACAATAGTATCCTATCACTATCATATACCACAATTTATTCAGTCATTACTCAGTTGCCATATGGACATCCCTTTAGTTTCTAATTCTTTGACATCTCAAAAAGAGCAGCTATAAATATTTTTGTATAACTAGATCCTTTTCCATTAAAAAAATTTTTGGGGGGATACAAACATAGTAGTGGCATTACCGGATCAAAGGGTATGCACTGTTTTATAGCCCTTTGGACATAATCCCAAATTACCCTCCAGAATGGTTGGATCAGTTTACAACTCCACCAGCAATGCATTAGTGTCCCAATTTTGCCATATCCCCTCCAACATTTATCATTTTCCTTTTGTCATGCTGGCTAATCTGACAGGTTTGAGGTGGTATCTCAGAGTTATTTGATTTGCATTTCTCTAATAAAGAGAGATTTAGAACATTTTTCCATGTGATTATTGATAGCTTTGATTTCTTCATCTGAAAACTGCTTATTCATATATTTTGACCATCTGTCAATTGGGGAATGACTTGCATTCTTATAAATTTGGCTTCCTTAGTAACTGGGAACCAAAATCTAATTCTATAAGGACTTGAGATATCATCAATGTTGCAATTGTAGGAACAGAATTAATGTAGGTCTTACACAAGACAATGGAGAAATGCATAGTAGGAGGAAGCCAACTACAGTATGATAGCAATAAAGAACTGTGTAAAAGTAGAAAGGGCATTAAAGACATGTATGAAGTGGATCAGTCACAGTGAAGAATAATGTCAAGGTGGTCTAGAGGAGGACCCCCAGCACACTAAGGAAACTCTTGGTGGAAGATTTATGGGAAGACAAGGATAAAAATTAGAGTCTGGATGAGGTTGGGATGGATTATGATATTTATCAACCTCCTAACAGTCAATTAATGGAAGCAAAAATGCTCATAGTCAATATACTAATGGATTACTGTAGAAACATCTAAGAATCAATATTATATCAATACAACCCCAAATCGGACTCTCGTACATAGTTTTTGTTAATAGTTTTGTTAAAGTCCTATAGCTAAACATCAACAAGTTAATAGTTAAATAGATTTTATATTTTAACACAGAAACAACCTTAAGCCTTAAATTTCTTTAACAAAGAATGATTCTAGGACTGAGGATAATAGATTTAGAGACAGGAAAAAAGTTCCAAGGCCAATAAATCCAAACCTCATATTTTACAAATGAGGAAACAGACACACAAAGATATTAAGTTACTTGTCTAGGGTCTTATAGCCAAGAAAGTTTGGGGATGAAATCTGAATCTAGGTTAGCCACCTACCTGTCTAACTAGGTCCTTAGAGACCTAACAACTGGCACCACCTTTGACTCAAAATATTTTCCTTCAGTTTAATTTGTGACCATATCAGTTGTAGAGACAAGTTGTAGAGAGAATTGATACTTAAAACATAAACATGCAATTCAGTAAGTTGCATTCTTTATTTTCAGTGAATACTCATCTATCAAGAACAGTATCATAAAAATAACAAAAATCATGAAAATGAAAAATAGACTTATGCTCTTTAAAAAAACCCACTTGATGAATTCAACAGAAATTGTTGGTTCAGAAAATAAAGGGGGGTGGTGGTGAGGGGAAGATGAGGAGTTAGATTATAAGCTCATTGATGGCAGGGACTTTTTTAAATATTATTTTAACTCTTACCTTTTGTTTTGGAATCAATTCCAAGTCAGAAGAGCCACAAGGGCTAAGCAAGTGGGGTTAAGTGACTTGCCCATGGTCACACAGCTAGGAAGTGTCTTGGGCCAGATTTGAACCTATATCCTCCTGACTCCAGATCTGGCTCTCTATCCACTGAGCAACCTAAGCTGCCTGTTTTTTGTCTTTTTTTGTATCCCCAGTACTTAGCACAATGCCAGACACATAGTAGGTGCTTAATATTTATTGACTGGTTGACTGATAGACATCTCTGAAGTAATCAACTTAAGTTATTTTCACCTTGGAAGAATTTGCACAAGATTAGGGGATATGACAGATATAACCAGAAAACAGTACAGACACTCTCACTCTTTCACACTCTCACTCTCACACTCTCTCTCTCTCTCTCTCTCTCTCTCTCTCTCTCTCTCTCTCTCTCTCTCTCTCTCTCTCCATATATATGTATAAATATATGTATGCATGTATTTTTTTGCCAAATTAATTATAAAGAAGCATCATGATAAAGAAGGCACATGGAGGCTCATCTGAACACAATGTACAAACTGAAGAAACAGTAAAAGGAATACAAACACTACAAGAAATACAACTTCTTTGCATGCTGTACTTCATTCACAAAATACAACTAAATAAATCATAAACTATCAAGTCAGGGCTATGTTGCCAAGGCAATAGCAGAGAAATCATATAGGGGCTGGACTATGTATAATTGAGGGGGGGGGGAAGGAAAAACTAGCCAAAGCCAAAAACAGATTCACAATTTTCTTGAAAATAAATGAAAACTAAGGAAGGAGAATATTGAATCATCAAGCTCAATAAAAGCCACAGTTTTTCTGTTGATTATAATGAGGATATTGTTTAAATGACTATTTCAAAACATATTGCATGATTAACTGCTAACTGTGCAACAATATCACAGAGCCTTCAGCTGTTTTTAATCAAGATACTAAGTATACTTTAAGGGAAAATGAGGTAAATTTATAAGACAAATTGAAACTTTTTTTGCATGTCAAAAATCTAAATAGAAATAAAAGTATACTAGAAACTGTTAACATGTTCATCAACAAACATGATAAAAATCTTATACCTTTGCTAAAATTGCTAATACACAAGCAATCCCCAGCTCTCCACTTCCAACCACAGTAATTTTGTTGACACTTTTTTCTTGATTTTTTGAATTCATGTCTGAGATACCTAGAAAAAGAGATTAATTTGTGAGCAAAATTCTAAAATGATACAGAAATCTTTGACATTTTTTCTTTTTCTTTTTAACACACTCAAATAAAATAAGGTGAAAAATAGTATGCTTCAATCTGCACTTAAATTTCACAAGTCCTTCAAAATTCTCTTGGATCACAGTATTGCTGAGAATAGCTAAGTTTTTCACAGTTGATCATTGTACAATATTGCTATTACTGTGTACAACATTCTCCTGGTTCTACTTACTTCACTCAGCATCTGATATTACTTACATAGATATAACACACAGAGACTTTTGACTAAAAATATGGAGGGAAGAAAGAAAATGGCAGTAAGGGTTTCAAAGTTCCAGAAACATTCCTATATCTTATAAGAATACAAACCTTGAGTGATCTTTGAAATATAGGCTAGCAATTCTACCTGCTGAGTCTCAGCAGCAGAAGATAAGGAGTACAGAGGAAGTTCCTCCTGAAACTTGATAATCATTTCACTGATTAACCCAGTGATGATTGATTTAGGCTAGAAAATAAACAAAAAGAGAATTATTATCTCTAAGACACAGCAGTTTCCTAATTATGATTAAAAAAATGTATCATCAAGGTCAGTAATAACCTATCACAGGGAAGCCCAGAACAGCAATCTAAAATCAACATGAATTTGAACTCAAATGAGCAAAGCCTCAACCAATTTAGAGAACCAAGAAATATTATGTTAACAGTTGTGACAAGAATTTTTTTAAAAGAAACTGATTAGCCCTCTAGCATTCCTATCACAGAAAGCAAGTTAAATTAGAGTCACACACTTAAAACAATAAATGAAGTTCTAAGTATAGATGACTATTAATATAAACACGAGTTGGGGGATTAACATTTTCTTTCTCCTACCATTAATAAATGTTATTTGACAAATATAAAAGTCAAGTACAAAAGTTTGGGCTTTAAGTCAGATAAAATTGACTGTTACGGATATTGTGAAAAATGCTTTGTTAAATTGTTTGGAAGACATATAATTTTATTGTTCCAATCTAACTTCATGTGACTAGATATTGTTTGAACCTAGAATATTGCCCTGACTTCAGTAATTCTTCAGAAATACCAGAGATAGCTACAAGGAATTTTGGGTTCCCTGGGTCTTAGATCCACTCAAAATAACACAGTACTTGTTTTGGGTCTTGCCAAGCTTATGCTTTGGCTACATCCAAATTTTATAGAATGCTTATATTTACTTATAATCTTATCAACCTACTTTGCTTTCAAATTGCCCTCTAGAAAAACTGCTTAACTATGTATTATGTGGTGCTCTAACGTAAATCCTATATAAGTCTTCTAGAGCCAGGAAGGGAAGGAGCCACACACTTTCTTTCCAACTTTCTCTCCCATACCAAATGACTTAATAAATTTCTGTCTAAAACCATTTCAGAACTTGTATTTTGTTCTTATTAACAACAGTATAACCTGAAGTCTATAATAAACTGGATTTTTTTTCTGTATAAAAGTATAAATTTTAAAATTCTACTCCTCTAACTACTGAGCTCAAATAAGTTCTTGGATCATCAGATACTTAAAGTGATGTTGGGAAAGGCCTAGGAACTTGTGAAACTGCTCTGTAATCCAATGCCAAGGAGAAAATTTTTTTAAACTTTAATACATCAATGTATTATATATGACAATATAGGGATCTTTCATACTTAAAATTAGCACTCCACTATAAAAAAACTCTGAAACTTTGCCCAAATATTTACTCTCATATTTCAGTTAGCTGAAGCACAACATATTAAGAAATAAATCAAGGAATTTTTTTAAAAACCTCCATCTTGCAAAAGCACATCACAAAAATCTAACCTAATTATCTTTGCTGATTTTGATCATTTTTTTGTCAGCACAATCTATACTGAGTTTAATATTAATTTATCTTTCTATAAAGTGCTATAGTACCTCCTCCCTCACCCATTCCCTTTCAATTTCAAAACTTTTTTGTAAGAAGGCATCAGGTAAGTTATAGTTGGAGGGAAATGTAGTCCTTTTATTATCTGCATCATCAGCATGGAAGAGAAATATTAAGAAAATTGAAAAAATTGAAAAACAAAAACCAAATGACTCTTACATGACTCCAGTTTTGCAGATAGGGCAGATATATTCTACCCTGAGCATCCACATGTTTTCCCACTGAAATTCCCATGTTTGCAGTTGGCTTCAAGAAGCAGATGGGGGGTGCAAATGGGTGAGAATCCAAAATCCAAAAACGAATTGGTATATTATATGTATTACCTATTTAAGACAAAATGAAATCTATCACAAATTTATCTTTAAAAGATAACAAAATACAAATTAGTAGATGTACTACAGGTAGGCCTAGTTTTGTAAAATGGATTCATTCTCATCAAGTAAAAGCTACAAAGTAGATTTCTACAAATTCAGATGGAGGGGTCTGAGATAAGGGATATCACTTACAGGCATTTTTGAGGAAAGGGTTGGTGAAGGTCTAATGGAGAAGGTGGCACTTGAGCTGGACTTGAAGAGATTTCAAAGGCAAAATACGTGGGTAAGATTATTCCACATGTGTAAAGTAGAATTTACTTTTTAGGAATGGTCATACTAGATATAGAAAATTGAATTTATAATTTACTTTCATTTAAAAATTACAGACAAGTTTCTAAAAAAATTGATCTAAATCCCTTATTGTAAATGAGGGCAGTGAAATCAAGTGAAATTAAGTGACTTACCCAAGGTCACAGCAAGTAACTCCAATAGAGAACTAGATTCCAGGTACCTAACTCAGTCCAGGATCTTCCCATTCCTACTCAGTTATATTCTCACCTGCAGTTCATTTTCCTTTGAGGGACTTTTATAAGAGTAAACCTCTCATCCTCTATCACTATACCCCTCTTCATTCCAATATTGACTATAAAAATATATCTAATACAAAGGAATCCATTAATTCAACCCCTGGGCTCTTAGAACTGTTTTCTCTTTTTCCTTTCATCTAGATATTTATAAAATATATATTTATATATGATAACGCACTGGTTCTGGAGTCAAGAAGACCTGAGTACAAATCTGGCCTCAGACACTTACTGGCTATGCAACTCTGGGTAACTCACTTCATCATGATTTGCTTCCATTTCCTCATTTGTTAAAAAGGGATTATAACAGTACCTACCTCACAGGGTTATTGTGAAGGTGGGTCAAATGAGATAATATTTGTAAGGTATTTAGCACAGTTCCTGGTCCGTAGTAGGTGATATATAAATGTGAGCTAATATCAATAAATGTATATGTACACTTATATATGTATACATAAAATTATGTAGCTAGATTAAACTATTAATCAACAGATCTCATAGATGGCTCTTTTGGACAAGAATAATTCAATTATTGAACCAAAGAGCTATCCACACATGCTAATAAACTAGGAAACAGACTCAGTATTAAAATATATATAGGAAACTCAGAAATGACAATCCTAAAACCTTGTGGATCAAACTTCTATTTGAACCAGACTATGTTAAAGATAATCAAGGATATATTGTATATCAAAGATTAATCAGCATGGCTGTGGCTGATCATGGGGGTGCCTTCACCAGTCATCCTATAAGACCTACTTCACAGGGTTGCCATAAGGCTTAAAAGAGAGCAATGTATGAAAAATGTTTTGCCAAGCACTGTTTATCAGTATTTATTATCCTCACTATGCCCCCTCCTTATGGTCCTCAAACAGATTCTTGGAAATTTTGTCCTATAACCTGCAGATATTTTAGAAATTTGGCTTGAAATGCTGTTAGCATCACCTCTCTCATATAAATAAACACCCCATCCTTTATTACTTATAACAGGATGAGACAAAAGCTAAATCCTCTCTCCCAAGTAGAATTTTCCTTCAGGTCTATCCACCCATTCTCCCATGGAAAGGCAGTGTGGTACAATGGAAGGCACAAAGAACTTGAAATCAAGAAGAGTAGGATTCAAATCCTGGCCATATGTACCATATCTTACCATATGTATAACTTTAAGCAAGTACCTCAATCTGTCTGGGACTCAATTTCATCAGGTAAAATGAGAGAGGTTGAACTAGATCACCTTTAACCTCTCATCAAATGTTCCACCAACTCTCCCTTTTGACTATCCAGGTCTGTCTACCATTCTTCTTCCATATACTAGTCATTAGTGCAGGAACAAAGACCCTCCTGGCCTGCTCCTTCCCTGCACAGGGGAGATGATCAACTCCCACTAGAGAGAGCCCTAGAGTCATTCAGAGTAAGAATTAGAAGGTGGGTAGCCTTTGATTTAGCCATAGCACTGCTGGGTTTGTATCCTAAAGAGATCATAAGGAAAAAGACTTGTACCAAAATATTCATAGCTGTGCTCTTTGTGGTGGCAAAAAATTGGAAAATGAGGGGATGCCCTTCAATTGGGGAATGGCTGAACAAATTGTGGTATATGATGGTGATGGAATACTATTGTGCTAAAAGGAATAATAAAGTGGAGGAGTTCCATGGAGACTGGAACAACCTCCAGGAAGTGATGCAGAGCGAGAGGAGCAGAACCAGGAGAACATTGTACACAAAGACAGATACACTGTAGTACAATCGAATGTAATAGACTTCTCTACTAGCAACAATGCAATGATCAAGGACAATTCTGAGGGACTTCTGAGAAAGAACACTATCCACATCCAGAGGAAGAACTATGGGAGTAGAAACACAAAAGAAAAACAATTGCTTGATCACATGGTTTGATGGGGATATGATTGGGGATGTAGACTCCAAACAATCACCCTAGTGCAAATATTAATAATATAGAAAGAGGTCTTGATCAATGATACATGTAAAACCCAGAGGAATTGTGCATTGGCTACGGAAGGGGAGGTGGGGGAGGGCAGGGAAAGAACATGAATCTTGTAACCATGGAAAAATATTCTAAATTATTTAAATAAAATTAAAAAAAAAAAAAGGTGGGTAGCTTCAACATGCCTCATCCTTCCCATCAACCTTTACCCTGAACAGCACGTATGACTATGGTCTCAAAACCATAGCCTCTCTCCCCCCTTTAACCCACTTTCCAATTTTCCACTTCTTGTTTGAGAAATTATAATCCAATTAATATTACCACTATTGTTAAGGCTGTAAAAATCTGTTATCTATGGCTCCATTCAGAATCCCAGGAATTTAGTGCCAGGATGTTTAGGCACATAATTTCCAAACCACTTCTCCTTATTCGTTCATATCCAAATATGCCAGCTGGCTGTATACTCCCTATATCCTTAATCTACTCTACCCATCCTTCAACCCCTTATTCTATTATTATCAACCTTTCCTTCATATTAGACCTCTGCCCTAGAAATTATTGTATATATATTTGCATTTAATTTTCTATGTGCACATTGCATCCCCTCATTAGAATGAGAGTTCCTCTTATGATTTATCACTTGTTTATTGTTTATTTGAGTATATGACTTGGGTTTTGGTTTTATAAGATTACTCTTATTAAAAATGAATAATAATGGAAACCGGTTTTGAGTGATAACACATGTATAACCTAGTGGAATTGCTTGTTAACTTTGGGGGAGGGGGAAGGGGAAGGGAAGGGAGACAACATGAATCAAGTAACCTTGGAAAACTTATGTGCAAATTTATTAATGGGATAAAATAAAGTCTACCAATATATCTACCAATATGATGTATAAAATGATGTATGGATATAATGATTCAGCAAGAATCTCTCTATAAATATGTGACTCTAAGATATAATAAATCAGAGCTGTGCCAAACCTCCTGCCTGGCCCAAACTTCTTTCATTTTAGCGTTTAGACCCTGATAAGAAGCCCAGAGCTGGCAAGTCAGAAAACTAATTTCTAATTGCTCGTTGGCTCTGGGAGGTTGGAGGGAGGAAGGGACGGAAAGAATATGAATCATGTAACCATGGAAAAATATTCCAAATTAATTAAACAAATTTTTGAAAAATAACAAAAAATAAAATAAAATGCCTATTCTGTACAAGGCATTATGCTATGTTTTACAAGAGACATAAAAATGATTTAATAAGGTTCTCTTGAATCTTCTGCCCATTCATCATCTCACTGACCATCAAGATATTTATTTTTGGCATCTACTGGGAGTTAGTCATCTTACCATGACCCCAAAATCTATATCCTCCTGAACAGAGACCACTCCCTGAAACTCTGGGTTGTCTTGGGGCCCACATTGCCAGGATAGGCCATCACCATCTATGCTTCGTTCTTCACCACTATCATCTTCCCATAAGAAGGACATGTCTTCTTGCCTTCCACTGCACCTGTCCTTCTCCATCTATTTACATTTCCATAATGTTCTAGAAATATAATCAAGTGAACTTTGTTCTTGTTCCTGGAATAGTGAATCAATCTGCTTCCCTATGATTCTATTGGCCTATTCTATAACTTCCCAAGGCAAAATAACCATTCTTATCTGGTGTCTCTCTTTACTAAAATGTGAGATCTTAGAAGACAAGATTTTTTTTTGCCTAGTTTTTTAATTTGTATTCCCAATGTTTATTGTATTTTGTATTGTTGTATTATTTGTATTATTGTGTTTTGCATATATTAAGAGCTTCTTAGGTCTTTAAAAAAAAAGAAAACTAGTTTCTAGATCCTCTATCAACTTTTTTTCTACAATTCCATCACTGTCACTACAGAAGTAAATAGAGACCACCCAAGACTGAGAGTCATTTTGTATTATATTTTTTATCCATTTCCACAGCTAAAGAATTCATTCCCTAATGGATCACCATCTAGTGAGGAGTCTGTCTGCCATTAGCTAGGCTAGTCTTTGGAAAGAATACTGCTGTTCCTCTGAATGTGTAAAAATGGAGACTTGAACTCTGGACTCCAAACCCCAGGAGTTTCTGCTAGCTCCCAGAATGCCCTCTAATCTCACTGAGATTTCCACCTGGGAGAGATCAAGAATTTCTATTTAATCTGGCTGTAAAGGCTATTGGCTCTCTTTCCTACTTCAGCTTCCCAGCAGATGAGTCTCTTTCATGATGTAAGTGAGGTTGTCTAGGCACTCCTAGCATTTAGTGGCAGCACTGAGCACACCTAATGCCCAAGAATCTTACTTTCTGATGGGACTATACCACTTGAAGGAAGGAATTATTTTTCTCAGGATTCATCAAGTCTTACCATGTAGATGACTTGGCCTCTGACTATCTATAAGGCCAGTCTTGGCTGAAATAAGGAGCAAATAGCCCTCTAGTTTCTACCTAGCAATCTCACATTGTCTATTGGTTTTCCAAAATGCTTTGCTAAGGTCTTTCCTCCCTTCTCTCTATTCCATAAAATCTCTTATTTATTTACTGCTATTGATGTCAACTGGGTGTCAGAAAAGAAAGTTAACCAGATTAATTCATATTAAAGAGATGATTATTTAGACCTATTTTGTGTCACACAACCCTTTGGCAGTATAGTGAAGCCTATGTAATCCTTCTCAGAGTTATGTTTTGTTTTGCTTTAAAAAAACAAAAAAAACCCTTATTTTCTTTCTTAGTACAACTCTAGGACTTCAGGAGGGCAAGGGCTAGGCAAACAGACTCGAGTGATTTGTTCAGGGTCACACAGTGGTTCCGGAAGGAACCACTTCTCCTGTGTTTCACAGGCTACACTACTCTTCCCTGATCTGACTAACCCAAATTTATACTATCTAAATAAAAACTACCACTATTATCCTTATAATTCTTAACTTCACCTTCAAATTATAAAATAGCAAAGGCCAGTTGGTTGAGTCTCAACAAGAATCAAGTTAGGACTCTGAGTCTTAATAGACTCAGAGTCCAAACCAAAGACCAGGTTTTTCTTTGGTCTTCTCAGAGTTTAATCAATCTATAAAAACCACAATAAATATTCAATAGTGTTCCCCAAGTTGGGAAAGGAAAAGTAAGCTGGAGTTATGCCCAAAGAGTGATAAAAACTGTGTATACTATTTGACCCACCTATATCACTATTAAGTCTGTTTCCCAAAGTGATAAAGGAAAAAGGAAAAGAACCTGTATGTTCTAATATATTCAATTCTATTCAAAATAGAAATTGAGGTGAAGTCCATTAATTGGAAAATGGTTGAATAAGTTGTAGTATATATATGATTGTGATAGAATACTACTGTTATAAGAAAAGAACAGGATGATTTTAGAAAAAAAAAACAAAACACAAAAAATTCCATGAGATAATTCAGAATGAAATGAGTAGAATCAAGAGAATGTTGTATACGGTAATAGCAATACTGTTTAAAGAGTAACTGTGACAACTAAGCCATTCTGAGTAATATGACTACAAAGGACTTAGGAAGGAAAATGCTATCCACCTACAGAGAAAGTATGGATATATGGAAGTATGTATTATTGTTGTTCAGGCTTTTCAGTCATGCCAGACTTTTCATGACCCCATTGGAGATTTTCTTGGCAGATAACTGGAGTGGTTTGCCATTTCCTTCTCTAGCTCATTTTACAGTTGAGGAAAGTAAGGCAAATAGAGTTAAGTGATCTGCCCAGGGTCACACAGCTGGTATTTGAAATCAGATTTGAACTACAGTCTTCCTGACTCGAGGCCCAGGGTACTCTATACCCTGTTCACCTAGCTGCTAATATGTACTGTATTGTTCCCTATGTATGTATCAGTATTAAATATTGGCCTTCTCCAATGTGGAGTTGGGAAGAAGGGAAGGAGACAACTTGGAACTCAAAATGTAAGGGGAAAAACCCCAAAACTTCACAGACTATTGAAGTTAAGAACTGACTTGGACACTATATCTCTATGAAATCATCATAGTCAGTAATAATGTTAAGCTCTTGCTGACCATCTTTCTTAACACACACCTTCCAACCTATTCACAAAAGGTGAGAGAGGGGAAAGGATCTCTCACATGTTCAGGAGAGTGAGTAGCACCTAAGTAAAAAGAAGTAAGGATTTCTGCTGTAAAACAAGAGAAAATAAGCCTCAGGTGGGTAAAGTCCAGGCTCACTCAAATTCTTTTGGGTTCCTCTGAGACCTCAGACACATAAACACAATCAAATTTCTATGGTTTCAATAATATCTTGAAAGTGTATGTAATTTAATATTGGCACCAGCGCAAAGAAGCTGACTTTACTGCAATGATAGGGCTGTTTTGTCTCAGAACATCCTCACTTACTATACAGAACAAAGGAGGAGAACTAAATAGTTTATATTTAGATCTTATAGTATCTTTTCTAGACCAAGAGAAGACTTGAGTTTGAATCCCAACTCCACTACTTACCTTGAGGAGTAAATCATATCTCTGTGAGCCTAAATTTCTTCATCTGACTACTTAACAGGGCTGCTAGGAGACTAAAATGAAATAATAGAATTGAAAGTGCTTTGTAAAGCTTAAAGTACTATACCTACCTATGTAAGTTAGTATGATAATATAAATACTTGGATACTTGACAAACATTCCTTTTTTTGGCTGTCACTCTTACCCTGATAGTTCACAGGAATAGTGCCAGTAAAATTCAGAAGATCTTTCTGAGAACTGTCTTTGAATACTAAAAAAGAAAACAAGAAATTAAAAAGCAGAAAATTCACAATAAAATAAGTACCAATTACCTGAAGACTAGGGACTTGGGAATCAATAAACATATAGACAAAGGAACTAGTGGATATAATTCAACTAAACCAGAATTGTCCAAATAATTGCAGATGGCAAATTGGTCAAATGTGTGACAATCCTCCACTGTGAGCCAAGTTTTAGCACACTGCAGAGGGACAATTACAATAGGTTCACATTATCACAGGCATTCATCTTAATGCTATTGCCAAATGTCAGTACTTTCAGGCTTCTTGTCTCTCCAAAAGTCTCATAACATAAACAAATAATTCACAACACAGTTGGGTGGCAAACACCTGACAGTCACAGATTATTTAAACTGATGATGCTAACAATAAGTGATTAAGTCTTTCAAAATGGTCCTCTATTCTATAGTAACATTTCTTTTTTGCTTTTTCAAAGGGTTGAAATTTTAGGCTACTGGTTTTTCCTGGTTCACATATTTGTCTTTCACTTATGGTCAATACACATTAAAGCCTTCTTATAACAATTCTCTCAGAGTTCTTATCATGAAACTGTCTTTAATGAAATACTATGGTATTTTAATAATTAAACCATTTGCCTGGGGTCAGTTTGGGGCCCATTTTAATGAATTCTGCTCTAGAGAGAATAAGACTTTTTCAAGGGTCTAATTAGCTCAGCTTTAAATCAATTATTAAGAAGCAGGATATGATAGAATTCACTGAATTCTTCTCTTACAGCTATTCTAATTTTTTCATGTGTATAAAGTATGTTCTTACATGGGAATATTATGATATCTCCCTTGTTTAGCTTTGCAGATATTATATAATACACTGAGATGCTATAGAAATCAGCTAATAAGACAAACACAAATGCAAAATTATAAATGTTTGTGAGTGACATTATCAATAATTTAAACAATGAAAAGAATCTGATTCTGATCAGGAATTTATACAGTAACCCTATATAAACTGTTGGGGTTGCTTAGGAGTGAAATCTTTATAACTGGTATGAGATGACAGAGAAGTACTAGAGAAAGCTAAACTCTGGAAAGAATGAAAAGAGGAAATTAAGATGACACATACTGCAGCAATGTCAGTTTAAACATAAATTAAAATGCTTAGCTTGAATACATGGATAGGTATATATCTGGATGAAAATATTTGCTGCTATTTATAAATGTTATATCAGAGGTAAAAAGAGCATTTTAAGAAGTGAATGGTAGGTGAGAAATTTTGCAATAAACATTTTAACCAAACAAGATAATGTCCTATAAGGGCAAAGAAATTTTAAGATTTATTATTGGGGCAGCTGGGTGGCTCAGTGGCTTGAGAGGCAGGCTCAGAGTCTGGAGGTCTTGGGTTCAAATCTAGCCTCAGATACTTCCCAGCTGTGTGACCCTGGGCAAGTCACTTAACCCCCATTGCCCAGCCTTTACCACTCTTCTGCCTTAGAACCAATACCTAGTATTGATTCTAAGATGGAAGGTAAGGGTTTAAAAAAAAAAAAGATCTATTATTATTCAAGTCAAGAAGCATTTATTAAGCATCTGCTAAATGTTTTACCCTGTGCCACGTGCTAACGATACAAAGAAAGACAAAACTAGTTCTTATCCTCAAAGAGGTCACATTTTAATGCTGGAGACAACATGCAAACAAGTATGTACATACAAGATATATGCAAGGTAAATTAGAAGTAATCTCAGAAGAAAGACATCAACATGGAAGGGGATCAGTAAAGACCCTTTAAAGAAGGTTGGATTACAGATGACAGCTAAAGGAAGCCAGTGAAGCCAGGAGGTAGAACATTACAGGCATGGGTGGCAGCCAATGAAAATGTCTAGAGATGGGAAATGGGAGTGCTTTGTGGAAAGAATAGTAAGGTGGATCATAGAGTATAAGGAGGGGAGTAAAGAGTAAAAGGCCAATAAAGTATAATAAGGTAGAAAGGGCCAAGGTTAGAAAGGCCTTGAAAGTCAAATAGATTTTATATTTGATCTTGGTGGTAAGATGAAGCTGGCTGACATGGTCAGACCTATACTTTCAGAAGGTCACTGCAGCTGAGTGGAGAACAGACTTAAGTAGGGAGAGACTAAAGGCAGCTAGACCTACTAGTAAGATTACTGTAGTACTCCAGGCTTAAGGTGATGAGGATCTTCTTGGTAGTGTTTGCAGTGTCATGAGGAGAAGGGACATATTCAAGAAATATTGTATAAGCAAATTGAAAAACAACTCAACAACAACAACAAAGATAAGATAGTTGTTACTTTATCGATTTAGTCATGTCTCACTTTGTGACCTCTTTTGGGATTTTCTTGACAAAGATAGTTAAAGTGGTTTGCATTTCCTTCTCCAGCTCATTTTACAGATGAGAAAACGGAGGGAAACAAAGTTAAGTGGCTTGCCCGGGGTCACATGGCTAATAAGTGTCTAAGGCTGGATTTGAACTCAGCTTATCTGACTCCAGGGCTGCCACTCTATTTACTATGCCACCTAAATGCATGGATGGAACCTGACAACAACCTGACAACAAAAATGGAGGTGAGAAAGAGTAAAAAGTTGAGGACACTTGCCTCTGGATGTTTTGGCCTCAGGGCACATCCAGCTCTGCAGATCAGCTCAGCCAGGTATAATCCAACTGCACTGAGACTCTAAGAATCTGACTGATTTGGATCCCAGGGCAAAGGCTGCAACTTTGACAAAGTATCTTGGAAATGTAAGGGTTAAATTTAATAGTTGTACAATAATTTTACAAAATTATGTGGTCACCAATATTTATTTTATCTCGGGTCCAAAATTTATTTACAAATATTTACAAAATGGAGAAGAAACAAAGTAAAGAAATGTGAAGAGGTTAGAGAGGTTATCTATCCTATCATCCTAGATATTTACTCTGGGTCTGCTTAATCCAGGCAGAGATTAATTAGCTCTCAACCAGGAAGGCTGGTGATGAGTAACCATAAATCCTCCTCCAAGATGGAAGCTATTCTCTTAGGAAATGAGTCAGCCTTTCATTCATCCAACAAAGTAGTTCAGGAGTCAGAGTCTAAATTGAAGCAGAGGTCCAAGCCCAGGATCCAAGCTGAAGTTTCCAGCAAAACTCCCTCAAAGACTCTCCCTAGTCAGAAGACAATCTCTTCAGGCTATCTTCCCAAAGACAATCTGCCCTGAGGGAGTTCAGGGCTTGCTTTTATGGTGACTTCTTGTCTCCTCCCCTCTTCACACAGGGGCTGATCACAATTTCCAAATTGTCTAGCATTGCCCAGGGGGAAGTGTCTGTGGGATCAACCTTCTCACCTTCTGAAGGTTAAGTTCTCATAAAAAAGATTCACTACTAAGGGTGTGAATTTTCTAAGTACCTTTCTAGCTTCTCACCTAGTACTAAGTAGCTCAGTCAATTTTTTGTTAATTCAATTTAAAAGTAGACAAAGGAGAGTTAATCAGGTCTTCAGTACTTAAGTTACTGTTAACTCAAGATAGACAAGAAAATAAAGAATTCCCTTTCACAGTACCACCACAGTAAGCTCAGGGCTCTGGACCCCCCCCCCCAAAGCTGGCAGAAAGGAATAGAGAGGTGGAGTAGGGTAACTACCTTCAGCTTCTGCTGGAGCCTTGAGAAGATCTGACCTCAGGGCTCATTAATATGCCATCAGCCTAATCTAGTTAATTAGCAGAAAAAAGAAGAAGCCCCTTCAGGCCAGAATAGCCCAAACCCACAAATACAGCAAATAAACAAAGGAGCAAGATTATAGCCAATGATGGAGAGGAAAGAAGGAAACAATATGAGTAAACAGAAAAAGAAAAAATAAATTACAATCAACAGCTTCTGTCCAGGTAATGAACAAAAAACAAATGGAACAGAGGTGGACCAAGGAACATCAAGCAAAAACTCAGGAACTCCAGTGAATTGGGCACAGGTTTTAGAAGAACTCAAAGCACAATTAAAAAAACAATTAAGAGGCTGAAGACAATTGGGAAAAGAACTTAAAAAGCAAAATAGGTCATCTAGAAACAGAAACACATGAACTAAAACAAGAAAATAGTGTCATAAAAGCCAGAATTGACCAGAATGAAAAACGAGGCAAAGAAAGTGAAAGATGACCTACAAAGAAAAACATACCAAAAGGAAAAGTTTGACCAAAAAGCCAGGGAAGAAATTCAGTCTTTAAAAATTAGAATTCAAGAAGCTGAGGACAACACTAAGTTGTGAGCCAGAACAATTGACAGGATGGCAGTATATTATTATTATTACAGTTGTATGAAAACAGAAATTAAAATATGGAGCATGATTGCTAATCTTTTTAAATCTAATATCTTTATGGGAAGATGAATTAAGGTTGAAGTGAGGCAATAAAACAATATTCTGATCATAGGACATATTCTAGGAAATTCTTATGAGGAACAAACAATAACTCTTTCTCCAGGGGTTCTATCCAAAGGTAATACACTTTAATTAGTGCCACATGTACAGAGTTACAAACACAAGTATAAGCAATTGAAAACTATGCAATATTTCGGATAGCATCTTCATTCAGGAATCTGAATCAGTTATCTTTTTGGTATCTTCACAAACAAAGCTATATCCAGATAAATTTAAATAATTCAAATCAACAAACATTTATAAAATACTTAATATGTGCAAATAATTATACATGCTAAATTCTGAGATACACGGAGAAAAATCTTCATTATCTGCCCTTCAGGAGTTTATAATCCAAAAAGGAAATAAGACATGAGTGATGAAAAGTAAGACTAATCAAAACAAAGGAATCTAGTCAAAGTGTTTCAATGAATATAATGTAGGAGACATTACTTTCAGGGGGATCTGGTGGGGGTTTCATGGAACAAATGGCACCTGAGCTGAGCCTTGAACGTTTCAAAAGGAGGAGATGGACTAGATATGGATAGAGTGCATACATTCTAAGCAAATGGCACAGTACACAACTGAAATACCATACTGTAGGGTCAAGACGGTAGAGAGGGAAATGAAACTAAAATGGCAATGAGAGACTAACTGAAGGCTGGAGAGACAACAGGTTAGTAAGACAGCAAAGAGAATAAGTTTAGGAGAATTAGGCAATAGAAGAGATGGAAGGATAGGAGATCGTGATCAGAACATTTATTCACAAACCCATTCCTAAATAATACAAAATGTGATATAAACCACAACAAAATAACTAAAACATTGGTAGCAGGGAAGACTATTGACATGAATTCTGCTGACTTGTTTCCTTAGAAACCATAGAACACAAAAAGTCAAATTGAAAGTTAGAGGGTAAAAGAGAGAAAAAGAAAAATTAAAGTAAGTTCATTCAGACATTTCTAAAATGAATATTCAGAAAAGTACACACAAAAAAGGTTAAGATTCTTACCATAGGTATCCATGGAGAATCTGAAATTTGGATACAACATATTTACTTTCGTTAATTCTTCCACTGTAAGATCCCTGAATTTGTACTGAAAAGAAGGAAAAATTACAACCTCAGATCAGAAAAAAAATCATAACCAAAATCATTATTCTCAACCAAAATTTACTAAGCATACAAAAAGTCAGATACTCTCCTAGCTGAATGCTCCCACAGTTATCTATAGGGTATATGTAACAGAGGTAGGTTTGAGGTTGGGGTAAAAATGAATTCAAATTTAGCCATATTGAGTTCTATAATACCTATGTGACCTATGCACTAGGTAGTTTCTGAGGCAATTTCTGAGGCAGTAATCATTCTCTATCACATACATATTTTCTTTCTTTCTTTTATCTTCCTCCTTTTCCCATCTAATTTCATTCTTTATTTCCTGAACTGCTAAAGCTCATTTTCCTCCTCTGTTAAAATGGTGATATCCCTGATTTACCTACCTTGAAAGGTAGCCATAAGGATCAAATAAGATGACAAATATGAAAAAGAAAAACTGTGAAACTTATTTCTGTTATTTAACTGTTATTAAACATATAGGTCTAAGAGATTATTTGGGTATAGGAAAGATCCATATTGATATAACAAGTAGAGAGAACAACCACAAACTTAAATGAAATGCATAAATAACAGCATGAAGATTTTTCATCTAGCATACTATAACAACTTCTCAGTGAAATTCATGGCCACTAAAAAAAAATCCAACAATCTATATAGAAAAATAAAATGGATGAAAATGCCTACTGCCCAGGCCCTAACAAGCATTTAAAAAAGTAGTACATAATGATATATTTATCTTGCATAATCACTATAGATTGCTAATAAACTAATCCAGCATCTAAACAAAAGAGAATGGACTGAAATGCTTCCAGAAATTCCAGGATTTTTAATAATCTCCAACTACTTTCTAACAAAACATTTTTTCTAATACCAGTTTTCTTCTGGCAATACTGTATGACTACAATTTATTAAATACTGCCATCTACAAAGACTCAAAACAATGCTGACTTGGTACAAAAAGTGGTTTAAAAGATATCATGCAAGAAATGTTATGATTGCAAAAACAGTTGGGTCAGTCATAGTAAGAACAAAGGGCAACAGACATACAGATTGAGTGTGTCAACCATATTTTTGAAACCTCCACATTTGTCCCTGTTCCTTAGAAACTTGCTTTGGGGGGAAGTCCCAGACTGACCTCATCTCTAAACTGAACAACAGACCTTAAAGTATTTAATGATCCCATTTTCGATTAGTATGCAACCAAGTCTTGGGTATCCTTTAAATCTTAAGAAGTTTTTCCCCTTGTATCAGAGACCTCTCCCTGATAGTTGAGCACTTGCTGGAAACATCTTTTTGTATCCTTTGCAAAGCATTAGCCCCTTCTTGTTAATCAAGCTCTGAGCTCATCATTTCCATTTGCTAATTAGAACTAATCAATCTTACTTCTCTTCCTTTGTTCCCCAAAAGGTATATAAGACCCCAAGTTCTGTCACTCTTTAGAGAATCATCTTTGGCAGTGCATTCTCTCAGAGACACTGTTCCAAGAGTCCCAGAACCTTGGCTCTGTGTGGCAGCCGAATATTAAGAACTTTTCTCTTACCTGATTAAAGATTTGGTTTTTGACCATTTTAGTGGTTCTGCTAAGGGAGGTCTGAGCAGGAAAATTGCCCAGCCTTGGAAGTTCAGCAAGGAGCTGCCTGGCCTTGGAAGTTCAGAAGTAGAAACATGCCAAGGTCCCAGCTGCAGTGGGTACCAGATAAAAACTTAGAGGCCAGGAAAACCCCAGTAACATAAAAATGCCACGGTCCCAAGAATAGTATGTAACAGATAAAGGGCTGGAGGGGGGAGCCTACATGCTGAAGAATATTTAAGGCCCAGCCTTAAGGAGGGAACTCGGAACTCTTTTGGCTGAGTTTCCACTGGTGCGCACCAGTACAATAAACGGCCCTTTTGCCTGATTGCATTGTCTACGGGTCTTCCTTGGTGGTGGGCGAATACCCGGACCCTAACACTGCGTTTTTCCAAGTTGTTGACAAGTGTTACACCAGTAGCAAAAGAATCTTTAAAAATACTCTGATAATAGTTTCTAAAACACTGGATACTAGCCAAAGGATTTATGGGAGGCTATAATTAAGAATTGTAAAGGATAGAAAGGCATATATGATTTGAAATATACTGGAGGGCATAACAAAAACAATGCAATCACAAACCCACAAAAGAAAGAGTTGGATGAATACTATTGGTTGGTATATATAGTACATATGCATAGACCAATAATGGAAGACTTCTTAGAGGAGATAGATTTGGGGTTTGCTTTGGAAAGATTAAAAAAAATTTTGTCAAGTGCATAGATAGGATAGGCAAGGTTTATATTTCTGCCACAGTCAAGAGACCAATTATTAATGATCCAGCAACCAGATGGTTTCCATTCTAAAAGAGAAGGTAAAAAGGCTTTAGGAATACTTGTTACCCAGATTACCCGAGAAAGCATCCCCCCAAAATGAAAAGGCTTCACTGTGAAATTAAAGAATCAAACAGATGTAAAAATATAGACATAAGATCCTATTGGCACCTGAGTCAGGAGGCTGGAAGGTCAAAGAAAGTGATGAAGAGAAGAAAGGAAAAAACACCAGTAAATACTTGGAGTGAAGTAGAGGGAGCTAAACCTTCTGAGGAGAAAGAAGTTGCTTGTCTTTCAGTGAAGGATGATTTGGATCAACAGGTAGAAAAGAGATTATCTAGTCAGGGTCAGAAGAAGAAGAATAAAAAAGAAATTAGAAGTAGTAGTATCTGACTCCTTGCTAAAGAATACCAAGGCAGTAATTTGTTGACATGATTACAACAGAGAAGTATGCAGTCTTCCTGAGTCATGAATTTAGGACATTACAAAGAATCTCTCAAAACTGGTCCAACCAGATGACAACAGCATGGACATGAGTTAAACTGCCAGAGTAATCTTGAAAACACTGCTAAAGATAATAAAGTCTTGGTCAAGAAATGAAAGACCAAAGAAGTATATCACTTTCATCTCTGTTGCTGATCATAAGTAGGAAAAAAAAAAGACAGGTTTGGAAAGTGAACAGCTGGTTAAAAAGATCATGTCTAAAAAAGGATTTGAATTTTTGGACCAAGATTATTTAGGAATGATACATTCTGACCAGAGAAATAGAATGTGTCCTAAAAAGGTCTTGATTTCAGGCATTTACTTCTCAGCCATTATCTTTACTCCAAGGCCTTCTGAGCATCCTAAATCAGCTGGAGTTCAGTCTTCTTTGAGGCAAAGACTTCCCCAGTGCTCTGCTCCAGCCCCAAACCAGGCAATTCTCTCCTTGCCCCTAGGTCTTTTCCCATTCTCCAGAACCTACCCACTACCATTCCTCCATCCACCCAACCCCCTTCTTCAGCACTGTAAAAATAAAATTTGTCAAGTTACAAAATAAAATATTTAGATGGAAAAACTGTTCCAATATAGGTTCAAAATTTTTCAAAACTGGTTAACTCGTCAATCAGGTTCAAATTGTTTGGATACTTTTGATAGAGGCAATCAAAAGTATCCTCTGTGATGAAGTGAAGCTCAAATGTGGACTTCCCTTCAGGGACAGGCCCAAGGACACTGAAGAGACTCTTATTAAAATATAAAATATTTGTTGAAATATATAAGGATAAATAAAGGATTTCTAATTCTAAGGGATTCTAAATCCACCCAAATAAACTCCCAGGTTCTGCAAGGAACCACTTCTCCTGTGTTTCACAGGCTACACTAGTCTTCCCTGATCTGACTAACCCAAATTTGTACTATCTAAATTAAAACTACCGCTAATATCCTTATAAATCTTAACTTCACCTTCAAATTATAAAATACCAAAGGCTAGCTGGTTGAGTCTAAACAAGAATCAAGTTAGGAGTCTGAGTCTTAATAGACTCAGAGTCCAAACCAAAGACCAGGTTTTTCTTTGGTCTTCTCAGATATAAACCAATCTATAAAACTGCAATAGGTAGTCAATAGTGTTTCCCAAGTTGGGAAAAGAAAACACTAAACTCTTTCAGCTCTTTCCCTCAGACAGAGAGGCAAAAATGTTACCTCCTCCAGTCCTGAGAGAGAGTCTTTGAGAGTGTCTCTTGTGAATTTCAAAACTACTCAACCCTGTTCAAACCATTCTTTAGAGGATGGGATTTGGCTATTTCCTGATCAATAACAATAGAGATACTTGGAATGACAGAATCAGGTCTTGGAAACTACAATCTCCACCCTACTCAAGGTAACAGGATTTAGAAAGGGCTGCAGCAAAGCTCAAGATTTAATTATTTGAGAATATGACCTTCAACAGACATGTGCAAAGGGGACAGACCTCTGGGCGGTCCTGGGTTAAGCTAGAGCCACCATTGGCACAAGTGAGACACAGGAAGTGAGGTAGAGGAGAGCTGAGGAGGCTGGGACTTCCTGTGTGGAGAGGGAGTGTGTGGTTGGAGCCTGGTGCTTGGAGTGGAGGCCCTCAGACTGTTTCTCCATTTTGGTCACGTGAGTGATAGGGACTGATCTCTTTTCTTTGCCTCAGCTATCCAAGGCCTTGGTCCTTTGGCCCAGCCTAAGCAGAGTGGGTATTTAAGCCCTATTCCTTTCTCTCCCCCCCTCCCCCCATACCTTTCTTCTACTGCTTGTAATTAAAAACTCCATAAAAGGTTGACTGCTGACTTGAGTTTTCATTTAGGAATTACATAGCTGAATTCCTTGGCGACCTTAAATTAATATATATCAGTCTTTTAAAGTGATTTCCATATCACACTCTGCCAACTGCCAGAGAGCAACTCCCCACTGCCAGAGAGAGTAACTGACATAGAAAAATGGTTATAACTGTCAGCAGTTGAAATTAACATGCTCTCTCAGCTCTGCTTCAAACTCCAGTTCTTTTCTCAAGCAGCCACTTTACTTCTTATCTATAAACTAATAAAACAATATTTATTTTCTAATATCATCCTTACAGTATCTTCTGCTTCCTATCTGGATTCAGCTAGGTCATAGCTCCATACACTATCACCACCTGCAATGAAGCTGGAACTTGCCAGAAGAACTTGAAAAGAGGAATTAGCTGTCTTTTTTACAAGACCTATTTCCAACCACTGATACTTTGCTTAGACTCATTCTTCTTCTTTTTTTTAAACCCTTACCTTGCATCTTGGAATCAATACTGTGTATTGGTTTCAAGGCAAAAGAGTGGTAAGGGCTAGGCAATGGGTTAAGTGACTTGCCCAGGGTCACACAGCTAGGAAATATCTGAAACCACATTTGAAACCAGGGCCTCCCATCTCTGGGCCTGACTCTCAATCCACTGAGCCACCTAGCTGCCCCCTTAGACTCATTCTTCAATGGTAGGCTAGCATATTCCCATCCCTTCATGCCTTGCACATACTAATGATTCTGAGCCCCTACCTTCCCAGTACAAACTGTTTCCCCGTCACCTCCAACTCATTCCTCTCCCGTGTGTAATTAGAATCTGTTACTCTAAAAACTAAAATTCCCAGCACCCCACTCTCCTCACCTACATGCTGACATAGGGAGGATATAAATTTGGTGTAGCCCTGCCTCTCGCTCTCGTCTTACTGTCTCAGTTTTGGTGGAGTGGGTTTTTAAACAGGCAAGGAGAACTTAGTCACATGGCCTTAATTTTGTTAAATAATTAGGATTTTTTACTTCTATTTCCTTTTTATTCCTACTTCAAGTGATTATTAATAAACTCTATAAAATATAATTCTTGAGTGTTGATATTAAAATCCTACACCTGCAACCTCTCCCCAATGTCTTTTTCCAGATCTGCCCTTGCCTTCCTGATGTGTTTTCTAGAATGCAAACTCCATAATCAACTTGATTCCATCTTAAATCTTTCTCTTTCTCATTCTTGCCATCTTCTGGCATTTACTGAGACATGGTTTTCTGGAACCTTCTTGTTCCCAACTGATGCTGCCAGACTGCCTCTATAGTCACTCAGCAACCTCTTTTCCTTTGAATTTCATTTTATCCAAACTTAATACCCAATCCAGATCCTGGTGGCTCACATATATTGCTGGGAGCCATCAAAAACCACACTGTTTGATACAGTCACAAGTGGAAACCGGGGACTGCAAAGCAGCTCCCAGGAAGGATGGAAACACCCACTGAAACCCCTCCAAGCGACTTTTCTTATTAACATCCCCTTATAGAATTACTGTGATTATTATTCTTACTTAGCCCCAGGAAAAATAGATGAGAACAACATGCTTACAGGGTTAATATACATATGTCCCACTTTAATACCCCCAGAGTATTACCCTAAAAAGATTACATTCACAGAATTAAAACCCATCACCCATTACCCCTCCCTTCTCCCTCTTGGCAGAAATACACTCAGAGCCCCCACACCCACTGTTAGCCAAACACACAAGCCACAATCAATCACTCCTCTGAAACACAAGTTACTGACGCACTTCCCTGGTTTGCTAAATAATCAGACAACTTCATCAAGGTGCCTTAATGAAACACAAGAAAAAATGTAACTTGGAAATTGAGGAAATTTCTGATTCTGGTCTGTCTTAAATTACCCTATCACCCCATACCTAGCTACGAAATGTTTTGTTACCAATCTCTTAAGTAATTGTGATTGATTGTGAAAGCTGATCAAAAGCAACAATGATTTTCCTAGCTGGTCATCCCACAGGTCAGGAGGAACTAACCTCCAGATCATCCTGTCCATGTCATTCATCTCCATCACAAACCTTTCTGTTGTAGCAACATAGTGAATGATCAAAGAATGTTGATTAAGTGATTTGTTAATGTGTGACATATCCAATTAATTATCTGTAGATCATGTATGTTGAAAAATGATTGTGTGCCAGAAAAGCATGTACTCACTAAAGCTATAAAAAAAACAAACCCTGTGCAATGGCAGAACAGCTGAGTGACCTAAGCACAGGTTTGAGCAGTCAGTTGTCTCTTATCTCTTATTCGCCTGACCGCTCCACCTAGTCAGAAGGACCCTACATTTTGGGAGACTCACCTCTCAAAAATATATCCGTCCCCACCTCCTCCCCACATAGTATTCTCTATTCTTCACGTTCAGTATCTGGCCTAGTGTTTCCACCACAACTCCTTCTCTCATGATGAAGGATTTCAAGACACACATTTATGCTCCCTCAATTGTTTTAACTCCAAATCCCTCTACCTCTCTACTGCTACCCTACTGTCCCTTCCCCTGTCTCAAAAGGTGACTTCAACTCCTTAACTATTGAATGGTAACTTGAATTCTTTGCCATTTTGTCCTATCACCAATTATGCCTTGCCAGCTCCAACTCTGGATTACTTCCAGAATCTGCCTCTTTTTTTTTTATTCATGTGCTGTTAAATAGAAGTAGGGAAATATCAAAAACTATGTTGTTAGGTTTCACTTGTAGTATAGATTTGTAATCTACACTTCTTGTTATTCAGTCATTTTAATCATATGCAACTCTTCATGACCCCATTTGGGGTTTCCCTGGTAAAGATAATAGAGTGATTTGCCATTTTCTCATTTTTATTTTTTTAAAACCATTACTTTCTATCTCAGTAACAATCACTAAGACAGAAGGGCAAGGACTGGGCAAATGAGGTTAAGTGACTTGCCCAGGATTACACAGCTAGAAGTGTCTAAAGCCGGATTTGAACCAAGATCCTTCTTAGAGACTTTTGATGCTTTCTCTATTTAGTGTGCTACAAAGCTGCCCCTGCCATTTCTTTCTCCAGTTCATTTTACAGATGAGGAAACTGAGGCAAACAGAAGTAAATTATTTGCCCAGAGTCACACACCTAGTAAGTGTCTGAGGTCAGATTTGAAATCCAGGGAAATAAGTTTTCCTGACTCCAGGCATGGCATTCTATCTAGCAGCTCCTACACCTATTACTACATCATCTTAAATGGACCACCAATGCAATACATAATCAATCTTTTTACATCTTAATTGATTCACTTGTTCCATTTACATCAGCTGTTCCAAGTCTTCTTCCATCCTTCTTCTAAAGCCTTCCATGGCACTCCCTTAGCCCACCCTATCAATTTACCTTGTTTCATACTTCACTGAAAACATTAAGGTAAGTTACATAGAGCTCTTCTCACAACACTCAAATATCTAACCTGTGATAGAGGAATGATCCAGAGACTTTGAAGGGCAGAGCTGGGAAGACATGCAGAAGTTTGCATCCATAGCGGGGGATGGTGAAAGAGGCTTGGAATCTTGAGGGAAGAGTGATTCCAGGTGGGAGACAGTTAATCTCTCTCTCTATCTTGAGATAGCAAGGGTGACAGGCTGATCAGAGATTTCTCTCCTGAGCCATACAAAATCCCTCATTGATCCTAACCACCATTTCCCCCAAAATACCAAGAATTGTGGCAGAACCTGAGAAGAATAAGAACAACATAAGATCTCACACAGCTCCTGTGACACCCTGAGGCTGGGCATTGGCTCTGCTGTGATAAGACCAGGGGTTACAAAACCCTAAGCCTCTTAAGAGACTAGGCTCACAAGCCTGGGTCTCTCAACTTTGGGGGGAGGGAGAATGATATTTTTAGACAGACAGGGACTTTCCTTACACTCTTTCCAATCCAACCTGCAGACCTCTTTCTTATCTTACCCCTAACCACCATTTGTTAGAATAAAGTTGTCAGTTATCTTAAATTGACTTCCTTGTCATATTGAAGGGGGAGAGAGCTGATTTCTCTCTCTTTCCCCAAAGGAAAAGGTTCACTCATTAAATCAGTTATTAGAGGGAAATAAAGGCAGGGTTAGTGGAAAGACATTTTTGAAGAAGACTGAAGGGGGAGAATCCATCTCACCCTCCTTCTACCTTCTGAACATTTATCATCTACCTTTCCTCCATTATACCCAAACCAACCCTCTAATATAAACCTTCACTATCTCATCCTTCATTCCAATATAAAACTGAGAGCCTTTTTCTTTGCCAAGGCAAACCATTCTATGTACGCCCTTGATTCCACTGCCTTCCATTTTCTTCCCTTTTTATCTCCCATACCCCCTCCTCTAATCTTTAATCTTTCTATCTACTGGCTCCTTCTAATATTTCGCTACCTCTTCTCAGCTAAACTCTTTGAGAAAGCCATATAAATTCAGTGCCTCCACTTTTTTGAAAAATGGCCATATATTTTTTAATGAATTTTTTCAATTAACAATGCATTTTCTTTCATTCCCACATCCTTCCTGTCTGACCGCTCCTTCTCAGTCTCTTTTGCTGAATCTTCAACCATGGTCCATTTGCTAACTATAGGTATAATTTTATCTATCCTAGGCCGTCTTCTCCTTTGGTACCATTCCACTTGATTTCATCAGTTCCTGAAGACTTAACTATCATCATCTTTTTTTTGTAGGTGATTCTCAGATCTATTTATTCAGCCCTAACTTATCCCTTGAACTTGCATCTCCAATCTGCCTTTGGATATCTAAAACTGGATGTCTCATAGGCATTTTCAATTCAGCATGTTCAAAACTGAACTCCTTATCTTTCACGGCACACCCTCAATGAAGCCTAAGATTGACTTAATTTATTTGACTTCTTGAAGTCCTTGTTTTATGGAATCCTGTAAATTTGCCCTTGTCCCTTGGGAACGTGCCTTTAGAGAAGTCCCAGACTGACCCTTGTTTTAGACTGAACTGGAGACCTTCAAGTACCTGATGATCTCAGCCTAGATAGGATCAGTAGAGGGAATCAAATCTTAAGTATCTTTTGATATTAGAAGTTTCTCCCATGGTATCTAGGCCCCTCCCAGCTTCCCCTTCCCTGGTTTTTACATAAACCAATCAATTGTCCTTCCAGTCCTTTATTTCCCAAAATATATATAAGAACATATATAAGTTCTCCAGTTCATTGGAAAAATCCCTTTTTGAAGGGCATTTTCCCAGGGACAGTTTTTCCCGAGTCCCAGAGCTTGTGTCTGTATGGTACTTTGCATATTACTCTGTTTGGAGGCCATTAGAGTATTGTCTCCCTTGTCCTGATTAAAGACTTATTCTTTCTAACTACTTCGTTGGTTCTGTGTTTTTCAAGATTGACCCACTATTGGGGACACAGCTAGGTAGCTCAGTGGATTGAGAGGTAGGCCTAGAGATGGGAGGTCCTAGGTTCAAATCTGACCTCAGACACTTCCCACCTGTATGACCCTGGGCAAGCCACTTAACCCCCATTGCCTAGCCCTTACCACTCTTCTGCCTTGGAACCAATATATAGTATTGATTCTAAAATGGAAGGTAAGGGTTAAAAAAAAAAGGCTGACACACTATTCAATTACTAAACTTATTCAAATCCTCTAAAACCTCCAGATAGTTTTACATTTGTATGATGCAATTGATTTTTTTGAATCATACTAGGATTTTACCTTAACATCTGCTTCACTATTCTAGACTATTGAGGTACTTTGGTTCCTGATTTTCTCATTCAACTTGTTAATTATAACTTTTGGATTATCCCTGTCAACTTGAAACCTGGAGACCCCAAATTTGCCCCCATCCCTTGAGAATTCATGAGGAAGGAAGTCCCAGACTTGTCCATTTCAGACAGAACAAAAGACCTAAAGGTAGACCTTTATCAGATGTTAAGTACCTTTTTGCCTTAGTATTTTCTCCCATTATATCAAAGTCCTCTCCCAGATAGCTCAGCCCTTGGCTGGACCCTTCCCTTTTGAATCTATTGTAAAGCATCAGCCTCTTCTCTGATAATCCTCTCTTGGACTTCTCATTTCCTGGTAGCCATAGTAATGCCAATCATACTTCCCAGGCCTTAGTTCCCCATATGGTAAGTAAGTTCCACAAGTTGAATTGTTCTTTGGAGAATCATCTAGTGTTTGGACTCATCTCCAGAGTTCCAGGGTGTTGACTCTATGTAGTTTGTGGTGCTTCATTCCCCTCCAGGCATGGTTCTTGATTTCTAGATTTTAAAACAATGCCCCTGAAGAGGACTCATGCTGAGTGTGCCAGCTTTGTAATTTCAAAGTCAAGGACTGGCTTCCTCATTGGGAGTATTTCTAGCTACAGAACCCAGCAGTGTCTGGGACATACTAAAGACTTAATAAATTCTTGTTTCTTCCCTTCCTTTCTTCTTTCTAATTTTCCTATTACCATTGAGGGCACTTATCTTCTCAGTCACCCAAGCTCACAACCTATCTGTCATCTTTGATTCTTCACTCTGACCCCCATATTAAATCTGTTGCCAAGTCCTGCTGATTATACCCTTCACATTATCTCATATATATGTTTGTTTCCCTTCTCTCTCTCACTCACACACACACACACACACACACACACCACCACTACCCTGGTGCAGTCTCAATCACTTCTGGATCAGACTAATTCAATAAACAGATTCCCAACATTGAGCTTCTTGACTCAAGTCTCTCTCAACTCCAGGGGATTATCTTTATTTTAGTTGTCAAAACACTCTTCTTAAAGCACAAAGCACCATGTCACTTCCCCCCCCCCCCCCCCAATAAACTACAGGATAAAATATAAAATCCCCTATGCCTTTTAAAGCCCTCCTTCACCTGGCCCCTTCCAGTGTTCTTACACTTTACATCCCTCCACATTCTCTTCCTCCAACAAGATGCTCCATCTGGGAATTTTCACTGGCTGTCACCCTCCCCTTCCCCCAGCCTGGAATTCTCTTCTTTTCTCACCTGGAGGCTTCCAAAACCCAGCTAAAAAAGCTAGTATCATCCCTAGTCAAGTATCTCCAACTTATTCTGTATATATCCTGTTTGTACATAGATGTTTGCTTATTTGACAATGGGCTCCTAGGGAGCAGGGCCTGTATTTTTGTTTGTTTATTTGTGGTGAGGAGGTCGCTTTGTCAGAGAACTCTTAACTTCCTACTTTAATTTATTATGCTACTTGGTCAGTTTACTAAGTGTTTACTGACTGGCACATAGTAGGTACTTAATAAATATTTGATAACTACATGTGCTTAAAACACCTTTGACTCACTGGCAGTGCTCATTTGTTCTAAAGCAGGGTTCCCCTATGCCCAAAGGGCACGAAAAGACTGCCTGCCCTTTGATCCAGCCATAGCACTGCTAGGTTTGTACCCCAAAGAGATAATAAGGAAAAAGACATGTACAAAAATATTCATAGCTGCGCTCTTTGTGGTAGCAAAAATGGTTGGTGATGGAATACTATTGTGCTCAAAGGAATAATAAACTGGAGGAATTCCATGTGAACTGGAATGACCTCCAGGAATTGATGCATGATGAAAGAAGCAGAACCAGAACATTATACACAGAGATGGATATATATATATATATATATATATATATATATATATATATATATATATATATATATATAAATAATAAAATAAAGCAGGGTTCCGTGGGGTGGAATTGAGGGAGGGGTGAATCTGTGGGAAGTGACAGCGACGTAAAAGAGCATTAATTCGACACTAAAAACACTTAAAAGGCCGGCTTGGGGGAGGTTGAAGGTTTGGGGTCAAGCCCAGCAGCTCTCTACTCAGCTGGACAACCTTAGCCGAACCGCTCAGAGCCTCGGTTTCCCCATCCTTAAACTGAGGGAGCCAAGAACGTGTACCTGAGCAAGAGTCTCTACTAACTCTGACCCATAGGGACGCAGGAGGAAGGGCAGCCCCCCTCACCCAGGCTCCGCCCCCAGACCGCCCCGTGTCTCCGCCCACCCTCCGCAGGCTCTGGCCCCAATTTCGCCCCTAGCAGTCGTTCCAAGCCCTCCGCACTGCACTCAACTCCAGGCGCCACCTCAGCTCCGCACCTTGCTCAGCTGCCGCTTCAGATTCTCTCTGTCGAACTCCATCTCGGGCTAGATTTCCTTCTCTTCTGGGCCTCCACCTCCTACCCACCTTCCGGATCCGCCCTAAGACAGCGGCCGAAGAGGGTCCAACGCAGTCGCTCCGCGGCCCCGGCTCCGCCCCTGATGAGGGTGCTGACGGAGGAGCACGTGCTCCCAGAACAGAAGGTGGCTGGTCCTCCCTGAGAACTTCCTTTGCGTCTCGCCTGTCAGACAGCTTCTGAGCCTCCAGCTCCAGCTGATCTCCCCTGCCAGCCTCTGCTCTGAGCTCCGGGGAGTGGGCTTCCTCCATTTCCTCCCCCACACACACCCCTTCTCCTTTCCTCTCCTCCCTTTCTCCTATCTCTCTCCCCGATGGGACTCTGCCTTTCTTCCTTTACCTCCCCACTTCTTCATCTGTTACCCCCCCTCTCTTTCCCTGGACCCTCCCTCCCCTTCCTCTCTTCTTCCTTCATCTTTTTACCCTCCTGTTCTCCCTCCTTCATCTTTCTTCCCTCCCATTCCCTTTCCTTCATCTGTCTTCTCTACCCCTCTCAATCCTTGCACCCTCTCTTTGAGGTTTACCTCAAAGCTGGTTGACCTAAAACCAATTACTTCACTGTTCTGAGCCTCAAGGAACTCTCTAAAGGGTTGCTATCTAGGATACTAAAAGACTGCCTGCCCTTTGATCCAGCCATAGCACTGCTGGGTTTATACCCCAAAGAGATAATAAGGGAAAAGACTTGTACAAGAATATTCATAGCCGCACACCTTGTGGTGGCAAAAAATTGGAAAAATGAGGGGATGCCCTTCAATTGGGGAATGGCTGAACAAATTGTGGTATATGTTGGTGATGGAATACTATTGTGCTCAAAGAAATGATGAACTGGAGGAATTCCATGGGAATTGGAACAACCTCTAGGAATTGATGCAGAGTGAGAGTAGCAGAACCAGGAGAACATTGTACCCAGAGACTGATAGATTGTGGCACAAGTGAATGTAATGGACTTCTCCATTAGTGGCATGCAAAGATCCTGAATAACTCGAAGGGATCTATGAGAAAAAAACACTATCCACATTCAGAGGAAAAATTGTGGGAGTAGAAACACAGAAGAAAAATAATTGCTTGGTTACATGGGGGGGGGGGGAATATGATTGGGGATGGAGACTCTAAATGAACATCCTAGTGCAAACATCAACAATATGGAAATAGGTTCTGATCAAGGACACATATAATACCCAGTGGAATTGCGGTCATTGGAGGGGTGGGGAGAGAGGAGGGAGGAATAGAATATGATTCTTGTAACCAAGGAATAATGTTTTAAATTGACTGAATAAAATAAAAAAACAAATAAAGGGTTGCTATCTGCTGGACTGGTAATCTTGGTGTTTACCAATAGCTTGACATATTGACTTGGGAATGATTTCATATACTAGATACTTGCACTAGAAAAAGCAAATGAGAGATAACTCTGTGGACCAAGCAGCCTCAATTGACTCAGTTCATTTTTTTTTTAATGCACAAGACAAAGAAAATAGGGATCCAGATGATGATTTTTATTTCAAAGCAAAATTATAAATTTTCTCTTCAGATGATGAGCTTGGTGCTTCTAGTGTCAGGCCAGGGGTTAGGTCTACAAAAAAAATGAGGAAAAGCTTTTTAATTTACATTCTGTTGTTCAGTCCAACTCTGTGACCCCATTTAAACTGGAGTGATTTTCCATTTCCTTCTCCACTCATTTTACAGGTAAGGAAACTGAGGGTATCAGGGTCAAGTGATTTTCCACAGGGTCACCTAAGACTGGATTTAGGCCTAGCACTTTATCCACTGCCACACGTAGCTGCCCAGTTTACATTCTACTGGAACATAAGTCACAAAGGGATCCATCCCCTCATTAGGGAGACATGTTTGAACAAGATGAGCCTTGGTGTTTGATGGAACTACATTTGGACCCCATAGAAGACAGCAAGCATGATATGTCTCTAGATTAGTGACTTGAAAACTATCCTGTGGAGAAATGATGAACTCAAGAATATTTATACAACCAATGAAGAAACATAATGTTATCACAGAAACTTGCCCTCCAGATAATACCTTAATGGGCCCCTTGTCCCAAGAATTCAAACTACCATTTATGTACTGCCATAAGGATATGTTAGCTCAAGGCTTCAGGTTTCACTGACCTAGGTCACTGACCAGACCATATGTTAAAGACTTCAGGTTTCAATGACCTAGGTCACTGACCAGACCATATGTTAAAAGGAAACATCTGGGACTAAGATTGATGTGTCTTCATTTTTGGCAACCCCCACCCCTAGCCCCTCTATGTAAACCAGACCCATACAATGCTTGGGGTCTTCTGCTTCTTGTGGAGGCCCAAGCTTTAGCTTAAATAAAGTACCTCTTGTGTATTGCATTACCATGTGTGTCTCCTCCTTGGAATCCGAACCAGAACTGGACTGAACACCATGCACATATAGGTATTGGGTATTTTATAATTTGGATATTTTTTAAAATATATTTTATTTGATCATTTCCAAGCATTATTCGTTAAAGACATAGATCATTTTCTTTTCCTCCCCCCCAACCCCCCATAGCCGACGCGTAAATCCACTGGGCATTACATGTTTTCTTGATTTGAACCCATTGCTTTGTTGATAATATTTGCATTAGAGTGTTCATTTAGAGTCTCTCCTCTGTCATGTCCCCTCAACCGCTGTATTCTGGCAGTTGCTTTTCCTCGGTGTTTCCACTCCCATAGTTTATAATTTGGATATTTTTTAAAGCTGAGTATGATTTTTCCTAAACTGACAGTAATGGAAAACTTAAAGTTTATAATAATTCCTAGGTAGACATAACTTGTTTAGAAAGGAAGATCTGAATGGAAATCCTAGAAGGAAAATCCCTGAATCCAAAGAGTAGCTAAACATTAGGTGCTAAATCAATGTTTTTGTTTTTTCCTCACTGGCTTGAAGATTTAACCCTATATATATATATATATATATATATATATATATATATATATATATATATATATATATATATATATATGTACATATATATATATATATTCTTTAATGTCTTGAACTATAATACAATCAATGTAGTTACTTCTAAGGAAAAGGATGTGTCAATCTACTCCCTTCTAATTCTACTCACCATCCCAGCAACTTTCCAAACCAAAATATATCTATTAGAATGCAATTATAATGCCCTCTTTGAGGGTAGAAACTATTTGTTTGCTTTTATACTTCTTGGCACACTGAAAACAGTAAATATTTTTAATTCATTCACTAATTCACCAATGAGTGAAATAATGTCCAATTGACAACTGGAAGTATTGGACTAGAAGTCAAGGTGGAGATACAGTTTGGGAAGTTAGCTTAATAGATTGGAGAGCTAAAGTCTGATGATTAAGGAGGACAAACTCCCTGGGTGAGATTATGGGGGAAAAAGAGAAGATCAAGGATAGAGCCTTTAAGAAGCTTATATTAGGAAAGTAGAAGGAAGAAAGCAAAGGAACCAGAAAGGGAGAAGTCAAATAAAAAGAACTAAAAGGATGTGATGTAGGAAGCCAGTAGGATATAAATTCCTTGAGGGTGAGAATTTAATTTATTTCTTTGTATTATCAGAACCTTAGCATTGTACCTTGTACAATGTAGATGATTTTAACAAATGATTATTGAATGAAGTATTGAAGCAATGTCAATGTCAAGAGACCAAAGAATTTTGAAGAGGGGATATATAATGCTATAGAACAGGGATAGCAAAACTTTTAGAACCTTTTAGACACTGTTTGCCACCTTCCAGAGATCCAGAGCTATCCCAGACAGGGGTGGGAGAAGAGGAGGGAGTGGCCAAGGTGCTCTGCTCAGGGAAGGGAGTAAGCACTTTCAGTGGGCTGCTGAGCAGAACAAGAGGAAGGCATGATGGAGAGGGGGAAGGGAGCAACTCTGTCCCAGTCCCTCTGCCTTTCTAACAAATAACTCTGGAATAGTGACAGCACCCATGTCCACAGAGAGGTCTCTGCAGGCCATCTTTGGCACACATGCTATAGGTTTGCCATCACAGCTATAGAAATAAAGGTAGATAAGAACTGGAAATCAGAAGATCCTTGTTGTTTTTTAAGAGAATTGTTAGCCAAGTGTGTAAGGATAATTTTAGTGTTTTGACTTAAAATCTAAATAAGTGGTCGCCATGGGAAATTCCCAAATATGAAAAATACCCAAGTCAGCTGGGGATTTATGGAGATTTTAATTAATAAAGAGAGAAGGAATTAAGTGAAGGAGAGAGAGAGAGAGAGAGAGAGAGAGAGAGAGAGAGAGAGAGAGAGAGAGAGAGAGAATTAATTTAAACTGCTCTGACTCAGGCTGAGCCAAGCAGTAGTTAAAGGCCTTGGCCAAAGTGGCCTCCCTGAGCCTAAGGGAAAAAGGGATTCAGTATTATCACACCATAAGACCATCTCCAAGCAAGCTCCAGTCCTCCACTGAATCTCCTGAACTGAGTTCAGAATCTAACTGAACTCTGAACTCCATCCTGAACTGTTCCTTAGCCACCTTTTAAAGAGAATTTTCTCTTATGTCACCTCCCCTAAATTTTCACATCTACCAATCACAGTAGATGCTTTTTTTTCCAGGACTGCCCATTCTTAGTTCTCACCTTCTCTGGTTAGATTATATCTTCTGATTACTTCTCACCTCTTTGTTAAGCTTGCCTTTTGTAAGTTACTTGGCCTTTTTGTGATTAATTTAACCTTTACAGGTACTTAACACCTTTTTGCATTAGATCTAAAAATAGATCTAGCCTAAGGTTCTAGCTTCATAAGGTATGAGTTAAGTAACCTCATTGTTCTAACAGGAGTTTACAAGTTTTATCTTCCCCTCAAGTATGTATAATTAGGGTGGAGTAATTTTAAAAGTTCCCAATACATTCCTGATTCTTATTAGACCAAGTATCTCCATTGTTACAATAAGGGAATAGCTAAATCAAATCTTCTAAGATACAGTCTAGTTTTTAAGATTCACAAGTGGTAGGAATAAACATAAAGAGGAATAAGAAATAGATGAATAGGAAACAAAGTCAGGAGATCCTAGACTATTCTTTGAAAAGTTTGTGTGTAAAAGGAAATGATTAGGTTCTAGAACAAAGCAAAAATAATCAATGCTGGCTCTGTTTGAGAGAAAAGAGCCCAGTGGAACATCAATGTTCAAAGCAAGTTCTTCCCCGGCGCCTCTACCAGAGCACAGCTGCTACAATCAGTGTTAAAGCACCTAAAGCTTGCTTAAATCCTGGCTCCAGCCTCCTAGTTGTGGTTCATTCCTTTAGCTCTCCTTCTGCCTTCTGAGCCTCCAACAGCTGTGAATATTTTCCACCCCAGCCTGCTTGCCACTCTCCTACTAGCCCAACTGCCTTAATTTGGGAGACTTAGTGGAGAAGCCATTCCCTGCCCATGGCCTGGAGAGCAGCACCATCAACCTGATCGGCCATTCCTGCCTACAACTTGGCCAAACTCCGGCTAAATGGCAGGTTCACTCCTCCCCCACTGCCTCTGTCACTAGTATTGAAAAGGTTTTTTTAAACTATTTTTACTTTTTGCAATAGAATAAACTAAGATGTCCATTTACCCAACATATAAAACATACCCAAAAAGGCTTTTGACTATGGCAACCTGCCCTTAGTTATTTAAATATTATGAGACTTTTGCTCAATGACTATGTCAAATCCAAGGAGAAACAGACCACAAAGGTGCAAAGAACTTGACCTGCAAATTGCCAAATGAGCACAAAAAGGTAAAAGACATTAAACCAATCCTATGGAGATTGATGACATTCTGCACAAAAAGCAAAATGACTTGATCATGTGTGAGACTAGAGGTTCTAGCTATTTAATATGTGTTAAATACAGGACTTCCTTGTACCACACTCTATTATCAAGCATATAACATCTTTTGTCCTGGCTCCATTATCCCAAAAAAGTGAAGGGTTGAATTGGGGAATTATCTTTCCCATTTATCTCCAGATCTAGTCTCTTTTTCTATTTTCTCTCATGATGTGACAGCTTACTGTAGTCCAGACTGCTAAATTGAGTTAGTAACTGATTGTTGTTGTATGCTCATGGGACATGGATCGCTACAAGAACCTGTTGTGACTTGTGATATTTTTTCTTTTTTTCCTTCTTCCCAGAATTTTTTTCAAGTTTTCTTTTTATGTTTTTTATCTAACCCAGAGGTTTTTTTTTTAATTTCTTTGACTTCTTTGATATTTTTTGATACTTGATTCATATGCCTTATGAGTTGACCATGTATCCCTGTATAATTCCTACATGTATCCCTATATCCTCCTCAGGGGGAGAATGTATTATTATTTTCCGGGGGGAGGGGGGGGAGGCTATGTTATTACTGTGAACTTTAACTTGAATTTGAGCCTAGTTTAGAACAAGAAGCTACCTTCCAAAATCTAGAAGGTGCTATGAAGATGTCTGCAGAGACCACATGCTGCACCAAAAGATCCAGATTGAACTTTGAGATATGGTGAATTTGAACTTTGGGAGGGTTGAATGCTTTTGTTTTGAATGCATACTCTTATGCCAAAGGGGACTGCCCCCTAATTGGCTTTTTCCCTTTTCTTTTCCTCTTAACCCCAAATTATTGTAATTTCCCTTTAAAAACTGTAATATTTGTATATACCTCTAGTTCAAGTTATATGTTAGTTAGGTTTTCATGATCCATTGGAGAGACTGGTCTCCCAAAGGATCCTAGGGGGAAGAGAATGTATTGATTTAAAATCTTGAACCCTAGAGACTACATTTCCCATTATCCTCTTTCCCTTTTCCTGTTTGTGCATCTTCTTACAAGAATTGGGGTTTTGAGTTTCCATTTCTGCCCATATGATTTCTCTGGCTGGTATCAGCATGGAGGAGGAAGCAGTTTTTTTGTCTTTTCTCTATTTTTTAAAAATTTCTCTGGTTGCTTTTAATTTCTCTCTGCTCTAAGTGGATTTTAATATATAGTATTAAAATAATACTTGGGGGGGCAGCTGGGTAGCTCAGTGGATTGAGAGTCAGGCCTCGAGACGGGAGGTCCTAGGTTCAAATCTGGCCTCAGACACTTCCCAGCTGTGTGACCCTGGGCAAGTCACTTGACCCCCATTGCCTAGCCCTTACCACTCTTCTGCCTTGGAGCCAATATACAGTATTGACTCCAAGACAGAAGGTAAGGGTTTTAAAATAATAATAATAATACTTGGAATATTGAATTTTAATTTTAATCTTTACAGATAGATAGCTCTAGAGTCAGAAAGAACTAAGTTCAAATTCAGCCTTAGACACTAGCTATGTGACTCTACATACATCACTTAATCTCAGCCTACCTCAGTTCCTTCATCTGTAAAATTAGGCTAATAACTACTTGGGTTGTTGTGAGGATCAAATGAAATCATATTTGTAAAGTGCTTAGTCTAGTGACTGGCACATAGTGGTATCAAGATAAAAATCTTCAATATAGATAAACTGAGGCAAAAAAGTTCTGAGTATAATCAATTTATTAGCAAAGCTTACAGTTGCCAATAAATAGGATCCAAGGCTCCTTAGCAGCCAAGGACATCCATTGAAGGCTAACAGAACATCTTGATAATCATTAATGAAGAACATAGCAAGTTTACATAATCTTAGGTAACATAGGGGATGCTTCTTTCTTATTGGCTGACCAATCAGAACAGGTAACTAAGATTGGAACATAGTTTAACAAATTGACATCAGAACATTTGAGGGCAGGGAAGTTGTAGTTGGAATAAGGAACCCAGTGGCTGCTTTGCCTGGAATGTTCTGCCTACAAGCCTCCAGTCTCAAACTTGTGATAGGTACATTTGGGGAATAGAGAATTCCATGCTTTATGCCCCCTAGTTTACCAGAATGCACATGAAACTTAGCACAAAATGGGGAACAATAACTGGTTCACAAATGTAATCCAATTATAATTAATTTCTCAGTAGATGCTGTTTAAGTGCTTCTTCCTCTTCCCTTTTCCACTATTTAGTCCAAGTCAATTTGACCCTGAGATTTGTTCAAGTGGTAGTGAAGTAGTCTGAATAAGGGAAGTAGGTTAGATAATAAAATTGAAGTAGATAAAGCAGATCAATCCTTTCCTGCATTTTTTAGGAAACTCACCCAGTCCCCCCAGGAGGACAAGCAGCTTATACAGGTGGCAGGCTAGAATCTAATTGACCTAAGGATGAGAATCAGGAAACAAAGGAACATCAGGAATATCAAAGAGGTCAGGATGGAATGCAAGTAACACTTAGCTAACTAGGGATGAGTGAATTAAGTACAAGTGAAAGTTAACCACCCCTGAATGACCTGAGGATTGTCCATTTATCACTGACCACACATACCTGTGTATGTGATAAGGTTGGTTTGATTGTCAAATAAGAACCTGTATGTGAAAGGAAATAACTCTGTATCTTGTAACCTATATAAACTATCCAATAATGTCAGTCTGACGCAGCTTCCACTAGGGAAGTCTGTCCCAGCTGGTAGATTCTTTATTCTTTATCAATCAATAAATAACGGTTCCAAGAACTGAATTTCTGTGTGTCTGGACTCCCTTTATGAAGTGCCCCACTTCAGTAGAGCCATCAGGGTTCCATGACTCCAAAGTACACTACACTCACTCCCCTAATGAAGGGTAAGGGCTTTGTCCAAGGTCTCACACAGGGACATGGTAGAGCTGATTTGAATTCAGGACCCCACAAAGGTAGCTCTTTCTTCTTTCCCAGCATTGGGGTGGGATGAGGTCATGAACCAGGTTGTGTGACCCATGGCATCACAATGCCCTCCAGCCTGGCCTCTGTACATGTGAGCTTAGGGGCCTTTGGGCCAGGGACTGGAACTAACATGTGAGATCTCCAGCACCCAAGGATTTGATGAGAACACTTCAGGAACAAGGTCTCAGTAATCTCTACCTGCACTGGAATGTTTGGAGTGCAAAAACTCCAACGAATAACTCCTTTATCATGATTGTGCTTGGCTGGATGCTTTTTGTTGGACTTGCAAGTTTCCTAGGGGCCTTTCCTGAAGTAGTGGTAAGTAGCTGCCAGACAAGTCCATGAAGGTCCTTGGAGGAGGGCAGGGGCACACTTGCCTACCTCACGGAAGGGCAAGGCATGCTCTTCCTGAATCTTCAGCCTTTACCCCATCTTCCCAAAGCAGACCATTGGTCCCCAGGTAACCTTTTTTTTTTTTTACAGGGAGGTAGAAGGAGGTCAATGAATGCCTTGACTTCCTAAACTGACCTTTTTGGTGACTTTAATGGTGGGAACTTTAGGCCCAGGGTTGAGAGAGAAAGGTGGGTCAGCCCCATCATCAAGAGCTAGTGGAAGAAGAGTTTGGGTTAGGCAAGGAAGGTCTTTTTGTCCCATTCTCCCTGACCCCAACTATTCATCATAGAAGGCAGCACCCTCTGGCTCTGGGTAGAGCAGATCTTGTCTCTTGTTTGGTTCTTTTAAATCAGAATCCCGCTCTAAAATGGAATGAGAAACAGCCGGTCCCACCTATTCGTGGTCGAAAAGGTCGATCAAGGACTGTGGTTTTGAATAAGGACAATAAAGTGTGAGTATTGACTCAGGCCTTCTTCCCACTTACAACCCCTCAACCTCTTATCATTACCTACCTCCAACATGGCTACACAAAGATATTTTCTGGAGAAGCTTGGTTGCATCATCACTTTCTGGTGGAGAATACCATTCTCCTCCCCTGCATTTCCACCACGACTGGTTTTTTGGATGGTTCTCATTGAAGGAAAGATGTGGAAGAGGTATATACTTATCCCCCATGAAGGGTAAATGCAAAGTGATTTTTTTTCCAAACTAGAAAAAAGAAAAATATAGTGATGTATCAGTTTGGTGGGAGGCCTTTGAGGAGGCTGGCCCTAGTTTTAAATTATATATAAGTATCCCTTCCACCTCCCAGAGTTAAGGGTGTGGTGCCCTCACATAAAATTTGTTATTTCTCTCTTCAAACCGGAGAAGAAGTCTGAATTTTTCCTTTTTTTCTTTCATGGAGTGTTTCCTTATAACAATTCAAATAAGTACCTTACTATAAAATTTGGGTTAAGTATTTGGTCAAAGACTATATGTAGATCCAATGTTAAGTAAAAATATGTTGATATTATATAACATTATACACATATTTTATGTCATTCTGAGTTTCTAAGCTTTTTCTGTGTCATCTGCTTGGCCTTCATGTATTGTCTGCAGCTTTTGAAAAACTTGCCCAAATTTCCCATTTGATTTCTTATGCTGTCCTGCAATGAGGAAAGTCAGGACATAGAAGGGATATCTGTGATATGAAGCAATAATTATCATTTTTATCCCCTCTGTTTACTGCCCGTAGGCCTCCCCAAAACTGTGAGGCCAAATATTAATATCATCATTTCAGAGATGGAGAAACTTGAGTCAGAAAGACATTCCAGTCTGGATGACTTATCCAAGGTGATGAAGCAAGTTGCAGGCACACTTGATTCTAGAAAAGAGGCTCCTAGATGGCTAATCTGAGAGACGTTTTCCATCATATCATGGTCTGTAGAGTATTTTCTTATACGTTTTGGCCCAGAGTTTCTTTCCATCCCATCCTGATGAATTCATAACTGCTACTTCAGGTGTGGGTGATTTCTGGGTTTTAATAATCTGCCAGATTCCAGAGCTCCCTCTTCCCAAGAAGCATGGCATCCTCAAAAGGGCAGCTGGTGGTTTTAAACTCCTTGTCCCAAGACCTCATTACCCTATACTTTAACTGATTAAACTAGATCAGAGAGTGATGGGAGAGTAGTGTAACCTCTGAGAAATCAACTCTGCATGGGGGAGGGAGAAGAATGAACTCTGGGCATCAGGTGCCTCGCTGGTTGCCACTTTATCCTCATTTTACGGCTAGAGAACAGTTTTCTTTCCTTCCCTTCCTACAGGGCTGTTACTTTGTGTGGTGAGATTTGAACTCCTAAGATGTGTATCTTCAGAAACGCAAGATTTTTATTCCCCCTTTGGCCAAGCCTCACAGAAGTAGGTAGAATTACTTCTTGCAGGCCTCCAATGTACCTAGTTTCTTCCCCTAGATTTTTTGTGGGGTGCCTATTTTTGGCCTATTTAAATCACTCATATAAGAATGCTTAGACATCTAAGTTCATACAGAAGGCAAAAATAAATTTTGGCAGGTGAATGAATGGGCTAAGGGGTGCTTTGACTATATCCTGAAATATATACAGGATTTCTTGACTATTTCACTGATCTGTGGGAAAGCAGACCTTTCCCCAGGCAGGCTAAGGTATCTTTTTGATGACCCTTTGTCATTAGCTTGGTATCCCTGGGGGAGATGCTGAAGTCATGGTCTCTGTGCCTCACGTTAGATGTCACAATTGGTATCCCAGCTATATGCTCCCAGTGATGCTTCAGGGACTCCTTCAGTTCAGGTGAAAATCACAGCCTGCCTGGTCAGGAACAGAAATCACCATGCCAAGCTTCCTCCCCTCCCCTCTGTGATGAGGACTTCTCAGCTCCAGGGTCCTGGGACTCACATCTGACCTTCCACAAGCCACTCATCTCACAGCACCTCCCCTCCCTTCAAGGAATTCCACAATGATTGTGGTTTTCTGGATGATTCTCATTGCAGGGACGATGTGGAAGGGGTATAAGTATCCCCCGGGAGGGGTAAGTGCAAATTATACTTTATTCTTTTTCCCTCTGTTCCGAGTGAGTGGCCCTCAAAGTAAAGGAGTTCCAATGATAGAGGAGAAAATACCTTGCTTAAAAGGATAACCCAAACGTGGACGGACCATGCTTGACCCAAACAAATTGAAAAGCACATTTCCTAAACTCTCCTTCTATTTTTGACCAGAAAGTCACAGAATTTCTTTAAGGTCCTTTCTGTGTGAGGCTAAAAAAAATTGCCTTACTGTCTGTGTCTATACCCAAACCCACATCACCATCCAATTTCTTGGGACTAACCTTATCCTGAAAGAAAATCCACTCCTTACAACACTTTTCTAAGGGATTTGTTGTCCTTCCCTTCTCAGAACCACTGGGTTAGGGAAGGGGGGATGTGGATATGGTGCCCTTTCCCTTCCAAAGGAACTAAGCTTAAAGGGGATCACTTCAAAGTCCTACTGCTGTGCATGTAGTAGCCCCAAACCAGTTCTGATCTCACAACTTCCTTTTTCCAGACCCAGCTGGAAGCGGGCAAGGAAGATCCGGGTGAACCAATGCAACTCTAAGCTAAACCTGGCCAGCTGTACAGTTCCCGTTGTTGGTTTCGCATAAAGCAATTGCAAGTGATTTTGTCATATTTTATGTAAAAGTTACCGTACTTTTTGAGATGAATGAGGACTTGGTATTCTGTTAGCCCGAACCTGGTGATGGTGGTGGTGGGGAGGGTGGGGAAAGTTCCTACATTGATTCTCTCCCCTCAGGAAGCAAAATTATAGGTTTCCGAACCTCTGTCTACTCAACCCCCATGGAAGCATCTGGTAGAGGGTATTATGGGACAGGAATCATGATCTCGTTTTCTTCTTCTGTCTTATCCCCACTTTAGGTTATATCAAATAAATAAATCTGTTGTTGAATCATGGTAATTTCTGCCCATATTTTTTTATGAACCTGGCATGTGCTTCCCAGGAGTATTCGAGATGCCATTTAAACCCATGGCAACCATGCTTTTTCTGTGGTGGGTGGTGGGGTGGTGGTGGTGGAAATGTTCAATAATCCTTGACATGCAGAGGTTGAGGCATAATCAAGGTGTGGAGGAAAACAAAGGACCCAGGACCATTTTCAACTTGCTGGCTGGAACTGTTTGCATAAGTCAGTGGTATCTCTGACAGCCACAGAAATGGCAATTAAAAAAACAACCCTTACCTGCTGTATTAGAATCGACTAAATATTGGTTCCTGAGTGAGCAGTAAGGGGTTTGGCAATTGGGGTTAAGTGACTTGCCCAGGGTCACCTCGCTAGGAAATGTCTGAGGCTAGATCTGAATCTAGGACCTTCCATCTCTAGACCTGGCAATCTATCCACTGAGTCACCTAGCTGCCCCAGCAATTTTTTAAAGGTGCCCTCAGGACCACCCCATACATCTTAGGAACAAGTAAGGTGTTTTGGAGGCACCACCCACTGTTGCTCAATTGTGTCTGATCTGTATCTCGAGTTAGAACTGAGGAGAGAAACTCCTTTAACTAGGAATACAGTCTTTATGACAAGGAGTCAGACTGGATACTAGTGTAGACTGATATGGAGTAGGCCAAGGGAAACCACAGATTGGGCCAGTATCATTTGGCTTTTTCTAAAAAAGTATCCCACATAAAAAAACAGAATAGTCCTTCTAAGGTTTACAAAATTAAACTCATTTGATTCTCACAACCATCTTAAATGAGGTAATCAGGTAGATATTACTTATCCCCATTTTACAAATAAAGGAATTAACACAAAGGTTGTGATTTGCCCAGGATTAAGGCAAAGATGCACACTTAGGTCAGCCTGACTTGACTTGTGTCCTAGGCGCTATCCACTGTACCACTCAGCTGTCATCAGTACAGAGGTAGTTTGTGGACTACAAACCCTATACATTAATGCGAGTTAGACTCCACTATGAGTTCCTCAGTTGCAGAGGCACGTTGTATTTTGACCAAACACCATTGCTCTAAGAAGAGACTTGGAAAATTTTGTCTGTACTGAAATATATTAAAACGTGACCAATACTTAAGCTTAACATATCTACAAATAACCCCATTGCACCCAAAGAACATCACTCCCCAACTCCCCATTCCCACTTTTTAACAGAAGAAGTAGAGGGGGAGGTATTAGAACTGAAAATTATGGATTATATACAGTACGTGGCAAAATTCCAAGCATTCAAGGAATGTTTCCTTCAGCTCTCTGGGCAGCTTTCTCTACAGAAGGAGGATGGTTGGACTAGGTGATCTCTGAGATCTGTTTCCAAGCTCATATGTTGACTCTAGAATTCACCTTTTAAAAGGCTTCATGCAACTCATGAGTGTACATATACCTAAACCTCACATTCCAAAGGTAAGTGATTTTATGCAACGAATAGAACACTTGTCCATTACTAAACCCAACTCTCATTCTTTGTGAAATCAAATTTTAGGCTCGTTTAAAGATCCCTTACTTTCCTCTCATGGACCATCAATCCCTACCCCACTGCTTTGCTTAAGGTTAGCTCTGCCTCTCTTCCTCAATTGTTCTTAGTACAACTTCCAAACTTGATCAAAAGACCATGCTCTCTGCTGGGTAGCAGCAGTAGCACTGAGTCAAGTTAAGAGTAGGAGTGACTGAAAGAGGGAAGAAACGAGAGGGCTAGAGACAAGTTATACTTGACTTCTCATGCAGAATATATCAGATCTGGCATCTTTGGGACATTTACTTGGCAAAATGTCTGGGATCAAGAGTAGTCTATGGAAAACCTTAAATTTTAGGTAAATAAAAGCAAACCAGTGAAAGTATAAATGAATTTTTTAATACCTATTTCTTTTATACATCAATTGAAAAACTTTCATCTATATTTCTGCGTGTGCAAAAGTACTCTCGCACTTCAACAGCACCAGAAAAAGAACTATGTAAAAAGGTTTTTTTTTTAACCTGATTTGTCACATTGTGTTAAAGACACAACGATCTGAACAATAACCTCAAAGAAAATCTAGGGCTACCCTCAATATACAAACACTTTGAACATATTGCATCACATCCACTCACCAAATGTTAGTCTGATACATTCAAACATCAAAAATAAAACAAGCAGTCTCTCTTCATATATTTATTCTCTTTCCAAGTGTGTTTTGGTCTCCTACTATACTTCAGAAATGTTCTGCAGCCACTTTTAAATTACAAAATGCAAAACAGAATAAAAATAATTTTTCTCAGAGAAAATCTTCAGATTTACATAAAAAATTTAACAGCTTCTCATAGACAGGTAATCTGATATACTCCTCCAACTCCCATTCCCACTCCTTCACAGCATACAGTCTTCTTTATCTAAGGCTGCCTGTGATATGCAGTACCCTGGCCTCCCAGCGGACATTACATAACATTTACAGTATAAAGACAAAGATAATTTCTGGAAGTAATTTTAAATAGAAAGTGCCCTTACTTTGACTTAGCAACAGCATAGACAGTAATTGTGCAATCAAAGCCACATTGGGGTTTTATGAAAACTACTTTCACATTATTAATTTAAGAAATGCTGCACCCATTATAATTTTAGTACTTACTACATTCACAAATTAACCTTACTAATAAAAAGGCACATCTTCAAATATTGAATAAAAATATCCCCCAATCAAAAAAAGTAGAATATACATGAAAATCAAACATGATGTGTGATCCTTTATGAATAATAGCCTATTCTTGTTTCTTAGCTTCTCAAGGTGCAGGAGCTTTTGCCCAGTTTGACAGGTCGCAGACTTGACTTTAAAATGGATTTTCTGGTGAGCAGCAGACAAGACTTAGAAAGAAATAAAGTCAAGATGAATACAAACCCCAAGGGCCTCCTCACAGCCACATGAGATGGTAGCTGAAGCACCCTATTGTAATGCTGGTGTTGAGGGGGGCAAGACTGAAATCTGCCTCACAAGCTTACCATGTTACAATGAGAGCTTTGCCCATTCATATATACAAGGAAGAATAGTAACTTGACTCAATCGAACCAAATCCAAGAACTGATGGACTTCTTTTCTACTGTATATGTAATAACTGCACAGAAAACACTAAGTAATAAAAGTTCACAATCTAGACAAAATGAAAAGCCACAAACAATTTGTCAGTTAATTCACAAAGTATTGTAGTATACTATCCCAATCTCAATATTTGACAAGTCTACATGGAAAATAAACAATCTGCTGACTAAGAGGGAAAAAGAAAAGACAAAACATAAATGTGAGTACAGAGGGGGATGCTAAGGGAAACAACATCCCAATCTCAGTTTAACAAGAAGAACCTCAAATGTCTTTTGAACCAGCTGCTGCTGGTCTTTCTTTGTGGCTCTTGTATGGAGGACAGTGAAAAGGAGGCACCAGGACACTATGCCATCGGTGTCTCACGTATGCTTTAAATGGATGATGGATGCTTTTCTAGTGACCAAAAAAAAATGCATAGTTTTCATCAGTTCCAAATAAGACACGATCTTTCAAAGTTTTAATTATGCAGTCCCTGGCTGCTCAGGCACTTTTCTGCCTGACTTTATAACTTAAAACCACAGCAAACTGAATATCAGTGTATTCATAGTTCTGAAAGAACTCACCTTGGGCAAACTAATTTGTAAACAAGATCATCTGGCCCCATTTAGTAATGCTAATATATATGACCACAATCTACTGGATAGGAGAGAAAACTCACACAGGTTTTTTTTTTATTCTCTTTGCTTAGTGGGAAGACTAAAAGGAAGGTGTGGGGATCAAAGGATGTACATAGAAATTTGTTCAAAGAAACAAATATAATGATGACTAAGAACCCTTACAGGATACCTCCCCCACCCCTTCCCCCCAAGTGATAATAAATGTTAATGGAGAATGTATTCCACAAGCAGATGCACCACCAACGTTTGAATGTTTTCAGTTAATAGGTTAAGGTACAGGCTTTTCCCTCTATAATGTTATTTCATGGTTCCACTCTCTTGTAGACTTTTAAAGTTATTCTTTGGAAGCCAAGTTTTCTTGCTGGAAATACATTGAAAGGTGGCTCAAAAGCACACAACAAATAGACTGAGGGATGGAGGGTGAGGTGGACAAAAATGAGTTAAATCACCACTCAGCTTAATAAGAAAACAATGCCGAGGGAAAGGCTTTGTGGGCTTTCTTTATAGTGCATAGCTTGAAATAAAGGTGCAATGCCGGCAAAAGAGGTGGTTTTTGATATATGTTACATTTTTTTTTTGCCATTAAATGATTAGTACTAAGATATTTCATGCAAATCCTTAATACTGAGAGGCACTAAAAGTGCACCTTAGAGGAACTCTGAGGGGAAAACCAAGCCATATTTAGCTTCTATTTTAGATATAATGCTCCCAAATCTAACGTTGGAATAAAGGAACTCCTTTATTTAGGAATACTCTTTCCTTCAATATAAAAGTGGATTTTTAAAAATAAAATTAGTCTACACAGTGACCTTTTCTACTTTACCTTGGCTTAGAACCAGGGTAATCATAAGAAAACTGTAAAGAAAACTGGGTAAAGAATAGTCTTATATCAAGAGGCATAGCTTATATAACTCCAATATTAACACATACATTTTGTGATTGAAAATGCTCAGCATCCAATCCTTGGACAATATGGAGTCCAAGATAATTTATTACATTTTTATTTCAAATTCATAGGAATAGCAGCCATTCTGAAATTATGAAGCCTACTCTATATTGTCAAATTATTATTTTAAGACCTCAGGATTCTCAAATACATAGGCCAGGGCAGATTCCTTTATTGCTGGCAACATTTGTGAAAAAGACTGACGTTACAGGTTATTATTCTTAAGAGAAGCCTATGACATGATCTTATTGGTGCAGGGAAGTGTCCTACCATCTATCTGGGCAGTAACTATGGAAATAGAACAATAATCCTCACTTGATTTTTAAGTGTCAAATAAATAACAAGTGACTAGCTAATAACTGGTGAGTGGACCCCCCCCCCCCCAATCAGTGTGCATAGCTCATCAGTATCATTGCTGGCATCTTTGAACAGCTATTTTCATATAAACATTCAAATGAATATTACATCTCATCTGCATTACAGATTTAACCCTGGCAAGTATTAAAAATAAATACTTTCTGTTCAAACCACAGCCTTGTTTTCCAGTGCTTCCTTTACATATCTCCTTCTCTAGTCCCCAAATAAAATCCAAAGAGAGAAAGGGTTTTTTTTCCAGTCTGTAGAGAGTTCTCGAGAAAGTGTTTTCTCCCAATGGTAAAAAAACTGTTGCTAACGCAGTTTCATTTTCTTGGCTTTCCGGCGTTTGAGCTCCTCCTCTTCACGTCTCATTTCTTCGAGGTCTTCTTGCATTCCAAGTCTCAAGCTGGAAAAAAATAGAAATAAATACTCTTTTATTATGCTATTATACAAGACAAATATCCTCTTCAAAAGGCTGGAGTAGAATAAAAGTAACAAACCACACTCAAGAATGTTAAATGGAAACTTCTATGGGCAGCATAACTCAAACACATCAAACCACCTAAGGAATGGTAGAGAACCATTTTGTGGTCAAGGGTCAATAGTAGGGGGAGGTAAACATAATTGAAGAAAATGTAGAAGTAAAAAAAAACTTATTACTCTCGAGAGAATAAATCACATTATAGCATTTACAATTAAGGAAAGTATCACAAACTTTTATTAAAGACGCTCCTCTAATATTCCATATTGCTTATTCTGATGCTCTTAGAAGTGGTCATTAGCTATCAGCTGTCATACATAGAGTAGAGGCTTTTTCCTGTCGTGGAAGCCCATGGGATATAGGAGAGGGAGAAGAAAGTATTTCTCAGTATTTTCCTACTGGGAGGATGAATACAATTAAATTCAAGCATTAAGCATCTTCTATGTTCCAGGTGTACCTAGGTGGCACAGTGGATAGAATGCTGCTTGGAGTTAGGAACACTCATCTTCCTGAATTCAAATCTGGCCTCAGACACTTACTATAGCTGTATCACCCTGGAAAAGTCACTGAACCTTATTTGCCCCAGTTTCTTCAAATAAAATGAGCAGGAGAAAAAAATGGAACACCATTACAGAATCTTTCCTGAGAAAACCCTAAAGGAGTCACAAAGAACTGGACAGGACTGAAAAATGATAGAATAACATGTCCAGGTATTGTGCTAGGCATTGGAAAGACAAGTATGAACTTCAAAGAGCCTATATTCTCCTATGGGAATGAGGACATAGCTTCATAGATAATAACATTATTTTGGAGGAGTGCATGGAGGAGCGATAACAACTGGGGGAATCAGAAAAGATTTGAAGGGTTATAGTAGGACTGGGTACCAGAGGGAGAGGTGAGAAGGGAGGGTATTTTGGGACTGGGAGATAATTTGTGCAAAGACTTATCTGGGAGACACGTGTGTGTGTGTGTGTGTGTGTGTGTGTGTGTGTGTGTGTGTTGGTTGGGATGTAGAGTGGGGAGGAGGGCAGGAGATAACGTGTGGAAATACAAGAGGTAATGGTTTCTTTTATTTGAAAGTGATTTATAGGGCAGTTGAACTTATGAAGTTAAACTTTAATTCTGAACATAAAAACAAAAGAATGTGACTTTAGGAAGTTGCAAAAAATAGTAGTGGTGATATGGAACAGAATCAATTAAAAAATGGAATAAAAATCAATTTGATTTTCTCATGTTAAGAATAACCATCATGACTTCCGGGTAATCATGGCTGCAATCTAGACGCCGCACGTTTCCTCTCCCCAGCACCGAACGAAATAGACTACATCAAAGGAGCATAAAATCACCTTTGGAGGAACAGAAGGACTCCCCAGTACCCCACAGAGGCAAAGGTACGTGGGGCTTGAACATTTCCACACTAAAATAAGAAGGAAAAGCTTGCACAGAAAAGTGAACTGAGCCGCCCTTCCCCCACCCCACCTCCCCCACTAAACCAGAGTGAGCTACCTGAGCGCTCACCGGGACAGCGAGTGAGTGGGGAGCGTCTCTGTCTGGGGGGGCACTCCAGGGTCCTTGGGATCTGGGGACTGCCAGGAAAAAACGTCTCAGGGCGCTTTCACTGGAGAAGCCAGCGGACCTGGACTTGGGGCGGGCTGCGCTGAACAAGGCGCACGGATTATCTGGGCGGAGCTGAATACCTGGGCTCGGAGGCTGGGAAGAACTAGTCTGAAGCAACCTAAATTCACAGAAAAACCACTCTTATAACCCAGACCCCAGACCAAAAAGGAAAGGGAAATAAAACCACCAAAGGGATGGCTCACATGGCCCAAAATCAAGCCTCCAGGAAGAAAGGGAAAAAAGTGACTATTGAAAACTTTTATGGTGGAAGTACCCAAGGGAAAGAGGAGAATGAAGAGGAAATCCAAAAAAATTCAGAACACGCCTCCCAAAATGGAAACTATCAACAAGCTCTGGAAGATCTCAAACTGGAACTTATCCAAAAGATGGAAACCTTCTGGAAAGAAAAATGGGAGAAAGAGATCAGCTGTCTGACAGATAAGACTGCTCAATTGGAAAAAGAACTCGAAGCAGCCAATACAAGGGCAGACAAGGCTGAAAAGCAAATCCAGTCCCTAATGACCAGAATTAAGGACCTCGAAGAAAGTGAGATGATAAAACAGCAAGAATCAATAAAGCAAACCCAAACAATTAATGAATTGGAAGAAAACAGAAAATATCTCACTGAGAAGGTCACGGACCTGGAGAACAGAGGAAGACGAGAAAATCTCCGTATCATCGGTCTCCCAGAAAAACCAGAGGTAAACAACAAATTGGATTTTATTCTAGAGGAGATTATAAAAGAAAATTGCCCCCACGTTCTGGAGCAAGGGGGCAAAATAGAAATAGAGAGGATTCATAGAACACCTTCTATACTAAATCCCCAAAAGACAACGCCTAGGAATGTAATTGCCAAATTCAAGAGTTTCCAAGTAAAGGAGAAAATCCTACAAGAAGCCAAGAAGAAGAGCTTCAGATATAAGGGGGCTCCCATAAGGATCACACATGACTTAGCGGCTAACACACTAAGAGACCGCAAAGCATGGAACACGATATTTAGAAAGGCAAGAGAGCTGGGTCTCCAACCAAGAATCAACTACCCAGCAAAACTGACTATATACTTCCAGGGGAAAGTATGGGCATTCAACAAAATAGAAGATTTCCAAGCATTTGCTAAGAAAAGACCAGAGCTCTGTGGAAAGTTCGATATCCAAGCACAGAAAGCAAGAGAAACATGAAAAGGTAAATATGAAAGAAAGGGAAAAGGAGATAAATCTTATCTTTCTCTTTAAGTCAAACTCTCTTCTATAAGGACTACATTTACATCTAATTATATATATTAATATGTGGGGAAAATGTTTTGTGTAACTCTCATAAATTGTATCATCATAAGAGTAGTTAGAAGAAACATGCATAGGGAAAGATTGGGGAATCAAGAAGATTTGGGGAAAGTTGGGGCAAAAAAAGGAAAAGGGAGGGGGGAACCGTGATAATACTAAGATTAACTTCAAGAAATAGGGGGGGAATCAATAGAATAAACTTTCCCATATAAAGATACACATGGGAAGGGGAGGGGAAGAACTCTCATATGAGAAGGAGAGGAAGAGAGCGTGAAGTGAAAGTACTTAAACCTTACTCTCAGTGAAATCAAATCTGAGAGGGAAGAACATCTAGATCCAGTGGGATCCTGATTTCTATCTTATCCATTAGGGCAAGAAAGAAAGGAAAATTAAGGAGGGGGAGGGGGGAGGGAGCACAAAAAGGGAGGGAAGGAGAGGGGGGAGGGGAAGGGAGCATAAAAAGGGACGGGCTAGTAAGGGAAGCATCTCAAGGGAGGGGACTAGGGGGACCGACCTAAAGTAAATCACTGGTTCAAAAGGAGAAAGCTAAAGAAGAAAGGTCAGAACTAGGGGAAGACATCAAAATGCCAGCGAATCCACAAATAACAATCATAACTTTGAACGTGAATGGGATGAACTCACCCATAAAACGCAGACAAATAGCAGACTGGATTAGAACACAAAACCCTACCATATGTTGCCTTCAAGAAACACATATGAGACGGGTTGACACTCACAAGGTTAGAATTAAAGGTTGGAGTAAGACCTTTTGGGCCTCAACCGATAGAAAGAAGGCAGGAGTTGCAATCATGATATCTGACAAAGCCAAAGTACAAATAGACCTGATCAAAAGGGACAGGGAAGGTAAATATATTCTGCTAAAAGGAAGTATAGACAATGAGGAAATATCACTAATCAACATGTATGCACCAAATGGTATAGCATCCAAATTTTTAATAGAGAAACTAGGAGAATTGAAGGAGGAATTAGACAGTAAAACCATATTAGTGGGAGACTTGAACCAACCACTATCAAATTTAGATAAATCAAATCAAAAAATAAATAAGAAAGAGGTAAAAGAGGTGAATGAAATCTTAGAAAAATTAGAATTAATAGACATATGGAGAAAAATAAATAGGGACAAAAAAGAATACACCTTCTTTTCAGCACCACATGGCACATTCACAAAAATAGATCATACACTAGGTCATAGAAACATGGCACTTAAATGCAGAAAAGCAGAAATATTAACTGCAGCCTTTTCAGATCACAAGGCAATTAAAATATTGATCGGCAAGGGTACATGGAGACCCAAATCAAAAATTAATTGGAAATTAAATAACATGATACTCCAAAATCATTTAGTTAGAGAAGAAATCATAGAAACAATTAACAATTTCGTTGAAGAAAATGATAACGGCGAAACATCCTTTCAAACCTTATGGGATGCAGCCAAGGCAGTACTTAGAGGAAAATTCATATCCCTGAGTGCATATATTAACAAATTAGGAAGGACAGAGACCAAGGAATTGGAAATGCAAATCAAAAAACTTGAGAATGAACAAATTAAAAACCCCCAGAAGAAAACCATACTAGAGATCCTAAAAATTAAGGGAGAAATTAATAAAATAGAAAGTGACAGAACTATTGAGCTAATAAACAAGACTAGAAGCTGGTACTTTGAAAAAACAGACAAAATAGACAAAGTACTGGTTAATTTAATTAAAAAAAGGAAAGAAGAAAGGCAAATTAATAGCATCAAGGATGAAAAGGGGGATCTCACCTCAAATGAAGAGGAAATTAAGGCAATCATTAAAAACTACTTTGCCCAACTATATGGCAATAAATTTACCAATCTAGGTGATATGGATGAATATTTACAAAAATACAAACTGCCTAGACTAACAGAAGAAGAAATAGTTTTCTTAAATAATCCCATATCAGAAATTGAAATCCATCAAGCCATCAAAGAACTGCCTAAGAAAAAATCCCCAGGGCCTGATGGATTCACCAGTGAATTCTATCAAACATTCAGAGAACAGTTAACCCCAATATTACACAAACTATTCGACATAATAAGCAAAGAGGGAGTCCTACCAAACTCCTTTTATGACACAAGCATGGTACTAATTCCAAAGCCAGGCAGGCCAAAAACAGAGAAAGAAAACTATAGGCCAATCTCCCTAATGAATATAGATGCAAAAATCTTAAATAGGATACTAGCAAAAAGACTCCAGCAAGTGATTAGAAGGGTCATCCACCATGATCAAGTAGGATTCATACCAGGGATGCAGGGCTGGTTCAACATTAGGAAAACTATCCACATAATTGACCACATCAACAAACAAACCAACAAGAATCACATGATTATCTCAATAGATGCAGAAAAAGCCTTTGATAAAATACAACACCCATTCCTACTAAAAACACTAGAGAGCATAGGAATAGAAGGGTCATTCCTAAAAATAATAAACAGTATATATCTAAAACCATCAGCTAATATCATCTGCAATGGGGATAAACTAAATCCATTCCCATTAAGATCAGGAGTGAAACAAGGATGCCCATTATCACCTCTATTATTTGACATTGTATTAGAAACACTAGCAGTAGCAATTAGAGAAGAAAAAGAAATTGAAGGCATCAAAATAGGCAAGGAGGAGACCAAATTATCACTCTTTGCAGATGACATGATGGTCTACTTAAAGAATCCTAGAGATTCAACCAAAAAGCTAATTGAAATAATCAACAACTTTAGCAAAGTTGCAGGATACAAAATAAACCCACATAAGTCATCAGCATTTCTATATAATTCCAACACAGCTCAGCAGCAAGAACTAGAAAGAGAAATCCCATTCAAAATTACCCAAGACAAAATAAAATACTTAGGAATCTATCTCCCGAGACAAACACAGGATCTATATGAACACAACTACAAAACACTTTCCACACAACTAAAACTAGACTTGAACAATTGGAAGAACATTAACTGCTCATGGGTAGGACGAGCCAATATAATAAAAATGACCATCCTACCCAAACTCATCTATCTATTTAGTGCCATACCCATGGAACTCCCAAAAATTTTTTTTACTGATTTAGAAAAAAACATAACAAAGTTCATTTGGAAAAACAAAAGATCAAGGATACCCAGGGAATTAATGAAAAAAAATACAAAGGAAGGGGGTCTTGCAGTCCCAGATATCAGACTATATTATAAAGCAGCGGTCATCAAAACAATTTGGTACTGGCTAAGAGACAGAAAGGAGGATCAGTGGAATAGACTGGGGGCAAGCAACCTCAGCAAGACAGTATATGACAAACCCAAAGATCCCAGCTTTTGGGACAAAAACCCACTATTTCATAAAAACTGTTGGGAAAATTGGAGGACAGTGTGGGAAAGATTAGGCTTAGATCAACACCTCACACCCTACACCAAGATAAATTCAAAATGGATGAATGACTTGAACATAAAGAAAGAAACTATAAGAAAATTAGGCGAACACAGAATAGTATACATGTCAGACCTTTGGGAAGGGAAATACTTCAAAACCAAGCAAGAATTAGAAAGAATTACAAAATGCAAAATAAATAATCTGGATTACATCAAATTAAAAAGTTTTTGTACAAACAAAACCAATGTAACCAAAATCAGAAGGGTAGCAACAAATTGGGAAACAATCTTCATAAAAACCTCTGACAAGGGTTTAATTACTAAAATTTATAAAGAACTAAATCAATTGTACAAAAAATCAAGCCATTCTCCAATTGACAAATGGGCAAGGGACATGAACAGGCAATTCTCAGCCAAAGAAATCAAAACTATTAATAAGCACATGAAAAAGTGCTCTACATCTCTTATAATCAGAGAGATGCAAATCAAAACAACTCTGAGGTATCATCTCACACCTAGCAGATTGGCTAACATGACAGCTATGCAAAGTAATGAATGCTGGAGGGGATGTGGCAAAGTGGGGACATTAATTCATTGCTGGTGGAGTTGTGAATTGATCCAACCATTCTGGAGGGCAATTTGGAACTATGCCCAAAGGGCGATAAAAGACTGTCTGCCCTTTGATCCAGCCATAGCACTGCTGGGCTTGTACCCCAAAGAGATAATGGACAAAAAGACTTGTACAAAAATATTCATAGCTGCGCTCTTTGTGGTGGCCAAAAATTGGAAAATGAGGGGATGCCCCTCAATTGGGGAATGGCTAAACAAATTGTGGTATATGTTGGTGATGGAATATTATTGTGCTAAAAGGAATAATAAAGTGGAGGAATTCCATGTGAACTGGAACAACCTCCAGGAAGTGATGCAGAGCGAAAGGAGCAGAACCAGGAAAACATTATACACAGAGACTGATACATTGTGGTACAATCGAAGGTGATGGACTTCTCCATAAGTATCAATGCAATTTCCCTGAACAATCTGCAGGGATCTAAAAAAAAAAAATACTACCCACAAGCAGAGGATAAACTGTGGGAGTAAAAACACCGCTGAAAAGCAACTGCTCGACCACAGGGTTGGAGGAGATAAGACTGAGGAGAGACTCTAAATGAACACTATAATGCAAACTCCAACAACAGGGAAAAGGGTTCGAGTCAAGAACACATGTGATAACCAGTGGAATCATGCGTCGGCTATGGGAGAGGGAAAGGTGGGGGGGGGGGGGGGGGGGGGAGGGGAGGAAAAGAAAACGATCTTTGTTTCCAGTGAATAATGTATGAAAACGACCAAATAAAATAATATTAAAACTTAAAAAAAAAAAAATGAATGTTAAAACAATGTTTTTACCTGTAATAGGGGAAAATAAAATATTATTTTAAAAAAGAAAAAAAAAAAAAAAAAAAAAGAATAACCATCATAAAACCAAAACAATGCTAAGGAGTTATGATCAAAGTTGGCCCCAAAGAAGAGATCAGAAGATATGTCCCCCTGACTCCTTTGTTGTAGCAGTAGTAGTGTTGAGGGAGAGAGGTGAGAGGGGAGAAGGGGAAAAGAGGGGGACAGAGGGGAGGGTAATAATAAGGGTGAGGGGGAGAGACTGTCTATAGACAGAGGGGCTAGCCAGTATTAACCCAGCAGAATTCAAGAAGAATGAAGACTGAAAAAGGATCATAGCATTTGTCAATAGAGACAGCACTGCTGATTATGAAGAATGGAGTTGAGTGGGCTGGAAGCTAGGCTATGCAAGGAGTTGAGAAGTGAGTAGTAGAAGGTAACAAAACGGAGACAATGATATAGAAATGGCTTTTTCTAAGAACTTGACTGTGAAAGCAAGGGATATAGAACACTAACATGACGATATTAAGATCAAATGAAGGTGATTTTGTTTGTTTGTTTTTAAGGATAATGGGAAATCAAGATATGTTTGTATGCAGCAGGGAAAAGAAATCTGTGAATATGGAGAGAGAAGAGAAGAGGCAGGTTGCTAGAAAATGGGATCAAGGTTACAAAGAGAGGGGTTAGAAATTCCAAGAAGGGTTACTTCTTCCACTGAAACTGGAACAAAGGAGGAGAGAAGAGGGAATTAAGGGGGTATATGAGGTAGGCAAATGGAGAGGAGTTTACAGTGAATGCCTTGAGAGGGAGGGTAAGTGGCTTAAAAGGAGAGAAGAGATACGGATTACACACTATGCAGAATTTAATAGAGGTCACAACTAACATAATTTAACTATAATAGGCTGACAGAATAGGGTAACACACTAGATCACTCAGATTTTCTAACCTCATTACTGACAGCCTAGGGAATATGAAGTGAAAATATAGGCTCACTTATGTGGCCAAACTAAGTCCAGAAACCAAGCTATGCCCCGCTTACCCAAAGAATAAGGAACAGAAGCTTGATTCTCAGGTTTTCAACTTCAAAGCTTTAGTATCCTATATTATCCTACCCAGGGTTTCTTATTAGAGAGTAGTGAGATTTAAGTTGGTTGATATCACTTATTGGTGAAAGCTGAACTATAAAGACCAGGCCTATGTGTAGTACCAGCAATAAGTCCAGTAATAGTTACATACTACAGAAGCACAACAGCCACTGGTTTTGGGGGAAAAGAATACTTTACAGATTCCTGCATCCCTCACACTATTCCCCAAGGACCTGTAATCACATCCATATTCTGTCTATTGGAATCCCATCTATCATAGGATCTTTATAAAAACAATTTAAGAGCTGGAAGAGACCTTACAGGCCATCTATTCTAACCTCCTCATTTCATAGATAAGGAAACTGAGACCCAGGGAAGAAAAGGGACTTCCCAAGGTTCTTTGGTAAGTGGCAGTGTCAAGACTCAAACTGGGGTTCTTTGATTCCAAATCCAGTACTCTATTCTTCTGAACTCTCCAGCAACCCCCAGCCCACTTACAGAACAGGTCAAGTCAGACTTCTTCCTCAGTGTCTCCCCACACTACCTCAGCCCATAATGATCTATCACTCTTTCCTAAAACTTCCAAGACTTCATTGTTGGGGTTCTTGCTCACAAACTGCCTTGTGTTTTTAGTTATTTTATGAATAAAAGCTTGCCCTCTTGAGGGAAAAAACCCTATTTATGTTTCTTTTCCATCCATGTCCTCATAGTCTCATGTATGGAAAAGGAGCTCAATAAGTATTTGTTGATTGTCAGCAATTTCTCTTGAAATGTAAAGTCCCTAATTTGACAAAGTATGAACATCAAGCAGAAAAGGACTTCCACAGAATATTAGCACAATTGTGTTGTCAGATACATACCTCTTGGCTTCCTCTTTCTGTTGCTCTTTCCAACTGCTTTCCATGTAACGTAAGGCATAATCACTCTCATCTTTGTATCTGAAAATCAGAAATTAATGTTATAAAAGTAACTAAAGATTTAACAAAATTTCATAATCCTATTTGAAAAATCAAATCATGTCAATTAGTTGACTAAATAAATATACGTTTAGTTTGATACTTAGTACCATTGGTCTCTTGAAGGTGAATGAGGAAAAAACCAAACACATTGATATACCACATTGTGTTCATCCATTTCTCAAGCAGTAAATAAAACATTTAGGTTGTTCAATGTCTATTAAATTCTATTTTTCTATGATTATTCATAATTAACAAACATGACAGAAAACTGTGATTTCACTAAACTTACTTATTACGGTCATATCCAAAGATTTCCCGGATATGTTTTGATATTTCTTCTTGAGGCTCTCCTTCATCATCAATGAAGTCCTCCATTTCAGAATCATACTCCTCATCCTCATCTTCCTCAAGATAGCGTTTCCTGGCCATAGGGGGAAAAGGGGGCCTCTGGGCACCTAGGCATAGAAAATCATTACACTGTTAAAGGGATGGTAAATGTTTACAAGGCAGACATTTTGAATATGTTTGATAATGCATTAATTTGCTTAAAAATAAAAGATTCCACTCTGCTCAGTAGAATGACAGGTGACCTTAACAGATGAGATGAACTCTACCAAGTCAGCCTCAGTGTAAAATAGCCATTATTCAGTGATCAAGTTATGTATTGGCATGTTTCAGCAATTGCCAGCCCACAATTTTTCTTTTCTTTCTTCTGCAGCTCACTTGTGATATATATTTTACTACTTCATCTTGGACTCTACTATTCTGCTCTCCGTGAGGTTTGAAGCAACTCTGATGAATAAGCAAGATGATGCCCCTGTCCTTCACCAGCATACAAACACACTGAAAAAAGATTTCTAGCTATAGAAGTAAAAGTAGATTTTTTAATTCTTCCACAATGGGCAACATTTCCTTAGGGTTCAAGTCTTACCTTGTGGATATACTGCAGGTCTGTAGCCAGGTGGAGGGGGTCTCATTCCATTCACCATTCCATTGCTAGGTCGGCTGATGATATTCTTGGAAGAGATAGTTTCTGAAACAACTGTGCATCGGGGCTTCACAGAGGGGCCTGAGCCACCGACTGTCCGCCCAGGGCCACCTGAGCTGCTGGCTGTCCGCCCAGGACCTCCCGAGCCGCTGACTGTCCGCCCAGGACCTCCTGAGCCACTGACTGTCTGCCCAGGACCACCTGAGCTGCTGGTGGGTCTCCCAGGGCCACCTGAGCCACTGGTGGGTCTCCCAGGGCCACCTGAGTTGCTAGAGAGTCTCCCAGAGCCACCTGAGTTGCTGGAGGGTCTCCCAGGGCCACCTGCATTGCTGATGGGTCTCCCAGGGCCACCTGAACTAGGTCGCCCAGGGCCATTCAACCCACTAACAGGTCGTCCGACTGGGGTCACTGTCCGTCCTGTAGAACTTGTGCCACTGAGTGGCCTACCAGAGCTTCCTAAATTGCTTGTAGGATGCCCACGGCCACTTGATCCACTCACAAGTCGCCCACTAGGGCCTGAGCCACCAACCAAACGTTTGGATCCACTGGTTTGCTGTTCGGGTCCTGAGCTGGAGCTGCCACCGTGCTTCCTAGGGCTTGGGCTTTGGACTGGCCGAGCAGTCCCTACACCTGGCCGGCCTGAGGTTGAGTTAGAATTGTTCCCTGGGTGCTTGGCACCTGAATTTCTTGTCTTCTCATGTGGAGTAGAGACAACCCCAGACTTGGAATGGCTGGGATGGGAAGAAGGAGATTTGGAGGGCCTATGCTCATTAGATTTTTGAGTCCCATGAACCATAGTCTTTGAGATCCCTGTGCCCATAGAATGGGAGCTAGAGCGGGACTTCCCTGACCCATTGAGTAAGAGGCTGTGACTTTCACTTGGTGAGTGCTGGAAGGTATCTCCAGAGCTTGCTTTGGTCCTCTCTCCTGGCTGGGACTTACTGGATGGCAGTCTCATAGTTTTCTCAGTAGTTGCAGAAGATCTAGATTTTTTCTCAGCACCTATATGGGGAAGGTGACTCCCCCTGGAAGAGGAATGCTTGTCCCCAGGACCTCTGTGTCTTTCACTAACACTCTCTTTTGAAGAAGGGACCTTTTTAGACATAGTTGGAGGAACTAGCCTTTTCTCTCTTTCAAGCATCTTTTTCTCTTTTCCTCTATCTATATTTTTGTGTTTCCGTTCTAAGAATTCTTTTTCTCTCAGTTCTTCTGCAGTTCTGGGCCGCTCTTCTATTTTCTTTACTACCTTAATCTCCACAGGTTCATACTGCTTCTTCTCAGCCAGCCTGAGTAAGTCCGTGAAGTTCATGGGTGGAGGGGCACTTCTGAGGGGGGCCTTTGGTTTTGGTATAGTCTTCAGGGGTGCTTCCTGCTCCTCATACTCCTCAAACTCCTCATTCTCTGACTCTGTCTGACAATATTCCAAAGGTGGCTCTGTGTCCTCCTCATTGGAACATTCTTGGTCTGCTTCTTGTCCTGTGGGTCCCTCAATTCCATGTTTTTTCTTTGCTTTCTCTTCAAGAGGAATCCCATCATAACCATAGAAGTTGTCTTTTGTCCGCTTTGCCATGGCTCTTGCTTTCTTGTCATGTTTTAGCTCTATGCGTTTCTTCACCAACTCTTCTTTTTTCCTCTTTTCCTCTAAGGCTAAAAATGGTAAGTAGGAATATGTTAATAGACCATAAGATAACAGCTTGCCATTCTGAAACTAAAGAAATATGGCATTCAAAGCTATAACTTTGCAGACATCTAGGAATTGAATAGGGAAGTTATTATAAGTATCAGTTCAGTCATATTCACATGAGTGGGTTATACATGTTTTTCTATATGACTAAGCACATGAAATACTCAAAACAAAATGGCTTAGCAAGCTAATTTAAATAAATTAACTCAGTAGTCTCTAAGAATCTTCAAATTGATCATTTACCTTATGAAGGAACCATTATTATTTCTTGGACTTTTGCAGTTAATAAGATTTAGCTTTTGTATTAATTGCATCATTGCCTTTATGTTACTATATATTTTATGCTGTAAGTAAAATTAGGAAGATTGGGTTACAAGGCTCTAGGTACTACCAGTTTATTAGTAAAGTGTGAATTTACTAATAAAGAGGGTCAAATAGCCTCCCTGGTGAGCCCAAAGACTTGAGAGGACAGATAGACCTTTTTTTTTTTTATAAGCAGAGAAGAACAGAAGTCATCAAAGGACTGACATCATGGGGGCAGGGATAATGTGACTGGCTAAAAGCCTGAAATGTGGGCAGGTAACAACTCCTCCTTCCATCTTGACAGTGTTGACCAATATTATCCATCTTGTGCTTGCAGGAATAACTAATGATGGATAACAAATTTCCTCTAATTTTATAGAAATAGCTTAGAGTTGATATATTTCTTAGAAATGGCATTATGCTTGCTAATACAAATAACAGACATCCTGGAATTGAACCAGCATAAACTATGGTAAAAAAAAGTTTCCTTGACATGGAGTGACTTATTGGTGGTAATGAGATAATGATTCCTTTTGAATTCAAGTTTTATGAAAGCACTGAATTTTTAAACTTAGCTTAGTTTTCCTTCAATTAAAAATGATTGATTTTTAAATATTACTCAGTTTTCCTTTAATTAAAAGTGACTGACAGGAAAACGGAACTTTTGCATTTAATGGAGGAAACCTAAACTTCTGAACATATGAGCTTCTTCACTTAAGAGACAATGAGAAAGGGCTTGTTATACAAAATACAGAATAGTTATAAAATAGGATAATTTTTCTTTTTTTATTATAATTTTAAAAAATTTATTTAAAAATATTTCCCCATAGTTACATGATTCATATTCTCTTCCTCCCCTCTTCCCTCCCTTATCCCAGAGCTGACAAGCAATTCCACTAGGTTATACATGCATTATCACTCAATATCTAAAATAGGATCAATTATAAAAATGATGCAGAGCATATCTCATTTAGTTGTATATCTTAAGAACACAAAGTATATATCATGCTCATAGCTTAATCTCAAAAGAAGGTTGTTCTTTGCACCAAAAAAGTATATTAAGGGGGCAGCTGGTAGCTCAGTGGATTGAGAGGCAGGCCCAGAGATGAGAGGCCCTGGGTTCAAATCTGACCTCTGACCCTTCCTAGCTGTGTGACCCTGGGCAAGTCACTTAACATTGCTTACCATTCTTCTGCCTTGGAACCAAAACATAGTATTGGTTCTAAGTCAGAAGGTAAGGGTTTAGGGGGGGAAAAAAAAGCACATTAAGCTGAGAGTCATGGATCCCGAGCATAGTCTCTAGCTTCAAGGAATTTATACAATCTAATAAGAGCCCAAAGACTAAAATCCTCCATACTATAAATAAGAAAGACAAGAACAAACAAATACATTCACAAACTGTATCCAATGATGATGGGATAGAAGAAAGCAAAATGGGAAGTACCTTTTTTCCTTAACTCTTCTTCTTTCCGCTTGAGGAAAGCCTGCACTGCTGCTGACTGGACACCCTTGACTTTGGGATCTCTTTTAGGAGGACCTACTGCCAAACTGTATCTTTTCTGAAAGGAAAAAAAGTTGCAAGTTTGAGTGTTTGATTTTTTAAGCTGCAGAAGATTTTGAACATGAATAACTAGTATGCTGCCTCCGAAACATTCCTTGGTCCATTTATTTCCAAATATACATACATATATTTATGATGTTTGACATAATAGGAGATATGCCATGCCTGAGCTAAATGAGAATCTGTGCTTAAAATAAATGGGTTCAGTCCCACACCTGGGTGTTCCTTAAGACAAAAACAAAAAAAAAAGAGGGGGGGGAATTTCATATTTGGATCATTCCTGGCTAACAATAATGATTCAAACTAGGGAAATATGGACATTTTGGGGTTTGTAGTAACTTATTTGATTCATCTCTATTTTCTGACATTCCTCCACACCCCACCATATTCCTGGTAATCTGTCTGCTCTGCCCCCCTACACACACACACACACACGTGCACACACATGCGCACACGCACATCCATCTATAGCTTCCTTGTGGGATTCACTTCAACTCCACTTCCAGGCCTTTCTCCTCTTCTCATTCCCCCAAAGAGTCAGTATGTTGGAGACAGGGATAGGCAAGGGCAAGATATGTGAAGTTCTGCTGTATATATATTTATTAAGCTATCTTTTTTTTTTTAATCCTTACCTTCTGTCTTAGAATCAATACTGGGTATTGGTTCCAAGGCAGAAGAGTGGTAAGTAAGGGCTAGGCAATGGGGGTCAAGTGACTTGCCCAGGGTCACACAGCTGGGATGTGTCTGTAAACCTTAAAATTTCTTAAGACTTATAAATGTTGGAAATTTCACCATTGGGAAATTTCATACTTTGAAAATTTCTTACTGATAGTCTATTGGAATGTGAACCCCATTGGCATGGGAGGTTCCTTCTCCTCCCTACTTAAGATTACTTTAGGACAGAAACCTTTTGCTGAACAATGGAAAGGGCTTTGACCTATGCTTAAGCATAGAACAGGAAGTTCTTTGAGTCATGATTGATTTTAGAATTGATACAATAGAGATACTTGGAATGACAGAACCAGGTCTTGGAAATTACAATCTCCACCCTACTCAGTCCTAACAGGATTTAGGAAGGGCTGCAGCATAGATCAAAATTTAATTATTCCAATCTCTACCCTACTCAGGGTAACAGGATTTAGGAAGGGCTGTAGCAATGGATCAAGATTTAATTATTTGAGAATATGACCTTCAACAGACATGTGCAAAGCCACAGACCTCTGGGCGGTCCTGGGTTAAGCTAGAGCCACCATTGGCACAGGGAAGACATGGACAGTGATTGGTAGATGTGAGAACTGAGGGGAGGGAACTTGGATGGTTTCCTTAAAGATAGCAGGGTCTGAGGACTGGGAGGTGGTTGGAGAGGTTTTGCTCTGTGAGGTTGTGCTCTGAAGGAAGCTGGAGGTGGAGGCCCCTGAGACTGGTTCTCCATTTTGGTCACGTGAGTGATAGGGACTGATCTCTTTTCTTTGCCTCAGTTATCTAAGGGCTTGGGCCTTTTGGCCCAGCCTAAACAGAAGGGGTATTTAAGCCCTATTCCCTTCTCTCCCCTTTCTCTCTCCCTTTCTCTCTCTATCTCTAATACCTTTCTTCATCCTGTTTGTAATTAAACTTTATAAAAGGTTGACTGCTGATTTGAGTTTTCATTTAGGAATTACATAGCTGAATTCCTTGGCAACCTTAAATTAATATATATCAGTCTTTTAAAGTGATTTCCTTGTCACATGTCTGAGGCCAGGACCTCCTAGGACCTCCTGTCTGTAGGCCTGGCTCTCAATCCACTGAGCTACCCAGCTGCCCCCTTATTAAAGCTATCTTAAAAAGCACACTTTGATATGTCTAAGATCTTAAAATAATATTTTTAAAAACCCACAAATTTTACAAATCTTCCCTGACTGGATAAAGGATGCATTTTTAGACATACTTGAAGACCTTAAGTAGCAACTGATGAAAGCTAACAATTCACTAAACCAGGGGTTTCCAACTTATTATATGCATCCAAGGGGTAAGGAGAAACTTAGAGCATACTGGGACTATTTAGCAAACAATTAAATTATCTTATCAAACTTAACCTCTTTCATTATATGTACATGCACAATAAACCCCAGAATTTATTTCCTTTCATATTGAAAAGAGTGTTATGGAAGTTTATTGAAAGGCAAAGAGGTATGAGTACTGAAAACATCTTGGGAACCCCTACATTATTAGATTCTGTGAAGAAGTTTTGGCTTAAGAGATACTATGTATTCTAGCGCTCATCCTCCAGAGTTTTCAGTAATTAAGATTCTACCTTTCCAGAATAAGATTAAGTTGCAAAATTAAGTATTTCCCTGTTATTTTGCTCTAACCTTGGATAAATGTGCACAGTATAACTGAAAAAAAAAAAAGCGGCCAGCCTGAGTTGAATAGAGACATTCAAATTTGTCCTTGGCTTAAGATAAGAAAGAATACTTAGAAAAAAAATTAGATGGATATTTCTAAACTCATAATGATTATCTTCAGGTTTTTAGGATGATGGCTGCAACTCTTTGCAAACTGAGTTTTCTACAGTTCTGATAGATTCCATTTAAATTTTAAAAATACTTCTAAAGCACCCATGTGCAGAGTTTGTGCTGAAATATTAATTTGCAGTCAGATGCCTTATCTTAGCTGAGTTTATATTTTACTTCCAAATGGCTACTATCCTTTCTGCTGAATGCCTCACCAGTTTAGCACAGATGGTATTTCTTTGGGTTTTGATTCTTATGCAATATAGTCATAAAATGACTAAAACTAAGATAATGTTTATTTGAATTACTGAAATGAAAACAAAATGTGGCACTTTTATTGAAGACCTATGTTAAGTATCCATTTAATCACTATGTAGGCATGGGTTTAGATTAGCTCCAGGATTATCCCAGATTTCATTCAGAAACCATATCAGATGAGAGAAAGAGGCCTCTCATAAGTTTGTCTTTTGGGAAATGAAAAATATTAAATTAACAAACAATCTCAAGTTGCAGTGTCTAGAATATGTCTGGAGAAGAAAATCTAAGGATCCATATACAAAAGCACAAGGTACAAAGGACAGAGAACATTTCGAAATATCTTAAGAAGTGTTTCATGAGTTTACTCATGAAGCCAGATCTAATCTAACCAGTATATCCTATGCAATGACAAGAATACTACCAACATCAAATGCATCTACCGACAGAACTCTAACTACGAAGTATCCAAATTTTTATCTGTAGTCATCTTGCACTTTGGGTTCTGACAGATTCCCCAAGTTCATAACAAAACGCAGTCATGGGCATGGTAGTAAAGCAATGATCAACGAGTCTGTATTTATTTGGCCTATCCATGTACTAGTTAATATGGAATGTAAAGTCCAGTTCACAAGGAATTTAAGAGATTATTATAGGGGGAAGGAAGGATGAAGGTGAAGACATTCTATTTGTACCTAAAATGAGATCAGGATATACTGCATATCCCTTCTGCTAATCTGGAGGATATGACACTGGTAGTTTCCCATTCCTAAAACATAAGGAGCTTTTAAGCCTTTAGAATGATTTTGTCTCCAAAAAGGGTCTTGAGTCTTAATTTCAACTGATTAAAGAATCAGAAGGTAGGAGACCAATTCAATTCTCCTTCCTGAAAGCCACTCAGACATAAGTTTGTCTCCAACACACCTATACCAACCCTTTCAAAATTCTCTAACTTTTATTCCCAGCCCAGAAACAGGGGTTCTCAAGAAGACAGACTGTAAACCTGATCCACATAGATAAAGCAGCAAATTTCCCTGTCTTATTCCTGTTCTCTCTTTCCCCCTACACTCCATTATACTGGTGGCTCAGTTTAACAGATCAATGGTCTCCATGCCTTCAAAAGAGACATTTTCATTTTTTGATGTGAAAGAGCTCAGGATGAAGTTTTGAGTGGGCTATGATTTACACAATCTGTCCACTCAAACCTATCCCTCTCTTTTGAACTTCCTTTTTTTCTCTTAAGGCATCACCATCAAAGTTTCACAGGTTTTCAACCTTACTCTTATCCCAGGCTCTTCCCTCAACTAAAAATGCACTCTTCAAAGTTACCAATGAAGTCTTACTATATATACCAGATGGCTTTTTCTCAGTCTTTACCCTTCTTTATCTCTCTGAAGCATTTATCACTGTTAATAAACTTCTGAATCCTTACCATGTCAACACAAATTGTAATAACTTTTCAGTCACTTCCTCTAAGTTCGTTCCATCCTATTCACTTTTCTTCTTATATAGTCAGTATGCCCTCCAAATGAATGAAAAAATGTGCTATGCCCCAAGAAACTAGGCTAAGCTCTGGAGATACAGAAGCAAAGGCAGTCACAACCCTCAAAGGGCTGAAATTCTAACATGGGCAAGCAATCCACAAGAAGCGAAGGCCAGGGATAGGGGCACTTTGGTACTGAAGGGCTCAGGGATAAGTGGGACCACAGTTTTAAGAATAGGGTGGCAAAGCTAAATAGTTGCTAATGGTTTAAAAACAAAAAGTCTCCCTAAACCCAACCATATCCACTATTTTCCTATATCTCACCTCTTTTCCAGGCAAATGCTTTTAAGTCACTATACCTGTCCTCTACTTCCTCTTCTATTTTCTTAGCCTTCTAATAATGTCCTTCCTTATCACTTAATGGAAACTTCACTCTCTAGAGTTGCCAATGAATCTCAAACTTCATCCTTTTGTACTTGACTGCAGTGTTCGAGTGCTGCTGCTAATTTTTTCTTTCTTTGGATACTCCTCTTTTTTGGGTTTTCATGACTCAGCTTTCTCTGAAGCCTGATGTGCTGAGTCATCAGTGTCACTCCCACTAACTGAGTACACCCAAAGGTTTTTGTCATGGGCTCTTTTCTTTTTTTTCCTCTCTAAACTCTCTCTGGGTGACCTCATCAATTTCCATGGGTCCAATTATTATTTCTAGGCAGATGACACCTAGATTGATCTACCTATCTGGCCCTAGCATCTCTTATCATTCACTGAAATGTCACTGTGATTTGATGTCACTGTGAAGTCAACAGAATGAAAACAGAACTTGTTCGTTCTCTTTTTCCCCAAACTCACCCCCCTCTTTTGAATTTCTTTATTACTGTTGGGAGTGACATTGCCTTTCCATAGTCACACTCAGGTTTGCAACCTTAGTCATCCTCCTTGATCTCATCTCACATATCAAATCCATATCGCCAATTCTTTCATTTTTATCTCCTGCAACCTCTTAAGCATAAATTCTTCCCCTCTACATTGTCACTATTAGGTTCAGGTCCTCAAAACCTCTCCCAGGACTACTAGTCTCTCTGCCTCAAGCCTCTTTTCATAGCTACAAAAGTGCAGGTCTCATCATGTTACATTCCACTCCCTTCAACTCCAGAGGGTCCCTTGTTGTCTCTAGAACAAAATAGAAACTTTTTTATACCTTTCTATTATTTTTTTTATTTAGTCAATTTACAACATTATTCCTTGGTTACAAGAATCATATTCTTTCCTTCCTTACCCTCCCTCCACCCCTTCCAGCAGCCAAAGTGCAATTGCAAGGGTTTTACATGTGTCCTTGATCAGAACCTATTACCATGTTGTTGATGTTTGCACTAGGATGATCATTTAGGGTCTACACCCCCAATCATATCCCATTAGACCCATGTAATCAAGCAGTTGTTTTTCTTCTGTGTTTCTACTCCCACAGTTTTTTCTCTGGATGTGGATAGTGTTCTTTCTCATAGATCCCTCCGGGTTGTTCAGGAACACTGCACTGCCACTAGGAGAAGCCCATTACATTTGATTGTATCACAGTGTATCAGTCTCAGTGTATAATGTTCTACTGGTTCTGCTCCTTTCACTCTGCATCAATTTCTGGAGGTCTTTTTTTCTTTGAAAAATTTTATTTAAAAAAGTGAACTTAAAAAAAAAATTTCCATACACAAAGAAGAGTCTCTATGAAACCATACATCTCCATTGCTGCTTTTTATAAAAGTATATAATTCTACATGATAAATCCCAAAATCTCTTTCTGTGCATTTTAAAAAAATGGTCCTCTTTTTTTGGGGAAGGGCATCATTATTGCTAACCTGCCCTCCCTTATTCCTTACCCCCCACAATTAACTGACAGTTAAGGGGGGGACCTCTTAAACAAGCATAGTTAAACAAAACAAATTGGGACCTACAAAAAAATGTAGGTCATTATACCTTGTGTTCATTACTACTCTGTACCATGCTGCATTATAGGTCTTCCAGAAATATTGCTGGTGGCTGCTTTGATCAGAATTCTTAAGCCTTTAAATGTTGTTTTTCTTTACTACTGTTTTTTGGTATAAATTTCTATCTTTGTTCTGTTTGCTTTACTGTGTAAGGACATACCACTCAGGATTCTCGGAAATAGTTTTTGTTATTTCTTCCAGAGCTATAATATTCCCTTTATTGATTTGGCCATTGGTTTGGTCATTTTCCAATTGTCTGGGGGGAAGATTTAAATCACCTCCTTGCCTAGTATTTTTCTTTTCCACCCCTTTTAATCTCTTCAGGATCAGAAACTTTCTTTTACCTGTGACCATTCCCTCCCCTATTACCCATCCAGCTTCCCCCCCCCCCCCTTGAAATTTAAATCTCTTAAACATTTGGCCTCTTCCTATACCTTTCTAAGTCTTACAGTACTAGGTGATTTAGCCATACTGCATTGTTTTTCATGTTCCATAAATGAAAGACATTTCATTGTCTTCCATGGCTTTGTACTTGGCTAGTCCCCCACAGTCATAATGCAATACTCTAAAACACTTTTAGGGCTGTTTGTTGTACAGCTGTCAGAAGCAGAGGAAAGAAATGGTACCAACAGTGTGGGACTTCTTTAAAAGAACTGCTCAAACTACTATAAAGTTCTTCCTTTTACTGAGTTGAACTCTTATTTCCCTGAAGTTTTTACCCTTACTCCCCCAACTATGGTTTTAGTTCTGATCTCTAGGGCTATGCAAAAGAAATCTAAATGGATTCTCTTTCAGGGGACCTAAACTACTACTTTATAGTTACTAAGGTCTTTTGTTGAGGGGTGGAAAGGGAAGGGAAGAGAAGACACCAGCAAGCATAAAACAGAATTGGGAAATTTCATAAGTCATAGTTTTTCTTCTTAACACAATATTTGACTGGTTACATCATCTTAGAATCACCTGCTATTTTCTTAGTTTTCCACTGGGAAGTAATTCAGGATATCTATTTTTTTTTTTTAGGCATGATGCAACCCTGTTTTTGTTTTAACTAAGAATATTCTGGGATAAGGGTTTTCTCTCTCTTTAAAAAGAAAAAAAAAAGCAGAGTTATCTCCTTTTGGGAAGTTTTGTTTCTGAAGTCAACTGTGACAGGAACCACTCCCTGCACAATCTGTGCAGGTGTTTGAGGTAGCTGGGCAACTCTGAACTTTAAATGAAACTATCATTTCTTGGGTTTAGTGTACCCGACCAGTTCCTTTCTAACTATCTCTGAAGCTAGGCACTCTCCCACAGTGGACCCTAGGAATCAAGACACCTGTAGGTTCCAAATTTTGTAGCTCTGTATGTATATGGGAGGTTTAAACTGTCAAAAAAACCCATGGAGGATTAAAATTGTAGATGAAGCTCTCAGCACAGTGCCTGGCACACAGTAAGCACTATATAAATGTTAGCTATTGTTGTTATTACAAAGTCTGAACATGAGAGCTGAAAGAGACTTTTGAGAACATTCACTCAACTTCCTGATTTTACAGATGAGGAATCCAAGGCCCAGAGAGGTTAAATGTTGAATAGGTCACACAACTAGTTAGTAACAAAGTTAGTAGGTCTTGAATTTCTTTACAGTACTTTTTCTACTTCTATCATCACCAATTTGGTCACTCGTTCAACTAAGGAAGACAGACCTATAACATTTAATTCAAAAATAGGACCAATGCACTCTTCAGTATCAAAACCAACAGTTTTGAATGAAATGATTTATACAGAAGACACAATGCTTAGAGAAATAAAATTTCACTCCTTGAATCTTTGTATCGGCTAAAAAAGGAAGTAAATGTTTATTGGACTCAATGTTGATCTACTGGAGAAGTTCATACAAGTTGAAAGTAATCCTATTTCCTACGGTTTCAGAGGTTTGTGATGTATAGTTTAGACCAGAAGAATTAATGAGTCATGGTTTAAGAAAATGGTTAGTCACAGCACTTTAGGGAAAAAAAAAAACCCAAACCCCAGACATAAGGCTTTTGGAGGTATATATATGTGTATGTGTGTGTTTTTAATTATTTGGCCATTGTACCATTCTCAAGAGAAATTTGGGATGGCCTCAAAAGTAAAAAGGGGCAGATAGGTGGTGAAGTGGATAGAGAATCAGGTTTGGAGTCAAGAAAACTCTTCTTTCCGAGTTCAAATCTGATCTCAAGACACTTCCCAGCTATGTGTCTCCTTCTGGAGAAGGAAATGGCAAACCATCCCAATATCTTTGCCAAGAAAATCCCAAAAGAAGTCATGAAGAGTCAAACCCAATTGAAAAACGAACCACAAAGTTAAAAAAAAAAATTCATGACAAAAACGGCAAATTACAAATAACCTTTGAGATACAGACATAGATGATGCTTGGTAAATATAGGTTGTTTGAATTAGCACAGATGTTTGCTTTTTATTCTTGACTACTCAAACCACAGGAATCACTACTGTGCAGCTGGGCTGTGAGCACTGTCAAGAGGATATAGAAATGGTTGATTTATGTGAAAAGGTAATAGCTGAGACCCATGTGTTATTCTTCATTGATTGACTACAACTATGTATTCAGTGAATCTTGAAGGAATAAGACAAAAACTGGCTAGATTTTCAAAGCTTCTTGTCACTGCTATCTTCACCCAAATATTGCAATGAATGATTTTTTTTCCTTTCTCTCTGATTTCACTGTAGTATTTGACTGTCAAGCATCTTTACTCCTTTGGGTTTAGACAGGCCACACACACTGTTGGATCTCTTAGCTCTCTACCCTTCTCTGGTTCCTAATCCTGAAATGATTATATATTACCCAAGGGTCCATTTTCCGCCACCTTTTTCTTTACATACTCTCCTTGGGAAATCTTATTTACTTCCATGCTCTACATAAATTATTTAGGCAGCTCCATGGTTCAGTGAATAAAGTGCTGGACCTAGAGTCAGGAAGACCCAAGTGCAAATCCAGTCTCAGATTCTTGCTTGTTGAATGACCCTGAGAATGTCACTTAACTGCTGCTTGCCTCAGTTTCCTCATCTGAAAAGTGGGGAGAATAACACCTAGCTCCCAAGGATGTTATGAGAATAAAATGAAGTATTATTTGCAAAAGGCACTTTGCAAACCTAAAAGCACTATATAAAGCCTAGCTACTATTAATATATTAACTATTTTTAGCACAGATCCACATTTTATTTCCCCCAAACTATACTAATTTCACTGTAGTACCACCATTCATCCATTCTCACTTTGGATTCTATTCCAAAGTGTCTTTAATACTTTTGTCTCTATTCCCAGTTCTGCAAGTCCCCTTCTAAGGATGTCTTTGACTGCAGACTCCTCCCAAAAATATTCTTCTCATCAGTGCCAAACAATTTCTTTACTCATGCAGACATGGGCTTGTCACTCCCTTGCTTTCTAATGCATACATAGCAAAGTTTAAACTTCCATTCCCAGTTAAGATAGCAGGTAATTTTTAGGACCTTTCATAATTTGGCTTCAACCTCCTTCTATGCTCCAGAACTTGACTCTTCACAATCCCCCAGATATTTCCAGTATCATCTCATTGTTTTTGCTCATGTGCCTGGAATATCCTTCCCTTCTGCCTACTGGACTCCTTTATATGCTTAAAAGCATAGAATTCAAATGCTACCTCCTCAAGAAGAGAGAAGCAATGTTTCTTCACCAAGGCATTCTTTATTCTAACATCTGCAAGAGAAAAGCCAGCAGACTCTCTACAAAATATATTATTTGGTACTTATTACAATCCTGGAAGGTTGGTGCTATTGTCCCCATTTCATTGATGAGAAAACTGAGTTGAGTGAGTTTAAGTGATATAATAATGTTGGTATCACAAATGGCAGTTTGTTCCAGTATTTAGAGATGTTAAGTACTGCCCCAATTGTATCATTTATCATACCAGGGATGGTATTGTAAATAAAACAGTACCCCCAATACATTAAGATGGATCCTACCAATATTGTCCAAAATATTTTTTGGACCATTTTGGTTCCCTGTTATGGCTACCCCTCTTTGTTGTTCACACTTCTTCTTTACTTAGAAATCAAAAATGTCTGATCCTATGTAATGACTGCCAGTGTACTGTCCCTTAAGATGGCCGCCCTGCCCAGAAAGTTCCAACTGTCAAAAAATGGCAGTTAGTGATGGATCCTTCTAACCCTTGGGGTGCCACTTGTAATAAAGGGAAACAAAAGGGGGAGACTTATAATAAAGGAAGAAAGGATGAAGGGAATGAAGTCTACTGCCAGGCTCTCTAGGATCATTTGTTGAAAGAGGCTTCAGGTGTTAAGCCTCTTTCATCTGAGAGACCACTTCTCTCCCCACTCAATTCAGGCTGTCTTCTAATAAAGCTGGACAGTCAGTTCGGGATCCCAATGACTGAGTTTTATTCAAGGGAAGCAGTAAAGGGACAGGGCTGATGAAGGGTAAGGACTGAGATTCAGGAGGGAAAAGAGGGAGAGGATCCCTATCTAATTAACACCCTTCCCCCCAAAGTTAGGTAGCTCAGGAGTGATAACCGGAACCCCTGAGGGGTTGAGTAGAGAAACTCTGGTTTCTTGGCTGGCACAGCAAGTGTCCCCAAGTTCAAGGTTCAAAGGGAGTTGTAGAGATCTTTTTTGTGAACTGCTTGTCTTTTCAAAGCCCTTGTCCACTAGCTGGGGTTTGGGAGGATCTGGGATCAGGAATTCAGGGAGAGAAAGATCATTGACTTTGAGATTCAGTCAAGAGTCAAAGACTCTCTGCCAGGGGTCTGTTTCAACTGCCTGGATCAGCTTTTTCTCTCACTCCAAGGTTCCAAATTCCTTTCTGCCCATCCCCCCCATTCATTACTTGCAGGATTCTTGCAGTTCTCAGGCTTATTCCCAAAGTTTCCAAATTTCTCTCTCTTACAGTGACTTGTCACATAGCTAGTAACTGGACTTAAAACGCAGGTCTTCCTGATTCCAGAGCTCTATCCACTGTCACTACGCAGTTGCCTTCTCACATTCTGGGAACAAGTAACATTTTAGCTACGGCAAGTTGAGCAGGTGTTCTACCTACAGACAGCAAAATCCCATGGGAAGGACAACTTCTCATAGCCTTTCAGGGCTGACACGAATTGAGCCCACCTGATTCTACAGTAATAAATGAGTAATTACTTTCTCTCCTAGGAACTCACATAGCACTTCCCCTTCCATCTCCTTTATTCGCTTACCTATTACTCTGTATTATGGCTAATTGTGTATGCATCCTACCCTAACACTGGGTAATAAATTGTATTTGGATAAAATAGTTGAGGATCACCTCACTTACAGTTTTTGCCATATATTCAACACAGTGCTCTGTCCACAGTACACATTAGTTCCGTGTGATCTCCAAAAATCTGCTTAAGTTGTCAACGATTTCCCTACGTTTAACTCGATTAAACATATTTGCGTTTCCTTAGTAGGCTTAGCAGAAAAGGTGACAAGCCTAGGGTTTTTTTTTTTGGGGGGGGGGGAAGGGAAGCAAGCTCATCATCTTATAGGCTGCTGTAACAGAGTGGGAGGGAACGCAAAAAGTGAGACCCAAGCCATCCGAGTCTGACACTAAGTAAGCCTCAGTTATCACGCGACCAGATGGAGACAAAAAAAAAAAGCGTGTCAAACTGGGAGATGGCAAAGCTACCCATCTATAGATGGACAAGCATTTTCTGAGCTCTAGTTACGGGCCAGGCGGTGCTGAGCGCTGGAGACATACGCGAAAAGAAGAAACAAACTTCCCGTCTGTCTTTTCTATCTTCGGGAAACCTTTAGAACTTCACTAATAGCCTCCGAACCTGAGACGGGCCCGGAGTTTCAAGCTGGAAGCAACTTAGGAGATAGAGCCCCTTTCATCTAAAATGTGGGAGTCAAGCTCACACGAAGAAAAAGACCTAGCCAGGCAAAAAGCTTCTCCCGCAGGACACCCACTGCCTTACGCCGGTTCCAGCTCTGTCCCCGGCCGTTGGCAACGGGGAGAGCGCGCGGCGGCAACCAGGTCTCCCCTTTCCCCTACACTGGGCGCTCCATGCCCACGGTCGCCCGGGGCTCCGACAGAGGGCGGTCCCTGAGCAAGCTCAGCTGCGGAGCTTCCCCATCCCCCCCCACCCCCCACTCCCTTGGAGAGCTTCACTTACCGGGATGATGTTGAGTCCCTGCTGCTCAGACGCCACCATCAGGATGTCCCGGAAGTCCATGGTACTAAATCTTGTGGCCGGGCAGGGCCAGGGCAGCACCGAGGCTCGCGGGCGCAGCCGGGCGCCCGGGCTGCTACAGCTACCCCCTGCGCTCCCCCACCCGCGCCCTCCACCCCACGTCTACTTCCGGCGCCTTCCAAATTTGGAAGGCCCCCTAGGCCCCTAATCCGCCCTCCCCCGTTCCGGGGCAACCTATAATATTTCGGTTGCGTCACCCCGTTTCGTGCGTCACTAGGGAGGGCTTCCGTACTCTCCACCGGATACACGTTTAAAAAAGGGTCAGGTGACTTTCGGCCTTTGGCGACCGCCGGGGGGGGGGGGAGGGGGGACGGAACTAAACCTTGGTGGACCAATGAGAACCGCTACGGCTGAGGAGTGGGGTGCGCAGGCGCCAGGGTTTGCGGAAGTAGGAGGTCTGTCAGTTTCTCCGGGCTTGAGACTCGGGGTTCCCCCCAGTGGAATAGTAGTTTCCAAAGTTCTATTAGGTCCAGTGGTGGTCTCAGTGGGGTCCGATCCAAATTGACTGCGGTCGGGTCCCTTCTCACGAGCTAAACTGAAGTGTATCTAAGGAGCGAGCCTAATTTAAATATCTTGGGTGACGTCGTTTACGCACGAGAGCCCTACTGGCTTCGCACTTCGTAGTGCTCGAGCCTTTTTGACTTCACACTTTGTCTTCCTGTCTATTTTAAAATTCTTTCAAATTTACCCCAAAGTCCGCTCATCTGGTACATTGAAGGTAGGAGCACCTGAGTTCCAGACATCTGCTAGGCTTCCACCTGAAGTTCAGAATGACCTGAGGCTGTCAAATAAAGAGAAGGTCCTCGAAAGAGGCTTTAAAAAATTATGGAGGGCTGTGAAGCAGCTAGTGCACAGAGTATTTGGTGAATTTGGTGCCCTTGGAGGAGGGAGGTGGAGAGTTTGTACAGTGGCACCAAGATGTCTGAGAGAAGTCTTAATTACTATCCACAAGACAGGAATACTATACAATGAATACTTAATGAATCTATTCTCAGCAATACAATGATCCAAAACTATCCCAAAAGACTCATGATAAAAAATGCCATCTGCTCCTATAGAACTGATAAGAATCTGAATCCAAACCAAAGTAAACTTGTGACTGCCATGGTTGTCAGTTGAGTGACAAAGTAGGACCAGATGGAGGTTTTGCATGAACCCTGTTTATTAAAGATATGAGAAAGATTTTTTATAGAGAGTAAACATTACATCATATTTAGGAGGCGTTTCTTTCCCACAGAATATTGTTCATGTAAAAGCATTACCCAAAACATTTCTAGGGCTCCTCTACAAACCCAGAAAATCCCAGGGGCCATAGTTCATTCCCAGATATCCCACCTGCTGCTAGGGTAAACTTGCTCTTGCCTTCATCATAACACAGGTATCTGTGAAAATTATTTGTTTCTGCTTTCTCCCTGGGTCAGATCCTAACATTTATTCATGGCTCTTTTCTCACTGTCAGACCCTAACATCTCTGACCTTATCACAAACTGGTTTCGTTTTCTTAATTTTTATGTTTCCTTCCACAAAAGGATTAATATGGAAAAATATTTTATGTTTTTGCACATGTAAAATCTATGACCATGTCATAGGAGAGGGAAAGAGAGAATCCAAAATTCAATATTCCTTCAAAGGTGTAAATTTTTTTTTTTTAAAACCCTTACCTTCCGTCTTGGAGTCAATACTGTGTATTGGCTCCAAGGCAGAAGAGTGGTAAGGGCTAGGCAATGGGGGTCAAGTGACTTGCCCAGGGTCACACAGCTAGGAAGTGTCTGAGGCCAGATTTGAACCTAGGACCTCCCATCTCTAGGCCTGGTTCTCAGTCCACTGAGCTACCCAGCTGCCCCCCAAAGGTGTAAATTTTTTTACATGTAATTGGTAGGCAAATAAAATAAAATTACAGGGAAGGTGTTAATCTGTGTTGATAGAGGAAGTTTCACACCAGGAGCTCTGTATACTGATGAACTCACAAGACTACTTAAAAAAATATTTAGTGATATTTAGTGAAGTGTGGACTTGGTGATGGGGAAAAGAAAAGGGTAAGGGAATGGAGGAGGGTTAAGAGATCTTTAATATTTGGAGTGCACATGGAAGATGAATTAGACTTGCTCTACTTAACTAAAGTAAGCAAAACAAGGAGCAATGAGTCAAATATGGGGAGAGAAGCTTGAGGCTAACATATGAAAAGGCTTCCAAATAATTAGAGCTGGCCAGAAATTATGGAATAGACCACTTCAGGAGATAATTCGATTTTTCTTTGCTGAAGGGCATCAAGTAGAGTTTGAATGACCACTTGGAGATGCAATAGAGAAGACTGTAGGGTTAAAATTGTATCATGTCCCAACCCACTAATCAATCACCCTCCAACTCAGTATGGTAAGTATATTTGTAATTAGTATAAGGTAACAATAGTAGGGAGTAAAAATGTAAAGGGGAACAGAACAGTGCAGTGAAAACTGTCTCATAAATTAAGGGAATCTAAAAGTCACTTACAATGACTATAAACTAACTTAGGCCTCATCCTGAGACTATGTGCTAAATTAAGGAAAGCCAGAGAGGCTCTAGTGTAATGACCCTTTGGTCTCATAACCTGCAAATATCCTCCAGATACATGTAGTAAAACCAGCAATATGTTAGGAAAATGAGGGATCCCTAAGTGATATTGATAATTTTGAGGTGATTTTGATATGTTAATGAACTATATCTAAAGTGGAATGGGTAACTGTTCCCCACTATCAAAACCCTTTAAAAATGAAACCCCAAATCCTTGCCCTTCCAGTTGGTAAAGGTTCATGCTACTTGAGTGCTCCTAACTCCAATCCATAGTTACATAAGTATCTGTGCCCTTCTTCCGCTATCCCTGTTTTTCTCCATGTTGCCTACCCTCTCCACTACTCCTTGCCCCATTCATGCACTACCTGCCTGCATACTCTCTGTTCCTTATTAAAGTATGATTGATGGATGGAGTATTCCCCAACTGCTGCCAATGTAGTCTTTCCTGATGAATATCCCAAGATCCTTCCTCTAGGTGGTGCAGTGGACAGAGTGTTAGACCTAGAGTCAGGAAGATTCTTCTTCATGAGTTAAAATTAGACCTCCAACATTTATTAGCTGTGTGACACTAGACAAATCATTTAATCCTTGTTTGCCTCAGTTTCTTTAATTGTCAAATGAGCTACAGAATGAAATGAAAAAATGGCAAACCACTCCAGTATCTCTGCTGAAAGTCCCAAATAGGATAAAAGTTGGACATGATTAATCACCTAAACAATAACAAAGAAACTAGGCATGATTACCCTGACCCAGTGGGAACCCCCTTGGGGTTCCCTTCCCTTAGCTTATTAATCCAAAGCACCAAGGCTGAGACTTACTTTGCTGCACAGCCAATGGACAAGCAGGGAGCAGTGAATCCATTGGGATAAAGGAAGGGTGGGCAGAGGAACCCCATTCCCCCTTTTGGGAACAACCTCTTCATTACTGGGTCATCATAAATCACTTATGTTGAGGTAACAGGGTGGAGTAGGTGGCCTCAGATAGCTTTTCCAATTCTGACATTCTTTGATTTTAATCAGAAGATCAAGGATGCTGGGAGCTGTGACAAGGAAATCACTTTAAAAGACTTATATATATTAATTTAAGGTCGCCAAGGAATTCAGCTATGTAATTCCTAAATGAAAACTCAAATCAGCAGTCAACCTTTTATAAAGTTTAATTACAAACAGGATGAAGAAAGGTATTAGAGATAGAGAGAGAGAGAAAGGGGAGAGAAGGGAATAGGGCTTAAATACCCCTTCTGTTTAGGCTGGGCCAAAAGGCCCAAGCCCTTAGATAGCTGGGGCAAAGAAAGGAGATCAGTCTCACGTGACCAAAATGGAGAAACAGTCTCAGGGGCCTCCACCTCCAGCTTCCTTCAGAGCAAGCTTCTCAGAGCACCTCTCCAACCACTCAGAGCCAAAACTCTCCAACCAACCCCCCTTCCCAGTCCTCAGACCCCTCTATCTTTAAGGAAACCATCCAAGTTCCCTCCCCTCAGTTCTCACATCTACCAATCACTGTCCATGTCTTCCCTGTGCCAATGGTGGCTCTAGCTTAACCCAGGACCGCCCAGAGGTCTGTGGCTTTGCACATGTCTGTTGAAGGTCATATTCTCAAATAATTAAATCTTGATCCATTGCTACAGCCCTTCCTAAATCCTGTTAGGACTGAGTAGGGTGGAGATTGTAATTTCCAAGACCTGGTTCTGTCATTCCAAGTATCTCTATTGTATCAATTCTAAAATCAATCATGACTCAAAGAACTTCCTATTCTATGCTTAAGCATAGGTCAAAGCCCTTTCCATTGTTCAGCAAAAGGTTTCTGTCCTAAAGTAATCTTAAGAAGGGAGGAGGAGGAACCTCCCATGCCAATGGGGTTCACATTCCAATAGACTATCAGTAAGAAATTTTCCAAGTATGACATTTCCCAATGGTGAAATTTCCAACATTTATAAGTCTAAGATATTTTAAGGTTTACAGAGCAATCAGGCCACGATGCCTTGACAGAGTCATGCGTGGTAGCTGAGGAGACCACAGAGTGGTCCTTGGCAAAATGTGATTGCCCCCTTTTTACATGACCTCTTTCATCAATGCCCCTTACCAGTGAATTGACATGATTATTATTCCCCCTAGTCTCAAAAGGAATAATGCAAGAGCAAAATACCTGTACCCTAATTTCCCCCCAAATCACCAAAAGATCAGACCCTCAAACCCTATCCCAAAAGACTATCATGGGTTAACTTTTACTTAGGTACATAATTCCCAGCAAAACTGCAGCTGTAAGCCAAGCCCAAAACTTTCCCACTTACAGAAACCTATTCTCATGAAGCCAGCACACAGATCAATCATAGAGGCCCATACAATAAGTACAACTACCTCAAATTTCAATATGCCTCAGTGACTTGATTACACAAATCAGTAACTCAGAAACTCCCTAGTGTAAGATTTAAAATGGTTGAGGTCTTAAACTGTAGTGATTAAAATAGTGGAAGATATAAATTATGATAGATATGAGAGAGGGTGAGTAAATTTTGACCGCAGAAAATATGTTTCACTACAGTGTCTTGGTTTTTAAATCAAATATAAGGTGGTCGCCAGGGAAATATTCCCAATTATTCAAATACCCAAGTCAACTGGGTTTATAGAGATTTTAATTAATACAAATGTGGAATTAAAGAAAAGAGAGAAAGAGAGAAAAAAGGAAATAAGTATGAAGGGCCTTAAGCCAACATGGCCTAGACCTGAGTCTTAAGAGAGATAGATCAGTCAGTCAGTCTTTTAACACTCACCACAAGGTCTGCCTAAGCAAGGATTCTAGTGACACTAGGCCAGCATCATTTTAGCTGCTTTCACCAGCTCCCTCCTCCATCTGAATGTTTCAGAATCAATCCTTCCTCAATCTGAATGTTTCAGAATGAGTCCTCCTCAATCTGAATGTTTCAGAATGACTTCCAGCTCTTCTCTGAGCTGTTATTTTTAAGGGCAAAATCTCCTATGTTACCTCCCTAAGTTCTTCCATCTACCAATCACTGTAGATGTTTTCCAAAAGACAGCCCATTTTGAATTCACAGCTGAGTAGATTAATCTCTTTAGTAAGTCGGAAAAAAATGCTGCTGTGTCAACTAATTTCATTAAGAGAAAACCTCTGAGTAAGTTTTCACCTTTTAGGTCTAAGAAGTTTACAAGTTGCCCCACCTTTATAGGCATTTAGCATCCTATTTGTATCAATTCCAAAAATAGGCATGGCTCAAAGAACTCCTTTATGAGTATGGTTTTCAAGTACTTTCATTGTTTAGTAAGGAGTTTTCTGCCCTAAAGCATTCTTAAGTATGGGTGGAATAGAGGTCCTCCCATAGCAAGGAGTTTTCTCCCCTAAAGCAGTCCCAAGTAGGGATGGGGTAGAGATCCTCCCATAGCAAGGAGTTTCACATTCAAGTAGAGTTCTCACTATCTGGTAGGGAATTATTTCAAGTAGGGAATTGGAGGATTCCTCAATGTGGAGTAAAATTTTTAACATTCATAAGTATGTGAAATTTTAAGGTTTACACTAGTGAACCCTGAGAAATGACCAGTCTAATACTAAATTTGAATTGTGTTCCCAGTATCCCTCAACCTTGATGATATGATTGTTGAATTATCTTTTAAGAACTGTTGATTAATTATTCCATTTTATTAAAAGCAATAAGTAATTTTCCTTGATTGTCTGTAAGCTTAAAACTTCTCACAGGGTAATGAGAAAATTAAGCCACCTGTGATGAAATCATTTATCTCGTATACTGTCTGTAATCACAATATAAAAATATAGAATGTTAATCAAGTATTTGTTAAAAGTTAATGTATCACTTTTCCATTTATCTCTCTTTGATTATGTGTATTTGAGTGCCAAGAAAATGGGTATAAAAATAAAAACCAGGCATGGGGATGGTGGAGCAGCTATCAGATGCAAAGCAGTCCCATGGCCGTAATGATTAAGCTGTCTTCTGTTTGTTATTTTCTTGACTGATTGTTCGTCACCTGTCGGGAACCCCTGGAGTTGGGAGTGAGGCTGGACCCTGCCCATGACACAAGGATGTAGAGCCTCACCAGCTAGGAGACTCTGGACAAATCATTTTTGTGAGTTTCAATTTCCTAATCTCTAAAATTCCGTTCAACCAAGAACCCACAATAACATGGTTCCTTAAATTCCATAATCCATAAATTCCACAATAACTTATGCTTCCTACTCCCCAGGGTTGCTGTATCAACTGAGATATTTATAAAATGCCTCATAACTCCAAAGCATTATATAAATGTGAATTATTACTTTGTCTATTATTATAGAATAGTATAAGACAAGAAGGATGAGGGGTTTAGCTAAGAATCAATTCCTGTGCTATCAATTTCAGATAAGGCCAAATCATCTCAGTCAAATGAAATCTTTTTAGTGTCCATGGTTTGGTACAGAGATGACTGCTAGTCAGCCAACCTCTCATTTCCTTCACGTAGACCATGACATTTGTTCATGTAGAACATGATATTTGAGTGCTCTAACCTTTGTCCTTAATGATATAAACCTGTTTCCTCACTGGGAACCAATGGCTAAATTCCCTCATATCTGCCTATGAAGGTCCTTTAAAGACCTATGGAGTGGCACCTAGAGTGGGGAGAGGGAGTGCAAAGATAAAATTGGGAATGGAGGCAGATGGTATTGAGGGCCCATTTTCCTACTCTTTAGAGTTAGAATTTTATTCCATTTCTGAGTGGGTGACAGTTGCCCTGCCTTCCCCTCGTGCCCTTTAGTACAGGGCTTTTCTAGGAGTAACCAATTATGGTCAGATGGAGAAAGAAAAATGTCTAGTTCCATTCTTTTCTTGTTCCAGTTCTGTTGGATTCTATAATTGACACCCACCACCTTTCTCCTCCTGATTATCTGTCTTCCTCTCCACACATAAACACTCAGTATATGTTTGTGGAGTTGAAATGATTGTATTGAGAAGGAAAGTCTAGTTACAGTTTTGAAATTACAGAAAAATTTTAGATGTTTGCAAACATGAGGACTACTTGATGTGTGCATAGTTGTAGGGTAAAGTTCTGAGACCTTTGCCCTTTCCCTCTGCTTTACTGTCTCAGTGTTCCTTTTCCAAGTGTCTGGAAGGAATCTCCTTGCCAGATGCTTCCTGCCCCTTTCACCCTATACCCATGATTATGAAACTGTGCCATGTGTGCCAAAGATGGCATGCAAAGACCTCTGTGGGCACCTGCAGGCCCTTGGCTTGGCTGGCTAGGAGCCTGGCCCCACCCCCAAGCACAGAGGATAGGACACTTGAGCCTTTCTCCAGGCAGAGTTTGGCCCTAGCTTGACCCACCTGAAGACTAGCCCCACCTCTGAACTCAGGTGTGGGGGGGATGGGAGCTGCTCTATGCTATCAGCAGACCACAGCTAGCCCAGGATCGGTATCCCAGCCCTGCCCCCCAAATGCAAGGGGGCACTGGAGCCTCCCTACAGAGCTTGGCTCTGTCTTGGCCAGCCTGCATCCTAACGCTGCCCCTGCCCCAACCTCAGGATAGGTGGCATGCATGCAGTCAGAAGGCAGGGCGTGCAGTTGGGTGTGGAACACAGGGCATGCAGTGGGGGAGGCAGGATATGGGCACAAAGGGCAGTCAGTCTGGGGATGGGTGGGGCGTGGCACAGGGTCCCTAAAAAGTTCTAAAAGTTTCACCATCAGGGCCCTATACAAATTGCCTGAATATGTGAGACCTTGGGGAGGAGCAAAGGAATATGGGTGACAAGAGGCAGCCTAATAGGGAGTAAATAAAGGATCAGAAGGGAGATGCTGGTGCCAGGGGAACACAGGAGTCCAAAAGGATATTATGGGTGTGTGTATTTATACTTCTTGGAGTGTTTGAAAGAAGATATTGACGACTGACGGTGGGGGAAGGGGCAGCTGGGAGTGGCAGTTGGTCTTGTGGTTCTCACTTCCTGGCCCGAGAATTGGAAGGAGGTCTCTCTCCCTTTCTCTGGATAGAAGTGTCTTTATGCCTGAATTACCCAACTGTGTGCTCTACCTGGATCGCTGTGATCATGTTCATCAGACTAAAGGACTTAAAGGAAGCAGTTTGGACTGGAAGGCCGGTCTTTAGGGGCATCAGCCTGAAGATACAGGCCCAACCAGCTCTGAAGATCAGAACTTTTCTTCCTCTTGCTGTCTACTGCTAAGACTTTGAACTTAAGAAAACTAGCACAGATTAGCATAGACAGGAATAACAGAAACCCTCCACCAGCCTCATCTCAAAAGCTGAGAGAGACTCAAACCTCATCTAGGGAATCCCTCTTCCCTCTTCCCTGATATCTCCCCAATCCAAACCTGTTATTAAAATTTATTGTTATTTGAATATTGCCATTTTCACTATAAATATTACAATATATGTTTACGTAGGTCACCTAGGTGACACAGTGAACTCATTTCCCTGCTTTTAAATCTGACCTCTGCCACTTCCTAGTTGTGTGACCTTGGAAAGTCAATTAACCCTGCTTGCTTTGAGTTTCTTCAACTGTAAAATGAACTGGAGAGGTTTTTCTTTTGCCAAGAAAACTACAAATGGAGTCTCCAAGAGTTGGGACATGACTGAAATGACTGAATAACAACAGTGTTTATGTAGGGGATTGTGTATATCTATATGTATCTATATTCTGGAAGGGGGTTAGGTAGGGTCATTTAGAAAAATCTAAAAGGAACAACATGGGTATGTAGTATAGATATGGAGATTAGGGGAAAGAAGAAAGAATGGGGAATCTGGAAAGAGAAATATGACAATCTAGGATAGATTTAGGAAGTCAGGAGGAGATAATGGTATGGAATGAGGGACATAATTGATTCTAGATGGGAAGAAGATGGGATTATTTGTTACCACCCAGTCTGGTGATAATTTGAAGCCTCCTTTCCTTTTTCTCTGCGACTCAGACCCTGGGAAAGTAAAACTCTACTTATTTCAAGAGACCCGTATAAATGGAGATGTTGAGCCTTTGGACTTCATCCCTGAGAAGTCCCTTAGTATTTTCCAAAATTCCATTTTCCTGTGTCCCTGTGTTTTGTGTGATTGTATTTAAGTGACTGTAACTCCTTCTTCTCTCTCTTTTTGGACCTGTGACCGGGTTGAATTGAGGCAGTTCTTTTACCCTAGTTATTATTAATAAAACTTTTAAAATACAATAATTAGTTATTGAATATTAATTTTTAAACTCACATTTTGGCTTACCATGAAGGAATTACTAATTCTCAAAAAAAAAGATAGCCTTACAGTAAAGACAGTAAGTTTGCTGGTCACTGCCTACAAGGAGGGTCTGGTGGTGGGGTGTACCTGTGCTCCTGCCCCATCCTGCCACTGCTGCTGCCTGCTGTTTCTCCTGTCCATCTGCTTGGCCAGCATTCCTCACCACTCTCCACACAGCTTGGAGCCTCCTCTTGCCAAGACCAGACCTGCCACAAGAGCCTGCCAATCCCAGCCGTTTTTTTCCACAGAGGGTGACTTATAAAAATCATTCCCCCCAATCACTTTTCTCACCTCACATGTATTTTTCTAGTCTGCTATAGCCATTTTTCAGCATTGAAAAAAGAATCCCGCACCTTCTAATATTCAAGCAGATTTTTTTCTTAAACTGATCTTGGACTCCTAATTTAGAAGGCTGTTACTAAAGGTTTTTCACAGGAGAGCAGGTAGTTCCAAATCAGTAGATTTAAAGTCAGTTTTGGGGAATAAGCCTGTTTTTCTTTTTCCTTCTTTCTCTTGAACCAAAACAACAAGGAGAAGTATTTTTTCTCTCATATGCAAAAAAGCTATTGTTTTCCCTGGAAGTTTTGCTTCTTTCTGTTTACTCTATAAACAACCCCATTCAGCATCTTTCAGGAAAAATGGTATTGCAAAGCATGCTGAAACTGAAACAACAGTTTGAATTTGTATAGCTAAAAAGTGCAGTTTACATCTGCTTAATTCTTTTCCTTGGAATTTTTATTTTCATTGGAAATTTCCCACTTCATTTCCCTCTCCTCAAGAATATGCCACAAGCTAGCCTGCTTAAACTACAAACCAACCGGAAATATTTTAATAAAAGTTCTAAAAGTCTTAAATACTCTCAACATGCAGAGTGGAGATTCTGCCCTAAGCTTCTATGAGGAAATTCAGACCTCTGACAAACAAAATCTAAATGGATAATAAATATGGGAGGAAGGGAAGAAAACTTTATTTTTTCCCTTATGCAATATTCTTTTTTTTTTTGTTGTTGAAAATTTTATTTAGTCAATTTAGAACATTATTCCTTGGTTACAAGAATTATATTCTTTCCCTCCCTCCCCCCCCCCCCCCCCCACTCCTTCTTGTAGCAATGCACAATTCCACTGGGTTTTACATGTGTCCTTGATCAGAACCTATTTTCATGTTGTTGATGTTTGCATTAGGATGATCATTTAGAGTCATATCCCCCTCGACCCATGTAATCAAGCAGTTGTTTTTCTTTGGTGTTTCTACTCCCACAGTTTTTCCTCTGAATGTGGATAGTGATCTTTCTCATAGATCCCTTCGAGTTATTCAGGATCACTGCATTGCCACGAATGGAGAAGTCTATGACATTCGATTGTATCACAGTGTATCAGTCTCTGTGTATAATGTTCTCCTGGTTCTGCTCCTTTCACTCTGCATCAATTCCTGGAGGTTGTTCCAGTTCTCAATGGAATTCCTCCAGTTTATTGTTTCATTGAGCACAACAGTATTTCATCACCAGCACATACCACAATTTATTCAGCCATTCCCCAATTGAAGGGCATCCCCTCATTTTCCATTTTTTTGCCACCACAAGGAGCACAGTTATGAATATTCTTGTAGACGTCTTTTTCTTTATTATCTCTTTGGGGTATAAACCCAGCAGTGCTTTTGCTGGATCAAAAGGCAGACAGTCTTTTAGAGCCCTTTGAGCGTAGTTCCAAATTGCCCTCCAGAATACTTGGATCAATTCACAACTCCACCAGCAATGCATTAATGTCCTGACTTTGCCACATCCCCTCCAGCATTCATTACTTTCCTTTGCTGTCATGTTAGCCAATCTGCTAGGTATGAGTTGATATCTCACAGTTGCTTTGATTTGCATCTCTCTGATTATAAGAGATTTAGAACATTTTTTCATGTGCTTATTAATAGTTTTGATTTTTTTATTGAAAATTGCCTCTTCATGTCCCTTGCCCATTTATCAATGGGAGAATAGCTTGATTTTTTGTACAATTTGTTTAGCTCATGGTAAATTTGAGTAATTATAACTTTGATAGAGGTTTTTGTTATGAAGATTTTTTCCCAATTTATTACTTTCCTTCTAATTTTGATTGCATTGGTTTTATTTGTACAACAACTTTTTAATTTAATGTAATCAAAATAGTTAATTTTATATTTTCTGATTTTTTCTAACTCTTGCTTGGTCTTAAAATCTTTTCTTTCCCAAAGATCTGACATGTATACTATTCTGTGTGCACCTAATTTACTTATAGTTTGGGAAGGAGACTTTAAAAGACATCTGGAAGCTTATTGCTAACAATTTTGAGTTTATTCTCCTCCTGTAATATAGAATAAGCCTTTTGGGATTGCTAAAAAAGGATTTTGACTGTACACCTCAATTGTTTATATTATTTTATTTACTGATTGCTTTAAGGTTTAATTTTTTAAAAGTTTATCTGTATTAACCTAGTCAATACCTTTCTGTAATACTGAATCATTTTAAGCGACTATGTTTTGCTTATATTGATCTTTAATTTGTACCTTTACCTCTGCTGAAGAACAAAATATCACTATTTAAGCCCATGAACATCTTGCCTAAAACCTTTGTCACTAGATCCATTGAAGATCACATGTTGCCTTTGTTAATTGTCACATAGATGATGATGGATGGATTTCAACAAAACTGGTTAAATTGTATGCAACCTTTTGAGAATTTAATGAGCTAAGAATTTAAATGGTAATTCTAAGGGGTCTTCAGATACAATTTTGGTAACTATTTTTAAAAATCTTTTTAAAAAGATTTTTAATGGATGATTTATATATATATATATATGTATATATGCATATATACATATATATATATATATATATATATAAAATAAAAAATGTTGTATTAAAGGTAGAGAAATAAAGAAATATTCTTACCAAGGTGTTTCTATGAATTAGGAAGCCGAAAAAGGAGCTCCTGCACAACCCTTCATTTTAATTTACTTTCAGCAGAACAATCTAGATTTCTTGATAATGTTCTAGACCCAAATCAGTTTTACTTTATTTAGAAATATGTTTGCCAAGGTTGAAAGATTTGCTACATCTGTAAAAATTGTGACAAATATCCATCAGTTCGTAGGTGTTTTTGTCATACAGCAACTTATGTGAAATATGATAGTAGGTTTGTTTGCTATTGTAATTAACTGGGCTATTGTGAATTCTGGGGACTTTGGCACTTCTTTGAATGTTTGTTATCTACTGTTACTGTTTTGTTCTGAAAATAATTTTTTTAATTAAAAAAATTTTTTTAATATAAACCCTTACCTTCCATCTTGAAGTCAATACTGTGTATTGGCTCTAAGACAGAAGAGTGTTAAGGGCTAGGCAGTGTGGGTTAAATGACTTGCCCAGGGTCACACCGCTAGGAAGTGTCCAAGGCAAGATTTGAACCTAGGACCTTCTGCCTCTAGGCCTGGCTCTCTATCCACTGAGCCCCCCATTTGCCCTCTGAAAATCATACTCACACGTGGCTGACATAGTGTGTCACTGATTTTATTTTATTTTATTTTTTAATTTTTAATTTTTTAAATTTGGTTAATTTCAAACATTTTCAAACATTATTCTTTGGTTACAAAAATCATATTCTATTCCTCCCTCCCCTGGGCCCACCCTTCCCATAGCTGATGCTCAATTCCACTGGTTATTACATGTGTCTTGATCAGAACCTATTTCCATTCTGTTGATGTTTGCACTAGGATGTTCATTTAGGGTTTATATCCCCAATCATATCCCCCTTGACCCATGTAATCAAGCAGTTGTTTTTCTTTGGTGTTTCTACTCCCACAGTTTCCCTCTGAATGTGGATAGTGTTCTTTCTCATAGATCCCTCTGGGTTGTTCATGATCAATGCATTACCACGAATGAAAATGTCCATTACTAGATTGTACCACAGTGTATCAGTCTCTGTGTACAATGTTCTCCTGATTCTGCTTCTTTCACGCTGCATCAGTTCCTGGAGGTTGTTCCAGTTCTAATGGAATTCCTTCGCTGTAAAATTGAGATTTGAACTCTGGACTTCAATCCCCACAAGTCCTTGCTCCACTTCCCCAAAATGCTTTGTAATCCCATGGAATTCTGAGGTGGGCAAGATCTAGAAGTTATTTAAGCTGATTACAAAGGCTTTTGAGGTCTCTTTTGGACTTCTGTTTTGGAGCAGACTCTTCTCTTCCTCAATGTGAGGTTATCTTGCCTAGGCACGTGTTTTTTCTTATTCTGTATTTTCTTTATCTTTACTCTTCAACAAACCTCTAAAAAATATAATACTCCTTGCAGAGAGAAACTAATTTCTACCTGCCTCAGTCTCCCCTAAATTTTAACTGTTACAGTTGGCGACCTAATGGGAAAAAAAATCTCAATCTTCTGATTTCTTTTCTGATCTTTAGTTCAGCTTTTAATATCTAGTACCTAGAAAAATTATTTTTGAGCCACATCTCTCTGGTCAAGGTGATTTTTTTTACCCTCGCAAAGCTGCTGCTTTTTCCATAATACCTGTTGTGTTTGCCGCCCACCCCACCTGGCTCAGCCACTTTTGCCTGCGGAGTTCAGCCCCGATCCAGACCTGATTCAACCAAGATTGCAATCACCTGGTACCTGATCTCCCAGCTCTGCCTGCCTGTTTCTGCACCCCAGACCCACAAGCTCGACCCCAGCCGGCTCATCACCCAGATCCTCGGAGCAGATTCACTCACCACTCAGGACTCATTTCGACCAGCTGGTAACAAACAAACTCAGGGTATTGGCCACGTGGGCAGAGGGGAGAGATGAGAGGGAAAGGAGTACAGGTAATTTCCCCTTAGGTTAAGCCTCCGAGTGGATGGGGGTATTGGCTCCACGTGGGCGGCCTGGGCTCCACGTGGACTGGGGCAGGAGGAGGTATCAGAGCAGGGGAGAGAGAAAAAGGGAGAGTAGAAAAAACAGACTTTTCAAACAGACTTTTAAGCAATGGGCTATTTAAAAGGATACCTTTTGACTCTTCTGGTAATTTCATTGATTTCACCTGTGTGCCAGAAGAAAGATTCAGTCCAAAGATTCAACTTTGGGGAGGCAAATGGATGGCTCAGCGAACTGAGAGCCAGACCTGAAGACATGTGGTCCTGGGTTAAAATCTGGCCTGAGACACTTCATGGCCGTGTGGCCCCGAGCAGATCACTCAGACCCCATTGCTTAGCCCTTACCACTCTGCCTTCGGACAATAGACATCTAAATGGATAATTAAAAACAACAAACAACAACAACAACAACAACAACAACAAAAACAAAAACAACTCCAAAGAACTTAGAGAAGAGACTAGAGGCTATATTCTAAGGCATTTCAGACTCCAATGGTTTATAAAAAATCTCTGTATTCTATTGCATTTTTCCTGATTGTTTTGTTTAAGGTTTACCTTTGTGATTTTAAGTTCATATATTACACTGTTCATTTAATGTACTGAGTTTTGAAATTCTGTTTTTCCCCTATAACTGTGCTGAAAAAATATTATTGATTAAGCCCATATAAAAAAAACAGCCTTTCTATTTTGACTTTGTAAATTATCACATAGATGGACTTCAGAACTGGTTATAATTGTATAACAACCTTTGGAAATTTAATGTGCTAAATATCTCAACTGATTTTAAGGGTTTTTAAAATATGATTTTTGTAATTTTTTTAACAATCTCTGGTCATTTTGCCTGCCCCTACCACAAGGTAAGGCCCATAGCTGAAGTGAAATACATTTTATAATTCCCAACCTTCCCACATTTCTAAATATGTGAATGGAAGTTGGGCAGTAAATCTCAGGGCATTTGTATCCCTAAAAAAAGCCTCCAAAAAAAGGAGCATCCCTTTATTTATACTCTTCAGCTCACTACTTTACTTCCACCAGAATGATATATAGATTTCTTGATTATGTTCTTAACCCAAGATGAGTTTTACTTTGTTTTAAAATATGTTTAATTACCAAGGTTGAAAGATTGCTATGTTTGTAAAAATTGTGACAAATATCCATCAATTCATAGGTTTTAAAAATGTCATACAGCAACTTATGTGAAATGTGAAAGTGTGTTTGCTATTGTAATTAATTGGGCTATTGAGAATTTTGGGGATTTTGATAACTACATATTTGTACTGTATTTTTAAAAATGAAAAATTGTTACCTTGTTTAATTCACTTGCCTTCTACTCACAGTAATCATGGCCAGATATTAAGAGGAATGGATCTCATTTTTGGTGAGAAAGTCTTGCAATCTTTATTTTCTTAGCTGACATAGTGTGTCAATGATTATAAGTTATATTTTTGAATTTTAAAAGCTCTTTTTTAAATTATATTTTTCTTGCATGTGCAATACACTTTTTCAGGTTTTTTTTTAAATTTTTATCTCCTTTTATATTTCAAGCACATGTCACCAGCATTAAGATTTTCTTTAACTTTGTGACTTTTCATTACTATAAGTTTGAAATACATTAGTCAGAGAATGCCCAAAAAGCTTGTGACTATAAAAATGATGCCACTAATTATTTAAATAAATTATGGGACTTTGCTTAATGATTCTGTCTGATTCCAGGTGTAAACCTTAAAATTTCTTAGACTTATAAATGTTGGAAATTTCACCATTGGGAAATTTCATACTTGAAAAATTTCCTACTGATAGTCTATTGGAATGTGAACCCCCCCTTGGCATGGGAGGGTCCTTCTCCTCCCTACTTAAGATTACTTTAGGACAGAAACCTTTTGCTGAACAATGGAAAGGGCTTTGACCTATGCTTAAGCATAGAACAGGAAGTTCTTTGAGTCATGATTGATTTTAGAATTGATACAATAGAGATACTTGGAATGACAGAACCAGGCCTTGGAAATTACAATCTCCACCCTACTCAGGGTAACAGGATTTAGGAAGGGCTGCATCAAAGGATCAAGATTTAATTATTTGAGAATATGACCTTCAACAGACATGTGCAAAGCCACAGACCTCTGGGCGGTCCTGGGTTAAGCTAGAGCCACCATTGGCACAGGGAAGACATGGACAGTGATTGGTAGATGTGAGAACTGAGGGGAGGGAACTTGGATGGTTTCCTTAAAGATAGCGGGGTCTGAGGACTAGGGAGGTTGGAGAGGTTTTGCTCTGAGAGGTTGTGCTCAGAGAAGCTTGCTCTGAAGGAAGCTGGAGGTGGAGGCCCCTGAGACTGTTTCTCCATTTTGGTCATGTGAGTGATAGGGACTGATCTCTTTTCTTTGCCTCAGCTATCTAAGGGCTTGGGCCTTTTGGCCCAGCCTAAACAGAGGGTGTATTTAAGCCCTATTCCCTTCTCTCTCTCTCTCTCTCTCTCTCTCTCTCTCTCTCTCTCTCTCTCTCTCTCTCTCTCATACCTTTCTTCCTCCTGTTTGTAATTAAACTCCATAAAAGGTTGACTGCTGACTTGAGTTTTCATTAAGGAATTACATAGCTGAATTCCTTGGCGACCTTAAATTAATATATATCAGTCTTTTAAAGTGGTTTCCTTGTCACACAGGACAAGATATACACACAAGAGCAATTGCACAGAACCAAAGAAAAGCCAGTCCAGGATGGATTGATGCACTTCTAGGCCAATACAAAGGTCTTGAACCTAGTGTGAAGACTCGAGGTTATTGTGTTTATCATTGCTAGACATAGGCTTTCCTTGTGTCTACACTCACTCTGAAGATACTCACAGAGGAGTATCCCCAAAACTTGGCTCCTACTTGGCTTCTATAATCTGGTCCCTTCCCTTTCTGCGTCTCATAGTGTGGTACCTTTCTGTAGTCCTGGCTACTGACTGGGTAAATGCATCATTGCTTAGATCATTTTAATTGGGCCCTGATTGAAGGACCTGTTATAGATTTATTTTTCTTTTACTTGGAATTTTTACACATAAGACTTTCATAGTCTATATTTTCATCCAGAAATTTTTTCTTTTTTTTATTTTTCTGATATCTTTTTAATATCTCTTGCCAATTGATTCATATACCTCATAAGTCAGCCACGCATCCCTAAGTGATCCTGTTTTTTTAATCACCCTCTTAAGAGGGGGAATGTAAAAAATATCATTATTTAAATTGCAAAGTTTAAATTCCTTTTCAGAAGAATTTTAGGTAAAGAAGATGCTACCTCTCTGAATCCAGAAATTGAACTGTTGAAGATACCATGAAGAAGCCTCCAGACCACAAGTTGCACAAAATTAAACTTTGGGTGTGGTTGATTGAACATTTATTTGTATGTATACTTTCATGCCAAAGGGGACTGCCCCCTAACTGGCTTTTTGTCAATGTGTTCAGCAATTATTGTTTTTTTTTCTTATCCTCAAATTATTGTAATCTTTAAATTGATTATGTTTTTATGATCCTTTGGGGAAGGACTTCTTCCCAGAGGATAAAACAGGGGAATGTAAAATTGAGATTTGAACTCTGGACTTCAATCCCCACAAGTCCTTGCTCTACTTCCCCAAAATGCTTTGTAATCCCACGGAATTCTGAGGTGGGCAAGATCTAGAAGGTATTTAAGCTGATTACAAAGGCTTTTGAGGTCTCTTATGGACTTCCGTTTTGGAGCAGATGCATCTCTTCCATGATGTGAGGTTATCTTGCCTAGGCCTCTGGCCTAGGCACATGTTTTTTCTTATTCTGTATTTTCTTTAATCTTTAATCTTCAATAAACCTCTAAAAAATATAATACTCCTTGCAGAGAGAAACTAATTTCTACCTGCCTCAGTCTCCCCTAAATTTTAACTGTTACACCGCTTTATTATTCCTTTGAGCACAATAGAATTCCATCACCAACATATACCGCAATTTGTTCAGTCATTCCCCAATTGAAGGACATCCCCTCATTTTCCAATTTTTGGCCACCACAAAGAGCGCAGCTATGAATATTCTTGTACGTGTATTTTTCCTTATTATCTCTTTGGGATATAAACCCAGCAGTGCTATGGCTAGATTAAAGGGCAGACAGTATTTTAGTGCCCTTTGGGCATAGCTTCAAAGTGACCTCCAGAATGGTTGGATTAATTCACAACTCCACCAGCAATGAATTACTGTCCAAACTTTGCCACATCCCTTCCAGCATTGATTACTTTCCTTTGTGTCATGTTAGCCAATCTGCTAAGTGTGAGGTGATATCTCAGAGTTGTTTTGATTTGCATCTCTCTGGATTATAAGAGATTTAGAACAATTTTTCATGTGCGTTTTAATAGTTTTGATTTCTTTAACTGAAAATTGCCTATTCACATCCCTTTTCCATTTATGAATTAGAGAATGGTTTGATTTTTTATACAATTGATTTAGCTACTTGTAAATTTTAGTAATTAGATTTTGTCAGAGGTTTTTGTTATGAAGATTGTATCCCAGTTTGTTACTTCCCTTCTAAGTTTGGTTACATTGGTTTTATTTGTACAAAAACTTTTTAATTTGAAGTAATCAAAATTATTTATTTTACATTTTGTGACTTTTTCTAAGTCTTGCTTGGTTTTAAAATCTTTCTGTTCCCAAAGTTCTGACATGTATACTATTCTGTGTTCACATAATTTACTTATAGTTTCCTTCTTTATGTTGAAGTCATTCACCCATTCTGAGTTCATCTTGATGTAGGGTGTGAGGTGTTGATTCAAAGTTTTAGGGTTTGTTACCTAAATCTAAATTGTTTATTGGTCACCATGGGATATCCCAAATAAAATACCCAAGTCAGCTGGAAATTTATGATGATTTTAATTAATTTAGAGGAAAGAAATTAAGGAGAAGGGAAAGGGAAAGGTGTAGGATTTCTCCCACCTGGCCTGTGCCAGGGGAAAGATTAGTGGCTTTTTAAGAGGATAGTGTTTGGAAGGTAAAGGAGAAAGGAATCAGCCTAAAACTCCAAGAGGGCTCAGCACAGATGCCTCAACCTGAACTAGCTACTCAGCTTCTCTTAGTATAGTATCAAGGGAAAACTCACCGCCAAAACGGACAATAGCTTCAGCCATGCTAAGATGCCGGAAATGCTCAGCACACTGGCAGGCAGAGTGTAAAATTGAGATTTGAACTCTGGACTTCAATCCCCACAAGTCCTTGCTCCACTTCCCCAAAATGCTTTGTAATCTCACCGAATTCTGAGGTGGGCGAGATCTAGAAGGTACTTAAGCTGATTGCGAAGGCTTTTGAGCTCTCTCTCTTTTTGGACTTCCATTTGGAACAGATGTGGCTCTTTCCATAATGTAGGTGAGGTCTTGTCTAGGCCTCTGGCCTAGGCACGCTTTCCTTATCCTGTATTTTCTTTAATCCTTAATCCTTAATAAACCTCTAAAAAATATAATACTCCTTGCAGAGAGAAACTAACTTCTACCTGCCTCAGTCTCCCCTAAATTTTAATCTTTACAGTTGGCATAACCACTTCGGGAGAAAAACTCTCAATCTTCTGATTTCTTTTCTGATCTTTAGTTCAACTTTTAATATCTAGTACCTAGAAATTTTTTTGAGCCACATTACTCTGGCCGAGTTTTTTTTTTTTACCCTCGCAAAGCTGCTGCTGGATCCAGACCTGTTGCTTTTGCTGCCCACCCCACCCGGCTCAGCCGCTTTTTTTTTTATTAAACCCTTACCTTCCATCTTGGAGTCAATACTGTATATTGGCTCCAAGGCAGAAGAGCGATAAGGGCTAGGCAATGGGGGTCAAGTGACTTGCCCAGGGTCACACAGCTAGGAAGTGTCTGAGGCCAGATTTGAACCCAGGACCTCCCATCTCTAGGCCTGGCTCTCAATCCACTGAGCCATCTGGCTGCCCCCGGCTCAGCCCCTTTTGCCTGCAGGTGTTCAGCCCCCAATCCAGACCTGATTCAACCAAGATTACAATCACCTGGTGCCCACTCTCCCGGCCCTGCCTGCCTGTTTCTGCAGCCCCAGACCCACGAGCACGACCCCAGCTGGCTCATCACCCAGATCCTTGGAGCAGATTGCTCAGGACTCATTGCAACCAGCTGGTAACAGTATTGCCCACATGGGTGGAGGGGAGAGATGAGAGGGAAAGGAGAATGGGTAATTTTCCCTTAGGCTAAGCCTCCACATGGATGGGGGTATTGACCACAGGGGGTTCATAGCAGGGGAGAGAGAAGAAACAGACTTTTCAAACAGAAACTTAATAGCAATGGGCTTTTAAAAAGGGTACCTTTTGACTCTTCTGGTAATAGCATTGACTTCACCTGCCTGTCAGGGAGAGGATTCAACCCAAAGATTCAACTTTGGGGAGGCAAATGGGTGGCTCAGCGAACTAAGAACCAGGCCTAAAAACATGTGGTCCTGGGTTAAAATCTGGCCTCAGATACTCCCCAGCTGTGGGTCCCTGAGCAGATCCCTTAACCCCCATTGCCTAGCCCTTACCACTCTGCCTTCGGACAATAGACATCTAAATGGATAAGAACTGAAGGAACTTAAAGACTGGAAATTTTAAGGCATTTCAGACTCCAATGGTTTATAAAAAATAATCTCTGTATTCTATTGCATTTTTCCTGATTGTTTTGTTATGGTTTAACTTTGTGATTTTAAGTTCATATATTACTAGATTGAATATTATTCTGTTACACTGAAGGTTGATTGAATTTATTTTAAATGTACTGAGTTAACTACTATTAAATTCTGTTGTTTTCCCCCTATAACTATTGAACAAATATTATTGTAATTAAGCCTATAAAAGAAAAAAAAACCCAGCTTTTTTCTATTTTGACTTTGTAAATTGTCACAGAGGATGGATGGACTTCAGAACTGGTTATAATTGTATAACAATCTTTGGAAAATTTAATATGCTAAATACCTCAAATGATTTTAAGGGTTGTTTAAATATGATTTTTGTAATTTTTTTAACAATCTCTGGTCATTTTGCCTGCCTCTACCACAAGGTAAGGCCCATAGCTGAAGTGAAATACATTTTATAACCCCCAACCTTCCCACATTTCTAAGTATGTGAATGGAAGTTGGGGCAGTTAATCTCAGGGCATTTGTATCCCTAAAAAGCCTCCAAAAAAGGAACATCCTTTATTTATACTCTTCAGCTCACTACTCTACTTCCACCAGAATGATATATAGATTTCTTGATTATGTTCTTAACCCAAGATGAGTTTTACTTTGTTTTTAAAAATATGTTTATTACCAAGGTTGAAAGATTGCTATGTTTGTAAAAATTGTGACAAATATCCATCAATTCATAGGTTTTAAAAATGTCATACAGCAACTTATGTGAAATATGAAAGTGTGTTTGCTATTGTAATTAATTGGGCTATTGAGAATTTTGGGGATTTTGATAACTTCATATTTATACTACTGTATTTTTAAAAATGAAAAAATTGTTAACCTTGTTCAATTCATTTGCCTTCTACTCACAGTGATCATGGCCAGATATTAAGAGGAAATGGATTTCATTTTTGGTGAGAAATCCTTGCATTTTATATTAGCTGACACTGAGTGTCAATGATTATAAGCTATATTTTTGAATTTTAAAAGCTCTTTTATTATTATATTTTTCTTGCATGTGCAATATACTATTTCAGTATTTTTTTATTCTTTATTTTTTCTCTCCTTTTTATATTTGAAGCACATGTCACCAGCATTAAGATTTTCTTTAACTTTTTGACTTTTCAATATACATTTGCTAATGCATGCCCTAAAAACCTTGTGACTATAAAAATGATGCCACTAATTATGTAAAAAATGGGACTTTGCTTAATGATTCTGTATGATTCCAGGACAAGATATACACACAAGAGCCATCGCACAAAACCAAAGAAAAGCCAGTCCAGGATGGATTGATACACTTGCACTTCTAGGCCAATACAAAGGTCTTGAAACTAGTGTGAAGACTCGAGGTTACTGTGTTTATCATTGCTAGACATAGGCTTTCCTTGTGTCCACACTCACTCTGAAGATACAGACGAGTATCCTCAAATCTTGGCTCCTATAATCTGGTTCCCTTTTCTGCGTCTCATAGTGTGGTACCTTTCTGTAGTCCTGGCTACTGACTGCATCATTAAATGCATCATTGCTTAGATCATTTAATTTGGCCCTGATTGAAGGACCTGTTGTAGATTTATTTTTCTTTTTACTTAGAATTTTTTCACATAAGACTTTGATAGTCTATATTTTCATCCAGAGTTTTCTCTTTTTTATTTCGATTTTCTGATGTCTTTTTAATATCTCTTGCCAATTGATTCATATAACTCATACCTCAGCCATGCATCCCTAAGTGATTCTGTATTTGTCAATCACCCTCTTAAGAGGGGGAATGTAAAAATATCATTATTTAAATTGCAAAGTTTAAATTCCTTTTCAGAAGAATTTTAGGTAAAGAAACACGACACCTCTCTGAATCCAGAACTGAACTGTTGAGAAGCCACAATGAAGATGCCTCCAGACCACAAGTTGCACAAAATTGAACTTTGGGTGTGGTTGATTGAACATTTATTTGTATGTATACTTTCATGCCAAAGGGGACTGCCCCCTAACTGGCTTTTTATCAATGTGTTCAGCAATTATTGTTTTTTTTTCTTATCCTCAAATTATTGTAATCTTTAAATTGATTATGTTTTTATGATCCTTTGAGGAAGGACTTCTTCCCAGAGGATAAAACGGAGGAATGTAAAATTGAGATTTGAACTCTGGACTTCAATCCCCACAAGTCCTTGCTCCACTTCCCCAAAATGCTTTGTAATCCCATGGAATTCTGAGGTGGGCAAGATCTAGAAGGTATTTAAGCTGATTACAAAGGCTTTTGAGGTCTCTTTTGGACTTCCGTTTTGGAGCAGACGTGACTCTTTCCATAATGTAGGTGAGGTCTTGTCTAGGCCTCTGGCCTAGGCACGTTTTCTTTAATCCTTAATCCTTAATAAACCTCTAAAAAATATAATACTCCTTGCAGAGAGAAACTAATTTCTACCTGCCTCAGTCTCCCCTAAATTTTAATCTTTACAAGAGCCACCTCTCTGGGGAAAGAGGCCGAAGAGAGGAAGTGATGTGAAATATATAGAAGGTTTTACATTGCTTTCCTGCCTCTCACCTGTACCAATGGTAGCTTAAGCTTGACTTAGAACAGCCCAGAGGTCTGTCAGCTGTTTCTGATTCATCATTCCTAGCACATGTCTATTAAAGGGCATCCTCCTAAATACTTAGTACTTAAGTATGTGTGTAGACATTCCTGATTTTGTTAGACTAAGTAGGGTGGAGTAATCTTAAAGTTCACAATCCATTCCTGATTTCTAATTGGAGGAAAGATTAGGGACTTTCCAGGTTGGGTGGGAGGGGTGAATGAGTTTCAGTCAAGTTGGGAGGGGAATGAGTAGGTTTTGGGGTCTTTCTTTTCTCAGAACTGAGAGATACTAATTAATAGTGTCCACCTGCTTTTATGAAATAATAGAAGGCGTATACCATTTAGTTTCCTATTGTAAAAATTAAATTATATCACTAATAATAAAAATATTATATTTTATGAGGTTTATTAAGGATCTTTAAAAGTCAAGGAATAAAGAAGATACAAAATAAAAACCATGTGCCCATGGCTGATTAACCCATTCAAAATCCCTGCACTGAGCTTACCACTGTACTTGCTACATCATTGCAAAGGAAGGAAGAGAAGAGTGGGAGGTGTTACTGCCAGTTAAATACAGATTGTTATCTTGCCAGTGTGGGGACTCAGGTGAGATTATAGGGAATTCTGGGAAATACCAAGGACTTCTGGGGATTGAAATCTAGGGTTCAAAATCTCCGTTTGTATATTTCCCCCTTTGGCCTGAGGAAGACTAGTCTCTCCAATGGGTCTTGTAAATATACCTACTAGGAAATTACAATAATATAAGGATAAGAGGAAAAAAGAGAACAAAACCATATTTGCCAGTTGCATTGACAAAAAACCAGTTAGGGGGCAGTCCCCTTTGGCATAAGAACATACATACAAAACAAATGCATTCAAACCCCACACAGTTCAAATCATCACATCCGAAAATTCACTCTGGATCTTCTGGTGTAGTTTGTGTTCTGTGGAGGCATCTTCATGGTGTCTTCTCCAAACAGTTCACTTTCTGGATTCGGAGAGGTAGCATGTTTCTTATCCTAAAATTACTCTCGAAAGGAATTTAAACCTTGTAAAATTAAAATGATAATAATTATACACCCCTGAAAAGTGTGATTGAAAAACACAAGGATCACTTAGGGATGCATGGCTGAGTTATGAGGTATATGAATCAATTGGCAAGAGAAATTGAAAACATCCAAAAAATCCAAAATAAAAAAGATAATTTTTGGATGAAATATAGACTATCAAAGTCTTATTTGTAAAAATTCTAAGTAAAGGAAAAATAAATCTATAACAGGTCCTTGAAACAGGGCCTAATTAAAATGATATAAGCATTTACCCAATCAGTAGCCAGGACTACAGAAAGTTGCCACATTATGAAAGACAGAAAAGGGACTAGATTATAGGAGCCAGGTAGGAGCCAAATTTGAGATACTTGGTAGAATGTGGAACAAGGAAGACCTGCCTTTAACACATGTTAAACAGCTGCAACCTTGAACCCCAAACATGTTTAAGTCCTCTTGTCATGGCTCAAAATTTTCATCAACCCCATTGGGATTGGTTGGTCTCTTTGACCTTGTGCTTGACTGGCACTACACAGTTTAGCTTTGTGCTTCTTTGCCACTGTGCAATGGCTCTTTTTGTTTTCTCTTGTCCTGGAATCAGACAGAATCATTAAGCATAGTCCCATAATTTGTTTTTCAACAATTAATGGCATCATTTTTTATAGTTTAAAGCTTTTTGGGTATTCATTGACATTATAGCATATATATTTTAAACTTATATTACTAGAAAGTCAAAAAAAGATAAATAAAATTTTAATATTGGTGACATGTGCTTCAAATATAAAAGGGAGAGAAAAAATGAAAAAACTGAAATGGTATACTTGCACATGCAAGCAAAATATAATAATAAAAGAGTTTTAAAAATAAAAAACATAGCTTATGATCATTGAAACACTGTGTCAGCTAAGGAAATGTAGAATACAAGGTTTCTCACCAAAAATGAGATCTATTTACTCTTCATACCAGGCCATGATCCACTGTGAGTTCAAGGCAAATTAATTTTCACAAAGTAACAGTTTTTTATAAAGAATAGTAGTACAACAGGTAATGCACATTCAAAAAGTATCAAAATCCCCCAAATTCACTGTAGCCAAGTTAATTACAATAGCAAGCAAACCCACTATCATATTTCATATAAGTTGCTATATGACAAAAAAACCCTATTAACTGATGGATATTTGTCACAATTTTTACAAAACCTACTCTCTCTCACACTGTCTTCCAATTTTCCCAGCAGTTTTTATTATAGTGGATTTTTGTCCCAAAAGCTGGGATATTTTGGTTTGTCATAGACTGTCTTGTTAGGTCACTTACCCCAAGTCTATTCCACTGATCCTCCTTTCTGTCTCTTAGCCAGTACCATATTGTTTTGATTACCACTGCTTTATAGTATAGTTTGAGATCTGGTACTTCAAGGCCACCTTCCTTTGCATTTTCCCCCCATTATTTCCCTTGATATCCTTGATCTTGTTCTTCCAAATGAACTTTGTTATGATTTTTTTTTAATTCAGTAAGAAAGTTTTTTGGTAGTTTGATGGATATGGCACTAAATAAGTAAATAAGTTCCGGTAGGATTGTCATTTTTATCATGTTAGTTCATCCTACCCAATTGTTTAGGTCTAGTTTTAATTGTGTGGAGAGTGTTTTGTAGTTGTGTTCATATAGTTCCTGTGTTTGTCTCGGCAGATAGATTCCAAAGTATTTTATATTATCTAGGGTGATTTTAAATGGAATTTCTCTTACTAATTCTTGCTGCTGAGATGTGTTGGAGATATATAGAAATGCTGATGACTTATGTGCGTTTATTTTGTATCCTGCAACTTTGCTAAAGTTGTTGATTATTTCCACTAGGTTTTTGGTTGACTCTCTAGGATTCTTTAAGTAGACCATCATATCATCTGCAAAGAGCAATAACTTGGTCTCCTCCTTGCCTATTTTAATGCCTTCAATTTCTTTTTCTACTCTAATTGCTACTGCTAGTGTTTCTAGTACAATGTTAAATAAAAGTGGTGATAACAGGCATCCTTGTTTCACTCCTGATCTTATTGGGAATGCATCTAGTTTATCCCCATTGCAGCTGTTGTTGGCTGATGGTTTTAGATAAATATTGTTTATTATTTTTCGGAAAGACCCTTCTATTCCTATTCTTTCTAGTGTTTTTAATAGGAATGGGCATTGTATTTTATCAAAGGCTTTTTCTGCATCTATTGAGATAATCATGTGATTTTTGTTGGTTTGCTTGTTGATATGGTCAATTATGTGGATGGTTTTCTTAATATTGAACCATCCTTGCATTCCTGGTATAAATCCCACCTGATCATAGTGAATAACCTTGGTGATGACTTGCTGATTTCTTTTTGCTAGTATTCTATTTAAGATTTTTGCATCTATGTTCATTAAGGAGATAGATCTGTAGTTTTCCTTCTCCATTTTTGACCTGCCTGGCTTTGGAATCAGTTCCATATTTGTGTCATAAAAGGAATTTGGTAGAACTCCCTCTTTGCTTATTATGTCAAATAGTTTGTATACTATTGGGATTAGTTGTTCTTTGAATGTTTGATAGAATTCACTTATGAATCTATCAGCCCCTAGGGATTTTTTCTTAGGGAGTTCTTTGATGGCTTGTTTAATTTCTTTTTCTGATATGGGATTATTTAAGGATTCTTTTTCTTTTTCTGTTAATCTAGGCAATTTATATTTTTGTTAATATTCATCCATATCACCTAGATTGGCATATTTATTACCATATAATTGGGCATAATTGTTTTTTTTTAAACCCTTACCTTCTGTCTTGGAGTCAATACTGTGTATTGACTTGCCGAGGTTAAGTGACTTGCCCAGGGTCACACAGCTGGGAAGTGCCCGAGGTCAGATTTGAATCTAGGGCCTCCTATCTTTAGGCCTGACTCTCAATCCACTGAGCCACTCAGCTGCCCCCGGGCATAATAGTTTTTAATGATTCCCTTAATTTCCTCTTCATTGGAGGTGAGGTCACCTTTTTCATCTATGATACTGTTAATTTGGTTTTCTTCTCTCCTTTTTTTTTATTAGAATGACCAGTACTTTGCCTATTTTGTTTGTTTTTTCAAAATACCAGCTTCTAGTCTTGTTTATTAGTTCAATAGTTCTTTCACTCTTGATTTTATTAATTTCTCCCTTAATTTTTAGGATCTCTAATTTAGTTTTCTTCTGGGGATTTTTAATTTGTTCACTTTCAAGTTTTTTGATTTGAATGTCCAATTTATTGACCTCTGCCCTCCCTAATTTGTTAATATATGAACTCAAGGATATAAATTTCCCCGAGTACTGCTTTGGCTCCATCCCATAGATTTTGAAAGGATGTTTCATCATTGTCGTTTTCGTCAATGAAATTATTGTTTCTATGATTTGTTCTCTAACTAACTGATTTTGGAAAATCATATTATTTAATTTCAAATTAATTTTTGATTTGGCTCTCCATGTACCCTTACTGATCATTATTTTTATTGTGTTATGATCTGAAAAGTTTGCATTTATTATTTCTGCTTTTCTGCATTTGTTTGCCATGTTTTTATGACCTAGTACATGGTCAGTCTTTGTGAATGTACCATGTACTTCTGAATAGAAGGTGTATTCCTTTTTGTCTCTATTTATTTTTCTCCAAATATCTATTAATGCTAATTTTTATATCATTTCATTCACATCTGTTACATCTTTCTTATTTCTTTTTTATTTGATTTATATAAATTTGATAGTGATAGGTTCAGGTCTCTTACTAGTATAGTTTTACTATCTATGTCCTCCTTCAATTCCACTAGTTTCTCCTTTAGAAATTTGGATGCTATACCATTTGGTGCATACATGTTGATTACTGATATTTCCTCATTGTCTATACTCCCTTTTACTAGGATGTATTTACCTTCCCTATCCATTTTAATCACATTTCTTTTTATTTTGGCTTTGTCAGATATCATGATTGCAACTCCTGCCTTCTTTCTGTCAGTTGAGGCCCAATAGGTTTTGCCCCAACCTTTAATTCTAACCTTGTGAGTATCTACCCACCTCAGGTATGTTTCTTGTAGACAACATATGGTAGGATTTTGGATTCTAATCCAGTCTGCTATTTGTTTTCCTTTTATGGGTGAATTCATCCCATTCACGTTCAAAGTTATGATTGTCACTTGTATATTCCCTAGCATTTTGATATCCTCTCCTAATTCTCTCTGTTCTTCTTTTCCTATATCCTTTTAAACCAGTGGTTTACTTTTAATCAATACTACTAATCCCCTCCCTTGATATGCTCCCCTTTCTGGCCCCTCCCTTTTTGTTCCCTTCTTGTTTTTTTTAGGGTCTGTTAAGTTCCCTCTCCCCTCTCTTTCCCTCCCGTTTTGTACTCCCTCCCCGAATCCCCCTTAGTTTTCCCTTCTCACTTTCCCTTAAGGATAAGATAGAATTCAAGACCTCAATGAATCTAGATGCCCTTCCCTTTCAGAATTGATTTCACTGACAGTAAGGTTTAAGTATTACCTATTAGCACCCTCTTCCTCTACTTCTTATAAGAATATTTCCCTCCTCCCTTTCCCATGTGTATCTTTGTGTGATAAAGATTATCCTATTTATTTTATTTCTTCAAGTATCTCTTGGTGCCTTGGTCACCAGATACTTGGTCAAGTATCTTCAATTCCCCCCTCCCTTTTTTTGCATATTATCTTATAGCACTTATTACCCCAATCTCTTCCTGTGAATGATTCTTCTAATTACTTTAATAGTGAATATAATTTTTGTGAGTTACAAATAACATTTTCCCCATATATTAATACATATATAATTTGATCGAATTGTAGCCCTTAGAGAAAAAAGTTTGAATAGAAAAACATTTTCCCCTTTTCCCTGTCTTTCTTATTTACACTTTCATGTTTCTCTTGATCTTTGTGTTTGGATATCAAACTTTCTACTTAGTTCTGGTCATTTCTTTACAAATACTTGGGAATCTTCTTTTTTGTTGAATGCCCATCCTTTCCCCTGGAAGTATATAGTCAGTTTTGATGGATATGTGATTCTTGGTTGAAGACCCAATTCTCTTGCCTTTCTGAATATCATGTTCCAGGCCTTGCGGTCCTTTAGTGTGGAAGCTTCCAGGTCTTGTGTGATCCTGATCGGTGTTCCATGGTATCTAAATTGTCTCTTTTTGGCTTCTTGTAGAATTTTCTCTTTAGCTTGAAAGCTCTGGAATTTGACAATTACATTCCTGGGAGTTGTCTTTTGAGGACTTAGTGTAGAGGATGTTCTATGAACTCTTTCAATGTCTATTTTGCCCCCCTGTTCAAGAACATCAGGGCAGTTTTCTTGGATGATTTCTTATAGTATGATGTCAATATTTCTGTTCATTTCTGGCTTTTCAGGTAGACCATTGATTCTCATATTGTCTCATCATGATCTGTTTTCCTGATCTTTTCAGTGAGATATTTTATGTTTTCTTCTATTTTATCAGTATTTTGATTTTGCTTTATTAATTCTTACCGTTTTGCAAGATCATTGGTTTCCAGTTGCCCAATTCTAGTCCTTAGGGCCTGGTTTTCTGTTATAATCTTTTGGTTTTCAGATATAGTCTTTTGAATTTCCTTTTTGGTTTGGTCTATCCTGCTTTTCGTGGCTTCCAGCTGTTTCTCCAATTGAGAGTTCTTATCCTTTAGATTGTTATTTTCTCTTTGAACTATTTCCCACTTTTCTTGCCAGAAGGCTTCCATCTTTTTGATAAGCTCAAATTTAAATTCTTCAAGAGGTTGTGGGCAATTTCCATTTTTTGGGAAGGTTTTGGTTTTGTTTGAATTTCCTCCTGTATTTCCTCTGTAGTCTGGGTTTTTCCTCCATAAAAAATATCGAGGGTCACTTTCTTCTTTTTGATTTTTTTGTTGGAGGGAGGTTGTAGCTCCTGGGAACAATTTGCTATCACTGTGGAGTTTTTTTCCTTCCCTTTTTAGTCAGAAATTTAAGTGAGATGCACAGGTTTTCTGTGTATGGAGTTAAGGAATCAAGGATTTTGCCTGAGGTAATCTCTTGAATCTTCACAGCTTCTGCTGTTCACTGCCCTTCTCTGTGCCACCTTCCTGAGAGCTCCCATGGTCTGCACTCCCCAGTCCATTGGGGTTCAGGTGTAGTTTCTGCTATTTACTGCCCTTATCTGCACCTCCTTCCCAAGAGCGCCCAAGGTCTGAGCTCCCCAGTCTTCTGGGGTTTCAGGTGTATCTGCTCTCAGGGGTATGTCTTTGGTGGTCTCAGTCAGCTCCCAAGGACCTAGAGGTGCCCCTTGCTCACTCGCTGATTCTGGCGCTAGCTGGCTCTGACTCTGGCTCCATAGGTGGGGTGGGGGACGGTAGATCAGCTCATGTTTTGGTGGGAGCTTTTTCATCCCCTTATAGTGTGCCCAAATCCCACGTACCTTCAATGCTGTGCCCTACTGTAGAGTCCCTTCGTTCTTATGAATTTGGTTTTTTTGGTCTTTGAGGTAGTCTATATTGGGTGCTGAGGAGAGGATGAGTCTTGCGTCTAGACTGCCGTCATGTTTACCTGGAAGTCTATGTCACTGATTTTAAGCTATCTATCCCATATATATAAGCATTGTCTCAGAGAAAAAACAGTTTGGGTACAAACTCAACCAGAATTCCTAGATGAGATAAAGCAAGAGGTTTTTTTTTTTTTAATGTTTTAAAGTGTTTGAATAAGGGACAGAGCCATAGAGGTGAGGAGGCCGCGCAGTGCAGGCCGGCCTGAGGATAGCGGAACAGGGCTGAGGATTGGGGTGGAATACCACGAAGGATAAGGAGTAAGGACTACTTTTAACTAGAAGAAGTGTGTACCACAACAACTTACTGTGACTTTGGAAAGGCGGCCAAGGATGTCTTCAACAAAGGATATGGATTTGGCATGGTTAAAATAGATCTTAGAACCAAATCTTCCATTGGAGTATAATTTTCCACATCTGGTCATTCACATACTGATACAGGGAAAGCTTCAGGTAACTTGGAAACAAAGTACAAGATCTGTGATTATGGGCTTACCTTCATTCAAAAATGGAACACAGACGATACCCTGGGGACAGAAATCAGCATGGAGAATAAATTGGCTGGTGGTTTGAAGCCGACTCTTGACACTATATTTGTACCAAACACAGGCAAGAAGAGTGGTATCATCCTATAGATGATACTGTTTCAATCTTGGTGGAAATATTGACATTGATTTCTCTGGACTGACCATCTATGGCTGAGCTGTATTGGCTTATGAAGGATGACTTGCTGGCTATCAGATGTGTTTTGATACAGCCAAATCCAAACGATCTCAGAATAATTTTGCCCTGAGTTATAAAGGTGTTGACTTCCAGCTGCATATATATGTGAATGATGGTACTGAATTTGGAGGGTTGATCTACCAAAAAGTTAGTGAGACAATTGAAACTTCGATAAATCTTGCTTGGACAGCTGGTAGTAATAACACCTGTTTTGGCATTGCTGCTAAATATTAGCTGGATCACAAAACTTACTTGGTTATACTCAGAAACTCCAAGCCAGTGAAAAATTAATGCTGTCAAGCTTTAATTGATGGAAAAACTTCATTGCAGGAGGTCATAAAGTTGGGTTAGGATTTGTATTGGAAGCTTAGTATAGTTTTTAAGTAAAGTATCAGATCTATCCCTGGAAATGAAAAATGAACCCACTCTGTTTTGGCCTTAACATTCTTCTGTGAAATTTCAACAATGTGAACTTTTTATCATTCCAAAGAATTGTTTTAGTACCACCATGCTGAAGTCTAGAGGTTTTTGAGGCTATTATAAGAGAGAGATACTTGAAGGAATGCATGGAAGTAGTAATGTTTGTGCCACATTTCAGTTCATTCACTCAGTGTTATTTAAATTTGTTCTTCAACGACAGTGTAGTGTCATGTAATAAATGAAATGACCTGATCCTCCAGTTTGTACATCACGTTCTGCAGGTCCTACACCACTTTTTCATGGCCTTTTATCAAATTGGTCTCTGTGCTATAGTGAAAGCTTTGGTTTTGCACCAAAGTAAAATAAATTCATCACATTTGGAAAATAAAAAAGATAAGGGACACAGCCAAGATGGCAGAGTAGCAGAACGAAAAGCTGAAACCACTCTGAGAATTCTCTCAAACTAACCTTAAAATAGTACCTCAGAATGAATATTGGAGTCACAGAACCAACAAGGGGACAGAGTGAATTAATTCTCCTGTTGAAAAGAACTTAAAAGGTAGGCAGAAAGGGTCTATTTTCACTGGACAGAGAGGGAAACCAGGATTAAAACTGTTACAGAGGAGTGCAAGCCACCCACCCTCTACCTACTGCACCAGGTCCAGAACCTGGGAACAGATCAATCTTGGGACCCCAAGACCTTGCCAAAACCAACAGCAGAGCACCCCACGCTGACTTCTTAAAGTCCCAAGACTTGGCACAAGCCTGCAGTGAGGCCCCAAGTTCTTGTTTCTGTGTTGAAACCTCTAGCCCCAGGGCAAGGTAGCTCACAGTTCTTTGATCACTACAAGCCACCAACAATTCCTAGAGGAGATTGAATTGACAGCAGGATGTGGCTTCTAAGTTCTCAGCTCACAGGTCATCATATCAACTTGGAAGAACTGAAACTTGAAGAAAATCAGAACTATAGCTGAAGGTAGCAACTAGGAAAAACTAAAGTTTAAGAGAGTGCACTCCCTACCCTGAAAACACAGCCCACCTTTAAGATAAAAGTAAAAGTTTAAAAAAAAAAAGCTCGAAAGATGGGCAAACAGCAAAATAAACACCTGTAAATTTTGAAATCTCTCAGACTTGTGAATGTTAAAAATTTCCCCATCGGGGAATTCTTAATTGGAACAAATTCCCTACTGAGAAACATGCCCCATTTTGATGTGAGAACTCGCCAGGATCAGAAATGGGAGGACCTCTACTCCAACCATACTTAAAACTGCTTTAGGGAAGAAAACTCCTTGCTATGGGAGGACCCCTACTCTACCCGTACTTAAGACTACTTTAGGAGAGAAAACTCCTTGCTAAACAATGAAAGTACTTGGACCCATGCTTATAATAAAGCAAGGAGTTCTTTGAGCCAGGCATGTTTTTAGAATTGATATAATGGGATGCTAGGTACCTAAAAGGGTCAGGCAAGTTTTCTCTTGATGAGATTAGTTGACTCAGCTGTGTTTTCTCTTGTTCAGACTTACTGAGGAGATTTTTTTATTTATATTTTTATTTATATATTTTATTTATATTATTTATATTTTTTATTTTATTTATAAAAATACTGTTTATTATTTTTAGGAATGACCCTTCTATTCCTATGCTTTCTAGTGTTTTTTAATAGGAATGGGTGTTGTATTTTATCAAAGGCTTTTTCTGCATCTATTGGAATAATCATGTGATTTTTGTTGGTTTGCTTGTTGATATGGTCAATTATGTGGATGGTTTTCCTAATATTGAACCAGTCCTGCATTCCTGTTATAAATCCTACTTGATCATAGTGAATGACCCTCCTGATCACTTGCTGGAGTCTTTTTGCTAGTATCCTATTTAAGATTTTTGCATCTATATTCATTAGGGAGATTGGTCTATAATTTTCTTTCTCTGTTTTTGGCCTGCCTGGCTTTGGAATCAGTACCATGTTTGTGTCATAAAAGGAATTTGGTAGAACTCCCTCTTTGCTTATTATGTCAAATAGTTTGTATAGTATTGGAGTTAGCTGTACTTTGAATGTTTGATAGTATTCACTTGTGAATCCATCAGGCCCTGGGGATTTTTTCTTAGAGAGTTCTTTGATGGCCTGTTGGATTTCTTTTTCTGATATGGGATTATTTAAGAATTCTATTTCTTCTTCTGCTAGTCTAGGTAATTTATATTTTTGTAAATATTCATCCATATCGCCTAGATTGGTATATTTATTGCCATATAATTGGGCAAAGTAGTTTTTAATGATTGCCTTAATTTCCTCTTCATTGGAGGTGAGATCCCCCTTTTTCATCTTTGATGTTGTTAATTTGCTTTTCTTCTTTCCTTTTTAAAATTATATTGACCAGTACTTTGTCTATTTTGTTTGTTTTTTCAAAGTACCAGCTTCTAGTCTTATTTATTAGTTCAATAGTTCTATCACTTTCGATTTAATTAATTTCTCCCTTAATTTTTAGGATCTCTAGTTTGGTTTTCTTCTGGGAGTTTTTAATTTGTTTGCTTTCAAGTGTTTTTATTTGCATTTCCAATTCATTGATCTCTGCCCTCCCTAATTTGTTAATATATGTACTCAGGGATATGAATTTTCCTCTGAGTACTGCTTTGGTTGCATCCCATAAGGTTTGAAAGTATGTCTCACCATTGTCATTTTCCTCAATGAAATTATTAATTGTTTCTATGATTTCTTCTCTAACCGATTTTGGAGTATCATTTTATTTAATTTCTAATTAATTTTTGATTTGGCACTCCATGTACCCTTACTGATCATTATTTTTATTGCCTTATGATCTGAAAAGGTTGCATTAATTAATTCTGCTTTTCTGCATTTGTATGCCATGTTTTTATGACCTAGTGTATGGTCAATCTTTGTGAATGTGCCAGGTGCTGCTGAAAAGAAGAAGTATTCCTTTTTATCGCTATTTATTTTTCTCCATATAGCTATTAACTCTAATTTTTCTAAGATTTCATTCACCTCTTTTACCTCATTTTTATTTATTTTTTGATTTGATTTATCTAAATTTGATAATGTTTGGTTCAGATCTCCCACTAGTATAGTTTTATTATCTATTTCCTCCTTCAATTCTAGTAGTTTCTCCATTAGAAATCTGGGTGCTATACCATTTGGTGTATACATGTTGATTAGTGAAATTTCCTCATTGTCTATACTCCCTTTTATCAGGATGTATTTACCTTCCCTATCCCTTTTAATCAGGTCTATTTTTGCTTTGGCTTTGTCAGATATCATGATTGCTACTCCTTCCTTCTTTCTGTCAGTTGAGACCCAATAGGTTTTACTCCAACCTTTAATTCTGACCTTGTGCGTATCTACCCGCCTCATGTGTGTTTCTTGAAGACAACATATGGTAGGGTTTGGGATTCTAATCCATTCTGCTATTTGTCTACGTTTTATGGGTGAGTTCATCCCATTAACATTCAATGTTATGATTGTCATTTGTGAATTCCCCTGCTTTTTGATATCCTCCTCTAATTCTGACCTTTCTTCTTTTAGTATAACCTTTTAAACCAGTGATTTACTTTAAATCAGCCCCCCTATTCCCCTCCCTTGTTATGCTTCCCTTTCTGACCCCTCCCTTTTTGTTCCCTTCCCCTCCCCTTCCAGTGTGTATCTTTGTGTGACAAAGATTATTCTATTTAATTTATTTCTATTTCTATTTCAATTATATCTTAGTACCCTCATTGATTCCCCCCTCCCTTTATCTTTCTCTTTGTTTTTTCCCCCTCCTAATCATGTTAATGTCCTGATCTTTCCCTATGAGTGATTCTTCTGGTTACTCTATTATTGCATACAATTTTTGAAAGTTACACATAACATTTCCCCCATATGTTAGTATATATAATTTTGATCTAATTGTAGCCCTTATAGAAGAGAGTTTGAATAACAGAAAAAAAACAGTTTTCTCCTTTTCCCTTTCTTTCAGATTTACCTTTTCATGTTTCTCTTGCTCTTTGTGTTTTGATGTCAAACTTTCCACTGCATTCTAGTCTTTTCTTTGCAAATACTTGGAAATCTTCTATTTTGTCGAATGCCCATACTTTCCCCTGGAGGTATATAGTCAATTTTGATGGGTAGCTGATTTTTGGTTGAAGACCCAGCTCTCTTGCCTTTCTGAATATCGTTTTCCATGCTTTGCGGTCTGTTAGCGTGTTTGCTGCTAGGTCTTGTGTGATCCTTACGGGGGTTCCTCTGTATCTGAAGTTCCTCTTTTTAGCTTCTTGTAAGATTGTTTTCTTAGCTTGGAAGCTCTTGAATTTGGCAATTACATTCTTGGGGGTTGTCTTTTGGGGATTTAGTATAGAGGGTGTTCTATGAACCCTTTCTATTTCTATTTTGCCCCCTTGTTTGAGAATATCAGGGCAATTCTCTTTGATGATTTCTTGTAGTATTTTGTTAATCTATGGATTTTCAGGTAAACTAATGATTTTCAAATTGTCTCTCCTTCCTCTGTTTTCCTGGACTGTCACCTTGTCAGTGAGATATTTTATGTTTTCTTCTAATTCATTAATTTTTTGACTTTGCTTTATTAATTCTTGCTGTCTTGCAATATCATTGGTTTCCAGTTGCTCTCTTCTGGTCCTTAAGGCCTGGTTTTCTGCTTTAATCTTTTGGCATTCAGCTGTAATTTTTTGATTCTCTTATATAATTTGTTGGTTTTCTTTTTGAACCATTTCCCACTTCTGTTTCCAGAGGGCTTCTATCTTTTTGATGATAAGCTCCATTTGAGATTCTTCCAGGGCTTGTGGACAATTTTCTTTCTTTCTTTCTTCTTTCTCTCTTTCTCTCTTTCTCTCTTTCTCTCTTTCTTTCTTTCTTTCTTTCTTTCTTTCTTTCTTTCTTTCTTTCTTTCTTTCTTTCTTTCTTTCTTTCTTTCTTTCTTTCTTTCTTTCTTTCTTTCTTTTTTCTTTTTTGCCTTTGTTTGAGTTTCGTCCAGTATTTCCTCTGTAGCCTGGGTTTTTCCTCCATAAAAACTTTCAAGGGTGACAGCTTTCTTCTTTGATTTCTTCCTGGGATTTTGAGGCTCCTGTGCACAGTTAGCCATTTTTTTTCTGGATGTTTTCAGTTCCCTCTTTAGTCAGAAATCAGAGTCTGCTGAGGAGGTTTTTTGTGTCTGGAGTTAATGAGCAGGCTCTAATTTTCCCTCAGTCCTTTGGGGCTTTTCTCGGTACCTTCCTCCAGGGGGCATTCAGCGTCTTTGCTCTTTTGCCCTCCTGGTTTTCCAGTTTAGCTACTTTCGGGGGTGGGTCAATTCCCAAGGACCCCAAAAAACTGCTCCCTGTTCGTTCCAGAGGGACTCCTGTCTCACTCCCTGGCTCTGGCAGGCGTGCTGGCTTTGGGCACCTAAAGTCTGTGCTCTCTCATGCCTTGAGTTTTTCTGCCTAGCTGCCTTGGGGGGGGTCCCCCTGCTGTCCTAGTCAGCTCCCAGGGGCGCAGAAGTGCCCTCTCCTCGATTCAGAGGAAGCCCATGCTCGTTAATCTCAGAGTGGGCTGGCCCCAGCTCTGGCCCTTTAGGTGGGGGTGGGGGAGGATGAATCCACACGTTCGTGTGGAAGCCCTTTCCCCCTGTTATAGGATGGTAAATCCCCAATCCCATGCACCTTCACTGCTGGCCCCGATCTACAGGGCCTCTGCTCCTCTGATATAGATTCTTAAGGTCTTTTGGGGTGATCCTTATTGGTGTATGTCTGTGTATGTCAGGGAGAGTGAGTAATCCATGTTCAGCTGACCACCATGCTTACCTGGAAGTCCCAGGAGAGACTTCTAAGACAAAAGGGTACTCAAGATTGACACTTAATATTTGATCATGAATACTTCAGGGTCTAAGCACAGTCCATCCTGGGACTCCTGTCTCAGGCAAATTTCTCCCCAACCTCCAAAAGACCCAACCCAAATTTGTCCTGCTTGAAGGAGGGGGCAGAGTAACATTGTAAGTGAAATGGATGGGGGAGAGGGGCACACTAGCTTTTAGGTATTAAAAACTGTAAAAGGGAATTCTTAATCCCTTGCTCTAATTTAACTGGGAAAAGAGCTGGCTATCTCTGGATAGAGAGCCAGGCCCAAAGATAAGAATTTCTGTTACCATGGAGACCAGACCACTCTTTTCCCTGTTAAATTAGAGCAAGGGATTAAGAATTTCCTTTTACATAATTTAATAATTTGAGAATAATACACTAATTTCTCACTCCACACACAGAACTACTAAATATATATAGCAGGCCTTTAATTGGGGAAAAGAGGTTATATTTGAGAAAACCACACAAAGCCCAAACCCTGGGATTATAACCTGGGGACCTACATAGGGTCTCAGTATTGGGATTTTCAGAACTACAAAAAAGAGTGCTTAAATAGTTTCATGAAAAGGGGGAGAGCATATTTGAGTTCACAAAAGTATAGGAAAGAAGATAGCCAGAGGCTAGGATGTCTGGGGATGCTTCTCTGGTCCTTCAGATTTGATTGTCTTCTTTCAAATTCATTCCTCTGGGCAGAGGGATATTTTCTGGAAACTAGGCTGAGACTAATACACAGTCATTCGGTGTCATTATCTGCCTTTTGAGTTCTTTGTTTTAAGACTATGGGAGTTAGTCAGGAGATTCTGAAAATCATTTTGTTAGAGGTGTTAGTCTGATGATCCTTTGACCTGGTCTGAAACATCTAGAACACTTTGACAAAGATCATTGATGAAATGGAGTGATTACAGAAGGCAGGCTACCAAGACAGTGTGAGAACTGGAAACTAACTGAAGGACTCAAGGATGTTTAGCCTGGATAAGAGAGAATTAGGAGAGACATGATCATTATCTTGGTGGTTGTGTAGAGGGTAGGTATGATTTACAATAAAGTTTGGATGAATGGGATCTCTTGCAATCATTAAATCTAAAATTCCATCATATATCTTTTCTCTCTGGAAAAGAAGAGAAGTAGGAAAGAGTTGAAATCTTAGGAGGATCTAGGAAAAGAACTGCTTAAAAGATGTGAGAACGATATAGAGTCTGAAGATGACCATCACTACTTCACACATTCATAAAGTCTTGGTATTTTTACCCAAGGTAACCCACATATCTTGTAACCCCACCTTGGGTTCCCAGCCATGCCTGAGAGGATGTTGGCTCAAGTGGTCTAGAGAAATCAATAAATGTCTCTGTCTTATAATCAACATACTGGAGATAGTCTTCTATCCTTCACAGTGTATTAGAGGATTGGTTTGGATATAATGGAGAAAGAGTTGATGATAAATGCCCAGAAGGTAGAAGGAGAGTGAGATGGATTCCCCTCTTCAGTCTTCAAAATATGTTTCCCCACCAACCCTGCCTTTACTCCCCTCTAATAACTGATTTAATAGGTGAACTGTTTCCCTTGGGGAAAGAGAGAGAGAAATCAGCTCTCTTCCTTTTCTACTATGACAAAGAAGTCAATTTAGGATTGAGAGGTTCAGATTTGTGACCCCTGGTCTTTGTCACAGCAAAGCCAATGTCCAGACCCAGGGTGTCACAGGAGCTGTGTGAGATCTTATTATGCTGTTCCTTATTCTTCTCAGGTTTCTGCCACATTTCCTGGTATCTTTGGTGGGAAATGGTGAATTAAATTCAGTGAGGGATTTTGAATAGCTCAGGAGATAATCTCTGATCAGATCATCACCTTTGCTATCTCAAGATAGAGAGAGAGAGATCAACTCCCTCTCCTTGGAATCTCCTCTTCCCTCAAGATTCCAAGCCTTCTCAACCATCTCCTGCTATTAATGTAAATCTTTGCCTTTCTTCCAGGCTCTGTCATTCAAAGTCTCTGGATTATTCCTGTATCACAACAGACTTGGATTTTTCTTAGGTTTTTGAGATTCTAATGAAGTGTAATCAGAGGCAAGTAAAAGGTTAAGGGTTAGAACAAGGGTCCCCAAACTTTTTTTCGCAGGGGGCCAGTTCACTATTCCTTGGACCATTGGAAGGTCAGACTATTTAAAAAAAAAACAACTATGAACAAATCTGTATACCACTGGCTGTAATGGGCGGTAGTATACACAGTGAGGAATCCCTTCCCCCAGATTGCCGCTCACCATGCTGACATCTTCCATTGTACAGCCACACAATCCTTTGCAAAGGATTATGTCACCGGAAGTAGTACTGTACATGAGCGATGCTGTGCTTTGTGGCATTGCCACATACAGTGCTCCTCTCACTGACCACCAATGAAAGAGGTGCCCCTTCCAGAAGTGCAATGGGGGCTGGATAAATGGCCTCAGGGGGCCACATGTGGCCCATGGGCCATAGTTTGGGGGACCCCTGGGTTAGAGAGTTGACCTGAGCTTCAGAAAGACCTGCAGTCACATCCTTTCTCTGACAATGGCCAGGTCTTTAGTGTCCCAGTGTTCCCAGACAACTAACGCTCTAAATGGCATCTTATTTATAAAAGAATTTCCCTTAAATGAGAGTTTCCTATACCATTAGCAATGAAGGAATAGGTCTTTAAGAAATTGGTGAAGTTTAGATAAAACTTGTTCATAGGAGAAATTTTTGGATAGGAGAGAACAGCACAGCTAGGCTGTGAGCTAAATACCCTTATACTCATGTAATCAGTTTGCTTGCACCTTGGACCCAGGCTAGTTGAACAATTTTGTATCTTCTCTCTCCTAGAAATCTCAAATTGTTCATGTTTTGTTCTTCTATTGTTGGAAGCAAATCTCTCTCCATTGTGTCACCTTTTTAACTCTCAGTGGCCTGAAGGTCAAATGCCACTGAGTAAATTCAGGTATAGATAAGCCCACAGAGAGAGGAAGTTAAGGAACCAAGGAATCATCAAGACAGGAAACTGATTCTATAGGCACTGTCCCCTGGACGACCCAGGCAAATAAAAAAAAAAAAACTATGATTGGTTCCTGAGATGTACTGAGTGAGAGTTAGTGGGTATAGAAAAGAGCTTATAAGGTCAGACCAGAAGCCAGTCAGAGTCTTCTGGTGGGAGCCTGGAAAGTGGAAGGAACCTTTGCCGGAGTTCTAGCTAAAGGTCCAAATGGCAACTGTAGATTAGAAAGCTAAGTATCTCTTTACCTCTCTCCTACTTTTCCCTCTCTTTACTACTACTGTTACTATTACTTTGATCTAATAAAGTTATTAATCTGCTACCAGATTCATAATTTAAATTATTATACTATGATATAATGAGTTACATAATCACATGATGGCATTACTGGAAGGGACCATCTTATTTGTTGTTCAGTCATTTTAATACTGTCTGTGGGGTAATCTTGGCAAAGATACTGGAGTAGTTTGCCATTTTCTTCTCCAGTGGATCACCTTTTGTCAGAATCTCCACTATGACCTTTTCATTTTGGGTAACTCTGCATGGCATAGCTGATAGTTTCACTGAGCTATGCAAACCCTCTGCCATGATATTATGTCCCTATTTTATAAACCCAGAAGTGAAATGATCCCCCCACCAGCTTATGTCAGAATTAAGACCAGAATTTAGGTCTTTTAACAATTTTTATTCCATACTATTTCTTGCAGCTTAGTGATAGAGTAGATAAGAGTATGGTTCTTAGAGTTAGAAAGATGAGTTCAAATCTGGCCTTGGAAACTTACTAGTAGCTGTAGATTAGGGCAAATCACTTAACCTATTTGTCTCAGTTTCCTCATCTGTAAAATAAGCTGGAGAAGAAAATAGCAAACCACTCTAATATCTTTGCCAAGCAATGGGGTCATGAAGAGTCAGATGCCATTGAAATGATGCAACAACAACAATAATACTTCCTATTCCCTAAAGTGTCATGACAAACAGATATAGGTTGATTCATTTATCCTAGAGCTACTACTCCTATTTTCCTTGTTCTTTCCAGTGCTAATTGCTCCTCTTATATCTTTCCCTTACTTTTTCCTATCACTAACATCAGGTTAAGAAAAATTTTTTCAAAATTCAATAAAAATATTATTTTTGGGTTTCAATATAAAAAATCATAATTACCAGAATAGTCTTTAGAATAGCTCTTTTAAACAAGATAAGGGAGACAAATGATCTAAGATATAATACAGGGAGACAGTCTCAGAAAAAACTGACAATAATATAATTACTGATAATTTCCATTGAACTGAAGCAAGATCCTTAGATAATTTTAGGGAGAAAAAGGGATGGATGATATATGAGTTACAAACACCTGGGAACTAAGGGTTAGCCAGTTATGTATGCTTGGGAAAGATGCATTAGCCTAGTCTTGGGTGTTTGGGTGATTGAGAGGTGATTAGAGGTGCTTAAGGGGTCACTAATTTTTTAAACTAGGTCCTTATGAAAGAAGTAAACCTGAGTTGTAATCTTTGTCTGTCTTGTCGAGTAGCTATAGTGGCTAGGAGTGGATCTCTGGTTCTTCATATTTGATAATCCTCTTTCAGATTCAGTCTCCCAATTTCTGGGGAATAGGTAAAGCTGACTCAGTCAATTTACTCAATCAAATTCTTTGGTACAACTTCTGGACAAATCAGGAATGGAATGAACTAAAATAACACTGAGAAAGGCACTAACAATGAAAAAAGAATGGGATTAGTAGGTATTCAGTTAGAAGGTTCCTTCTTAGAAGGCACCAATTGTTATTTTAACCCATAGATCTTATTACCTATCTTAAATGGTTTCTTAACTTGTATTCTTAACTCTTCAAAATGGGTTGGACAGATAGTGCAGATGGACAATTGATTTGTTGCAGAATTGAAAAGATAGAATATCCAGTTGGATTGCATTTACAAAATTGTGTAGTCTTTTCAATGGCTTTAATTAAGTGTCAACATGAAACAAAATAAAAACTTCTTTTTAATGTCAGGATTCTTCCAGTGATAGTAGAGGGTTGTAAATCATGGAATATCACAATGTCTAAGGAATTAAAATGCAGGTCACCTAAAAAGTCAATATAAAATGCACAGTGGACATAAATAGGCTGCAGCTGCATGTCACTAATGGATTGTGTATAAAAAGAGACCTAAAATATCAACAGCATGTGGGGCAGTCATGTAATCAGATCAAGGGAAAACAGATGGATGGTCCATGTGCTGCCTTGGAACCCAAAGGAATAAAATCAAGAGACCTGGGGAAGTTTGTTAACAGGTGGATCTCCTGTGGATAATTTAGTAGAGGTCTCTTGGGCAAGAGTTGTTAGACCTTTAACTAGCAATCTGGAGCAAATGCCCTCCAATCAATTTTATAATTCATGATGTGAAAATATATAAGAAATAATATTAACTCAATTGCTAAGGAAGAGGAATTAGTTACTATTGACTATTTAATATTGACTCCCTTGACTAATGAGTTAATATTAACTGTTAACCACTACAACTAGGCTCTCACAAATCTGTTATTAAAAATGATAGCTTCTCATTTTGACTGATGACTCTAAGTAGGTGCGAACTACTGTTATTTTTACCCTATGAAGGTAAAAATGTCTTTATGTCGACAAGGAAATATAACTCATTAAACAGTTGCATAATCTTTTAAATTCTCCTATATTTTAATGTCCAGATGGCAGAGTTTTATACTAGTTACAGCTCTAAAAGAACATAGTCAATCAATGATAAGGGGGCAGCTGGGTAGCACAGTTACCTAGTTGCTTTGAGGCTCTTTTGTTTTAGAACTGATACTAAGACAGAAGGTAAAGGTTTAAAAAAACTAATAGTAAGTGGCATGGGTATTGTACCCCCAAAACCATTGAAGTTTTTCAGGCAAACTATAAACTGGGAAATTCCTTTGTTCCCTTCTATCTTTGTGACTCCTATCCCCAAAACATCTGATAACTCCTATAAGACCCTGAGAGAATTATCCTCCTTGGATTGTACTTTAGATGGGCAGAGAGATACACCAGCTTAATATCAAGTTGTATCTCAGACATCCATCTGTTCTCTAGACTATGAGGTTTACCCCCTTTGAGAACCTCAGATGAGGCAAACCTCCCCCCTGCCCATCCCTCGGTGCATACCACTCTAAGAGTCACGTCTTCATTGTGGCACAAAGTCACGTCTCCACTGTTATAAAGAGAAAAAGACTCCAGAAATCACTTCATCCTGGAGAACAGCTTTTCCACCCATGTTATTCCCCTAGGAGACAGTCTTCCTAGCCAGATTCAACATTACCTTCTAAATTAATAATTGTCTCTTTTTATTTTTAAGTAAGTTTCAGTCTTGCATTCTTGCAAAAGGTATCCTTCCTGAATCCTGGGGGGTTCACCACAAGCCCCCCAGCATTTATTAAGTGGATTCAAAGACAAAAGTGCCCTCAAAGTAACTTATGTTTGATTGGTGGGAATCACAGTATATTTGCCTTTTTCATAGAGTTATTGTAAAGTTCCAATGGAAAATAGCATGTGAAAACCTTTTATAAACATTATAAAGCAGTGTACAAAGGCATTATTATGACCCTTGACACCTGAAATCCTGTGCCAGTACTTCATGATGGCTCAGAGCTGACTGTGGGTTCATAAAAAGCTATGCCAGTGGGGCATGAATTCCAGCATGCCCTACCAAAACTGGAAAGGCTTCAAGTATAGGCCTGGTGACAGATGAGGAATCTGCTGATCAAAGTCTAGTCTGGCTCTCAAGTTCAGAAAGACTAAACACTGCTGGGCTCACCAAGAAGTCATGAACTATTTTTTCCTGCTAAAGCAACTCACAAAGATGATTTACTGAGGCATATGGCAAAGTTACTGTATCCAGAATGAGGAAAGGGGGGCCACACTAATGAAGTATTAAATGTTTGTGTAGCTGTGAATCTTTGTGCATATTTATGTGTGTACATGTGAATTTTTCATAGTCATTAAACATTTATTAAGCACCTGTTATGCTGGATACTGCTAAGTTCAGAGATATAAAGGGAGGCAAGAGACAGTCCCAGGGATAGCTGGATAGCACAATGGATAGAGTGACAGGCCAAGAGTTGGGAGGACTTGAGTTCAAATCTAGCCTCAGACACTTTCTAGTGGGACCCTGAACAAGTCACTTAATTCCTTCCTGCACCCCCAACATCACCCCCTTGCCTAGCCCTTGCTGCTCTTCTGTCTTAGAATCCATATTAAGACAGAAGGTAAGAGTTTAGAAAAGCAAAACAGTTCTGCCCGCCAGGAGCTCACTGTCTAAAAACTCAAACAAGCTATATACAGGATAAATAAGAAATAATCAATAAAAGGAAGGCCTAGAAATAAGGGGGGTCTGGAAGCCTTCCTGTGGGATGTTAAGATTTTAGCTGATACTTGGAAGTGCCTGGGAATATGAATTCTGTTTATTTTGTCACCATGGAATCTATAAACCCCAAACTTGTAGCCTAGTAAGATCTGATGAACCCCAAGTTTTAGGACTAGCTTGTAAGTGGGAGACCCCAAAGCTTACTTGTTCCTTGCGTCTGTGAGAATCTACCCTGAAGGGAATCTCAGGTTAGCAGTTTCAGACTGAATAATGGATCCTGAGATAAAAGACAATCCACTTGAGGTGGAGGGTAAGCCCAAGCTAAGTGACTCTTTTTGTCTCCAGAAGCCTCTCCCAGTATATCACACCCTCCTTCCAAGCACTAAACTTGGGACCTTCAGGATAGGAGACTGATGAGGTGGCTGCTGCACTAAAAAGTCACTCAGGTTCATCAGATCTTACTAGGCTACAAGTTTGGAGTTTCTAGATTCCATGTTGATAATTTCATAATTCAGGATGTCAGTAAATCTGTCAGGTTGGGTTTACAGGCCTTCATTCCCTAGGGCAGGTTGCTCTCCTCCATTCATGTCTTCTCCTCTCTTGTGTTTCCTGTCTTTCTGCAGACCCTCCAATGAGGCTCTAGGTGTTAGACACTTCTTCACGTTTTGGAGTGTGTAAAATTTATGGTTGGACTGAATATATTTTGGGTTGGTTGCCAGGGATTTAATTACTAAATCCCAATGAATTACTCAAGTCAGAAATGGATTTTATGGCAGTTTACTTACAATGGAGGGAAGAAATTAAGGGAAAAAAAGAAAATAAGGAAATGAGAAAATAAGGAAAAAAAGGTCTGAACCAGTTACCCTAAACCCTAACCCCAGCCAAGGGGGGCCCAAAGGATAAAATCTAACAAGGCTTCCAGTCAGAAGGCCTCCTCCAAGCTGATGGGGTCTCTCCAGAGGCTAGTGCCTACAGAAAAGCCAAGGAAAAGGGAGTCAGCCTTTTCATTCACTACGTGCCAGTCCAAGGGAAGCAGTCTGAGGTCTCACACCTGATTTCTCCATGGTCAAGTTCCATGGTGAAGTCCCCTCACAGGAAGTGACCATGAAATATAAAGGCAGTTCCTTGTGTCACTTCCTATGTCTTACATATACCAATAGTGGCTTAAACTTGGCTTTGGACTGTCCAGGGAGTCAGTCAATTGTTTTTGATTTGTCACTTGCTAGCACACGTGGGTCACAGAACTTCCTCCCCCACACTTAATCCTTAAGTGGGATGTATACATTCCTGGTGGCTAAAATTCTAAAGAACAAGTAGGGTGGAGTAAATCTAAATTTCACAGGAGTTACCACAGAAGCACCTGGCTGTCCACTTGTTAACCCTCTCTCTCACATGATCAGATTATTTTTAGACATATATGTCATTAAGTATGTCTTCATTCATGCTAGTCATGGTGGGTAATTGTGTCCACCTACTTATGCCCACAGTGTATCATTCTATTAACCTTTGAGTCACCTGCAATTTTGATTCCTCTGGGATAATGGCATGGCATGGGCATGCTTTAATGATGGAAGATCACTGGAAGAATATGGATGGTAAAGAGATAGGCATTTAGAGTGCTGAATAACTTGGAATCACTAAATGTATTGCAGTTTTCCATATGTAAACCAGATTGATCTCCTTGTATTTAATTCTGGGGCTAGTTCATTGTCTATATGCAGTTCTATATGTACTGATGGATGACTATAGGCTATCTCTGGAACTGCATGGTATAATTTGGGGAGATATGTATTCATTTATTTTGTTTTTCTTACAAATATGGCTAAGACAATCTCTCCATGGATCTCATTGAGGAAGGCACTATAGTGTCTTGGAGTTTGATGTAATCCACACAAGGTAATCAACACACACACAGAGTTCCAAAAAGCTCAAACTAAAGTTTAAAACTGCACTAAGATTTTTGGGACATCCATTATATATTGTAGTTTACAATGAAATTCATACCTAACAATAATCCTGTGCAGGGAAAATATGATTATTCTCATTTTAGAGATGGGGAAATTGAAATTCAGGTTAAATGACTTACTCAAGATCATAAAGACAGTGGAAGAAGTAGAAATCAAACTTAGTCCTTTGGGTTCCAAGTTAAATGCTTTTTCTACTATGCCACTGTCTAAAAGAGACATTTATTCATGTCCCCCAGCCTTGTTGAAGAATAACAACCTAGAACATGACTCTGTCTTTAAACAAAACTCAAAGCCTAAACAGGCAGAGTCCGAGAAAGCTGTTCCTGGGTGTGACTGGGGCTAGGATGTGGCTCTGATCAAGATGTGTGGCTCTGGTCCCCAGGACCCTGATTTTTTAACTCATTCCTTTTTCCTCTAGCATTTGAATGAATATACCGGTTGTTTTGAGACTCTGCTGTTAATCCTGACTGTGGAAGAGGATTGGCCTTTCCTCCTTTTTAAGATGGAATTAGAAGGCATAAAGGGGTTTGGGCCATCTCTAGGAGCAATAGCTGAGGCTATGAGAAAAAGGGACATTAGTCTCATTTAGTCTACAACAAATATCTACTGCTTACAGAGCATTATACTAGGCCCTGGGGTAGATTCCAAGAAAAGGCAGGATCTCTGCTCCCCACCCCGCAAGAGTTTACAATCTAGCAATGGGTTAAACAAGCATGTATACATCAAGAAACACTACTTGTATATACTGGGTGTATGGGGTGCTCAGGGAGGGGTAGTATCTCTGGTATGGAGGGCTTGTTGTGCCCTCCTAGGGCAGCTCTCCAGCCTCTGACCCCCACCTGACACCCAGCTTTCACTTGTGGCTCCTAGTAGCTGCTAGCATGCGGCAGCAGCCACACCCTGGGCAACGGGACAGACTGGCTAAACCTTGTGAGGGTAGCCATCGGGTCGTTGACCCCTGGTGAACTAGGGCTTTGCTCACCCAGCATGTGAAGACTGCTTTGGCGGAACAGATGGAAGAAAGCAATAAGAAGGTTCAATGGCTGAGAGGGCGATGCAGCAAGGCACTGTGGAGTGCTTAGAGCGTGATGGAGCACAAAGGACAACATGGCCATCCAATGCAGCTGAGGAAGTCTCCAGGTGTAACGACTTTTCATGCCACTGGACCCAGGCTTCCAACGCCGAGAGAGTGGGGCTGTCTCTGTGCATCAACTTTTCCACTTAAATCTTCACACACAAGTGTCTTTGTGCACACTCATCTATCATAGATGAAAACGCACAAAGACAATCGTCATCCTCGGTTATAGAGATACTACTACTATAACTTGTATAAATTTAGATCAATAACGTCTACCCATCAAGCCACTTGACTTTCACATTAGAGAGTACTCTTTGGGGAAAGGGAAAAAAATCTCTTTTTTGTTCATCATCCCTCCCTCCTCAACTTCTCTCTGTCTTGTACACTGTCTAGCATATGGTAGGTGCTTAATAAATGGTTAGTGATTGATTTTATCCTTTCATTAGATATCTTTATACACTTTCCTCAGGCTGGGCCAGTGTCAGGTCTGGAGTAAAATTCTTACTGGCTATAGGATCTTGGAAAAGTCACTTAACCTTTCTGCCTCAATTTCATCACCTGTAAAATGGGGATAATAATAGTATTTACCTCAAAGGGTTGTTGTGAAGACCAATTGAGATAACCCCATGTAATTTGAAAACCTTAAAGCACACTACACAAATGTGATTATCCCAAGTCCAACCTGATAGACCCAAGTGATCCTTTCATTCAAGCAATTTTTGAAATTCTTTCCATAAAGACTTTAGGAACTCATATATTGAGGGGGTAAATTTTCCCATTTCACCTTGGAATTAGAGAAGGTCAATGCTTGAGCCTGGAGACCATTTGGCTCCTTCATTCATGAAATAATGTATATAGAGTGCTTTTCGAACCCCTAAACAACTACTACATAAATGTCCATTAATATTATAATTACAGTTAGGGAAACTGAGGCTTAGAAAGGAGAAGTGACTTTCTTAAATTCATTTGGCTGGGATTTGTAGTACTTACCTCACAGGTGTTAACTTGGAAATAAAACAGAACTACTAAAATAGTCAGCAAAAACCAAGTCTTTAATCAGGAAAGAGATAGGTCCAGTAATCACTGAGCCAGGCTCCAAGATACTACACAGAGTTGGAACCCTGGGGTCTGGGGACATTATCTCTGGGAGGATCACCATTGAGATGATTCTCCAAAGAATAATAGAATCTGGGTATCTTTTATACCTTTTGGGAACTTGGTAAATCAAACATACATTAACATGGCATGGGCATTGTAACCCCCAAATTATAGAAGTGTTTCAAGGCAAACTGTAAGCAGGGAAATTCCTTTGCTCCCTTACATCCTGGTGACCCCTAACCCAAAACATCTGATAACTTCTATAAGACCCTGAGAGGAATATCCTCCTTGGATCTTCCTTTAGATTTGAGATGGATAGATACACCTTCAGGTGATGCCTTGGTACCCTTTGGTTGTATCTAAGACATCTTTTTGCCATGTGCCCTAAACTAGAAGGGTCACCCCCCCCCCACGCTTCAGGCAGACCCCTGTCAGATGACCTGCCCTGTGCCTCAGTGCATATCACTCTAGAGTCACATCTTCACTGTTGTAAAGGGTAAAAAGACCCTAGACCTGATTTCAACTGGAGGACAGCTTTCCATCTATGCTGTCCCCCCTAGGAGGCAGTTTTCCACCTATGCTGTCCTCATGGCCAGATTCAACATTACCTTCTAAATTAATGAATTTCTCTTTTTTATTTTTAAGCTAAGTTTCAGAGTCTTGCATCCTTGCAAAAGGTATCCTTCCCAAACCCCAGGGGTTCACCTCAAGCCCCTCACAACAGACTGAAAACAGGGTTGGGAAAGAGGCTGTAGCCAGCAGCTGGGGTATCAGGGAGTAGTCTACAATGAATACAAAAGGAAAGAGTCAAGCCAAGGGCTGGGATACCTGGGAGAGGACTCTAAAACAATGGGATAAGCTAAGACATATAAGGGTACTTAACATTTGACTGTCCACTAATACCACCCAAACTGGAGTCACCAAGCACTTTAAGGTCTATTGTTACAGGTGAGTCTGGGACTTCCCTCGGGGTGAGTTCTCAGGGGGCAGGGGCAAACCTGAACTTGCAAAAAAGCACGCTAATTTCGAGGATAAAATGCCGTGATATATGCAAGGATATTGCTGCTAGCCTTTTCATTGAGTAGGGGAAGGGTTGGAGGGAGGGAGAGAATTTGGAACTCAAAATTCTTAAAAATGAATATTTAAATAAGGTACATGAAAAATAAATATAAATAAAGAAAAATTTAATTGGGAAACGTTTAACAAAAAACAAAAAGCCAATTCAACATAAACAAGCAATTATGTACGTAAAGTATGTGGCCAGTCTTAAAGGACTACATAAATATTAGCTCTAATTATCACTAACAGGTCTCTCATTGGTTCGCACTTTAGCAGCTTGTCTTCAACACGATAGTTTCCACCGCAATTTGCGTGTCAGTTTGCAGCCTCAGGTTAGGCCCCCTAAGAAGACCTTGTTTGGGGCTCGTAGGTTCCTGGCACTCACGACCTTTTTGCCCAGATGCCGTTGGAGGGGTCTGGTCTCCTGGATTGTTAGCCGTGTAGTATGTCCAGAATGTGAGTTCCCTTTCCTGCCGTTGGTTTTGCGCTTAGTGAGGCTCACCTGCACGCTGAGTGCGGTGTGACGGTGTACACACCTCTAGCCCCGACTTGACCTGGCATATACCCTTAGGACAGACGGCCAGCAGTTTAGCCCGCCGTCCCTCCGCCCCAGGTCCTGGAAGGAGGTCTTAGAGGCGGTTCCAGGAGCTAGAGAAGGCAAGGGGGCGGGGTTCGGACCGGCTCCAGGCCCCGCCTAGCGGGGTTGCTGTCCTAGCATTGGCTGCCGCCGACGTGACGTCACGGGGCTCTATGAGAGAACCCCGAGCCCCGGCGGCGCGGGCTGTATTGTCCCTCACGTTGCTTCAGGCTTACGTTGTTCCCTTGTTACCTGGCTCCGTGTCACGTCGGGGTCAGGGCCGGAGCCGGAGTCGAGGCCAGGCCAGGGCGCAGCCGCAGCCAGCATTGGGGGTCGTTGCCCCCTCAGGGCCTGCAGCCGCTGCCAACATGGTGTCCCCGGTCACCGTGGTGAGTGTCCGGCTTTCCTTGGAGACCTGGCCCGGGTCTGGACCCCTCTTGGTGAGGTCAGGAGTAGCCTCGCCTTGGCGGGGGTGCCCACCTGCCCCCGCCTTCCCCCTCTAATTACCCTCCTCCGTGGCCGCAGCGTTTAGGGCCGGGGGAGGGCAAGAGGAGGGCTGTGTTGGGCCCCGGTTCTCCCCTTGCCGACACCTCCCCCCGGCGCCCCCTGGAAAAGTCAGCGGGAGGAAAACAAGCCGGCACGTGACTTAGGAGCGTGACTGTTGATTTCGTGTTTTGGCATTTTTCTCTCTCTGGCTCCTTCAGGTCGGGGTCTGGAGAGGGGGGCGGGAAAGGGAGGCGAGCTCCTAGACAGCCGGCGCCGTCCAGTATCGCTGAGTGTCGGGCTTCCTGTCAGGGACAGGTCTGGGCTGGGGTGGGAAAAAGTAAACGCGAATGAGTGTGTGTCTGTGTGACACCGAGACAGTGGGATGTCTGTCCGAGATTGTCGGGAGGTGGAATGGATGCAATGAGAAAGACTACTTCTACCATGAGGGCTTGTTCTCTAACGGGGCGTTGTATGGATGCTACAGGCTCTGTCTAGGTGTGTTTGTGGAATGGTAATGTCTTTGTTAACAAGAGGAGGAGGAATATTTCTCATTTATCTCCTCGTTCTCCCGAGGTACTCTCAGAGAAGCTATCTCTTTGGGCGAAGCTCACGTACCCTTTTTTGGGACTCGGGTTCCCAATTCCCGGCTCTTTCTCTTCCTTTTCCTTCCCCCAGTGTCCAGTCATTTCAGGGGAGAGATGGTAGTGTCCTGGACACGATCAGCTTCCAAGGGAGGCAGAATTCCTGCCTTACGGGTTTTTTTTTTCTCCCTTTGCAGGAAATAGGAAGGGGAATAAGTGGCCAAGGGAAACCTTTAAAATTCCCAGGGTCTGGGAGTGGTTGGTTGTTGTTTAAAAAAAAAAACAAAGCATAATCATGGATCCCTTGGAAGTCTGAGCTGAGCTGTGGGTTGGACAGCTCCTTTGACCCTGGAGAAGGACAGTTGGATTTATCCTTAGTGGCTTGTCCTGAGACACATAGAAGTTCTGGTGGGGATAGCCCCAGCTCTCCGTTGATAATCCTTGTAGGTGACAGTTACTTCTTCCCATATTCATATTCTTTCTCAGAAGCAAGGTGGAGTGGGTGGTGGCAGTGTCTCATCCATGCCTCTCCTTTTCCTTGCACTGTGATTATATATTCTGATTGGTGGGTGGGTGTTTGGAATTAGATGAACCTGGGATTATTAGGTGACCCAGGAGGCTGCAGGCCAGGCAGCTTTGCCAGCCAAGGGTATCACCATACCGGAACAGTTCATGCAGTTACACAGGGCATCTGGGGAGACATAGGAGCAGACAGCTGCAGCTCTGCAGTAGGGGCATGAGCTCTGCCAGGCTTTTATCTCTCGGCTGCCAACCCTGAAGTCTCTTCCCCAGTTCATATAAGCTAGAGCTGATCTCTCCAGCCTCTCCATAAATCAGCAGGTGTTTCAAGTGTCAACTATTAGCAAAGCATTATGTATGCCACATTCTAAAGGCAAAAACTACTTCTTCTCATTCTCTCTTCTCCTCTGTGGTATCCCCAGGGTTTGGGGTTCTCCCAGAAGTGTGGCCTTAGCCACAACCTCTCCTTCCTCTGTGCTCCCACTGCTGGTCGGCTGCTCAGCTGCTCTAACTTCCCTCTCTCAGTTCCTTGTCTCTAACTTTTAGTGACCTCCAGCATATACACCCTTATCTTTAGAGCTTCCAGGATGTGAGAGAGGCCTTTCCTTATCTAGGTTTTGCTAGTGACTCCTCAGATGCAATCTCATTCCTGCTTCTTGGATCCTGATCCATGTGACACTACCTTCCTCCTACTCTCCAGTAGTTAGAAAGCATTTTCTATAGTTGCTTTAGATAAAATCTGATATTTATGCCTTTAAGGTTTAGAAATCACTTTGCATACATTATCTCATTTACTCTTCACTACAATCCTTTAAGACAGGTATGCTATAGAAGTTGTTTGTTATTGCCCCATTTTAACCAGGAAAAATTTAGACTCACAGAGTTGCTTGCCCATATCATAGTTATATCCTGCTGGTCAGTATCACATGTAGGATTTAGACTGCTGAGCTCTCCTCTGTGTCCAAGCAGGGTATTCTTTCATTACACTGAGGTCACAGTTCCCTTCAGTTCCCCTTGAAAGAGGAATTCCCAGAAGCACCTTGTGAAAGGGATTCAGGCTGGTTCTTTGTCCACATTTTGTGCTGCCAGGTTGATCCATCCTTGATACCCTTGGGAAGGAGCAACTTTTCCTGGGTGTGAGCCCGGGAATGAGAGTCTACTGTAGGTAGGCACATGACTGTGTGGTGGCAAGGAGGGAAAAAAGCCAGCTGACAGTGTATATGCACATAAATACAAGGATTCTTGGGACTCACCTAGTGCTGCCAGGGCCCCAAAACCCTCTCTGGCTTAGCTGTTGCTGATCATGAGGTGGCTATGGCATATGGGTGGTTTCCCTGCTGACTCTGCTCTGTTCCAAACAGCTGATGTCTCAATCTTCCCTTCCTCTAACACTGTGAGTTAAATGACACTTTGGGAAAGGGGGGAAGGAGGGTTCCTGGGGAATAAAATGGAAGAAAGGGCATTGGGGGAGGGTAAATGAGAGCCATTGGTGGATAATGGAGAAGAGACACTGGAAAATGACCTAAGGCCTTCAGGGCTGACCTGCTTGCTGTTAGGTAAGTTCTTGCTTGTTCTCAGCACCGGGGACAAAGCTTCCTGAGGCCTAGACTTGAACTGATGGGGTTTTTCTTCCCTTCCCACGCCCATAAAATAAGCTGCCTGGAGTTGCTGTTACTTGGCAAGGTAAGGAAGCAGCCAGGTGGAGTAGACTCAAGTCATGAGTTTGAACTGTGTCTTTGACATTGACAAGTCGTTTAACCTTGTTAAGCCTTAGTTTCCTCATCTGTAAAAGGAAGGTAGTGCCAAGAAGACTTAATTTATAGGATGGTGGAGGGGATCAAATGAGATAATGTTTGTAAAGCACTATATAAATATTGGTTGTAATTGTGGTCATCAAAGTGGTCTAAGTCTTAGGCAGAGTAGTGATAGGGTCAGGTCCCTTCTCTCAGTCTTAACATTTCCTTTCAGGGTGTTCAGGGAGACTTCCCTTAAAGTAGCATGCAGTCCCCAAGAGTGACCTCAAGAGAGATGATGCCCCATTCTAGGCCACTTTTGCCCTTTCCCTTAATCTCTTTCTGTGATACTGACCAGGTGTCCTTGGGTCCATCTCCAGGTCAAGAGCGAAGGGCCCAAACTTGTCCCTTTCTTCAAGGCCACTTGCATCTACTTTGTGCTGTGGCTGCCATCCTCCAACCCCTCCTGGTTCAGCGCTCTCATCAAATGCTTGCCTATCTTCTGCCTCTGGCTGTTCCTGCTGGCCCACGGATTTGGCTTCCTGCTCGCCAACCCCAGCGCCACCCGAATCTTCGCAGGGCTCGTCTTCTCTTCAGTGGGTGATGCCTTCCTCATCTGGCAGGACCAGGGCTACTTCGTGCATGGTTAGTAGATGGAAAAGCCTCCTGGGGGGGGTGTCCCTGGTGAAGGGATGATTGATCTAAGGGCTGGGGATCAGCCGATGATCTGGCTAGAGTTGTTCTAGAGTCATATGTGGGTCTATTCAAGTATGTACTCATGCTCGAACATGCATCTATTTGTGTGTGCATTGTGTGCCCTGGTATGTAGTGGCTCATTTATCCTCTTCCTCTCCTTGAGTGACCCCTTCTGGTCCCTACTCTATGGTCCATCTCCTCAGTGGCCCTTTCTTTCTCTACAGGACTGCTGATGTTTGCAGTGACCCACGTACTGTATGCTTCAGCCTTTGGCATGCAGCCCCTGGCCCTGCGGAAAGGCCTAGTGATGGCAGTGCTCTCCGGACTCTGCTATGCCCTCCTCTACCCCCATCTGTCGGGCCCTTACATCTATCTAGTGGGAGTCTACGTGGCCCTCATTGGCTTCATGGGCTGGAGGGCCGTGGCAGGCCTGCGACTGGTCGGGGCACACTGGCGCTGGACAGAGCTGGCTGCAGGCAGTGGAGCCCTTTTCTTCATCATCTCTGACTTGACCATTGCCATCAACAAGTTCTGCTTCCCCGTCCCCTACTCCCGAGCCATCATCATGGCCACGTATTACGCTGCCCAGATGCTCATTGCACTCTCTGTTGTAGAGAGCCGAGACCTGGCTGGGGACTTGGGAATGAGCAAGGTGGACTGAGCAGGGTGAGGGGGCCAGGGTCTGTGTTAACCCAAAGCCCTTTTGCCCTCTTACCCTCTCTTCTCAGCAACAGGTCCCAGGCCCCAGGGGTTTTCAGGAATGGGGCAGAATATCTGGACCTAGACTGTGATCTTTGCCAGCTTAAGCTTTGGAAATGAGGCCCAGAATCAGGCCAGAAGAGAAAAATGGTCCTAGGTGCTTTGGAGTGGGATAGAAATGGGGATTTCTTTCCTCAGGCCTCTGTGAGGCCTCTGTGGGTCTTAGCTCTTTTTTTTTCCCCTTTGGCACAGGGCAGGAAGAAGGATAAGCTTACAACTCTGTCCTCTACCCAGTACAAATGACTTGGGACATGTGGAGACCCCCCACCTCTTCTGACACTTCCTCAGATCCAACTCCTCTTTATTAGAGGAGTTCTGTGAGGAGAGAAGTCTGGGGATGGTGCTAATCTCCTCCTATTTTAGGCCACTCTTGAGGAGGTGGTGGGCTTGTCTTAATGCTTGTGGCCCTCAGGCTGCTTCCTTTATACTTGAACAAGTTATTGGGGGAAGACCCTTGGTCTAGGGAAAGAGTCTGCTCTGGTCTGAATTCTTCCTGGTGCTCTTTCAAGGCTATTCCCTATTGCCGCCAGATGCAGGATTTGAACTCATGACTCAGTGATTCTACTCCACCTGGCTTGCCTCTTTCCCTAGCTAGGTAGCAGTTCATTTTATGGGGGAGTGGGATGGGGCAGGGAGATGGCACCCTAACAGTTTCATGACCTTAGCAGTAGGGAGAGTAGCCCAGCTCTCCCAACCCAGAGCCATCTCTTCCACTGGAGATACTGAGGGTTCCCTGCCTTCTCAGGTGTGACCCAGAAGCAGGGCTTGGACTTCCCTTTCTACTGCTGTTAGGAGCAAAGTGGTTTGTGTGTGCTGGTGCAGGACAGACAGCAGCCAAAGGAAGGGATCTCTATCCTCCCAGGGTTCCTGCTGACAGGACGCTGTTTCTGGGGCAGCAACTATACCTTTCTCCAGGGCTCGCCCAAGCTGTAATCTGGAGCAGAGTGCTTGGGACTCCCTTTTCAGCTTCCTGTTTCCCTGCTCTGTCCCCAATAGGTTTTCCTTCCTGCCTCTCTTGTGGGCAAATGGGGAACTATGCCTCAGTGACCCAAAGGAATCCATTTACTGAGGCACATTCAATGCAAAGGGGTAGGGGAAGGGTGGAATGGCTATGTTGGCTCCATTGTATGGAAAACAATAAAACTAGGGGCCTTGTGTCCATCCTGCTCTGCATGCTGTGTCCTGTGTTATCCCTGGGGATCTGACTGGGAGGAAAAGGGTTGAGAGCAGCTTCTTCCCTGTCTTCTCTCAGGTCTGCTTCTCTGCAGATTTCTACTCAGAAAGGACTGGGCTTCTAGCTCCCAGGAGGCCAGGGCCAATCTGGTTTTGAGTATATGTTAGAACATGATATGCTGTGTACCATCCACAGCTCTGGAGCAAATCCTTAGCAAACTGGGCAGGTTTTCACGGATCACTCATCTTCCCTCTGATGTGGCCAGTACCCTGATGCTACTGCCCATTTGCCTCCTCTTTTAGACCTATCCTTTGCCTGGACTGTGCTATGGGTTCTCATTGCCAACTCCATGTACACATGAAAAGTGTCACAAAAAGTGACATTCACTCAGGCCCCATTTCAGCCAATTTGGAGAAAAGGGATCCGGTCAGTCAGTGAAAGTAAGGGGACAGCTTATTCAAGCCTAATAATAGCATTTTAATAGAACAATGCTTCATCTTAAAAGTATGGATTCTGTACGCTGAGAATTCCAGGTGTTGTTATGGGTGTAGGGAGACATAGTTTAATCTATATGAATACTTAAAACTGACCCTTTCTAGATAACAGAGTAGAGGATGACAGGGGTGGGGTTTGTTTAATTCACGTGTGGGCTGCAAATATAATGAAACTGGATGAGAAGAGGCTGCCATAGGAACAAGGCCAGATAGATGCTTTCCTTACTCTACTGCTTGGAGCAGGGGTTAAATAAATCTTCACTGTTTTCCCCTCTCCTGAACTTTAGAATCAGGCTGGAGGTGAAGTCGCAGGGGCTATTGTTTATTGCTTCAGAATTACCCCTAACCAAGGGCTCTACTGTCAGGGTCATAGAGGTATGTGTGCACTTTCCTTTGAAGGGGCAGGCTTTCCAACTCCAACGTTGTTATCTTGGCTATAGAGCAGTTGGACTAGGCTTCACATGAGATGCTTTGATTTTTTCTGTAGACTCTCAGTTACAGATGCCAGGATGGATTTGTCATCTTTGTCTGAAAGGCCAAGAGCAGGGTTGGCTAGGTCAGCATAATAATTGGCAAATCATTGAACCTTTCAGAGCTTCTGTCTCCCTCAGACCAAGGAAGTAGTGTCTCAGGGATGCCCAGGTAGCCAGGAAATAAGGGTTCTGCTGACTACTAGAGCTTCATAAGTTTTCTAAGTTTTTTCTCACAAGTGCCCTGAGTGGTTATATGGGGCTCAAGCCCTCCCTGGATCTCAAGAACATCAAGCTGTGGGGATACCAAGTAATGTGTGCACAGGTGTTTGTGTGAGTGAGAGAAAAGGGGGAGAAGGGATAGAAAGAGGAAAAAGAAGGGAACCAGGGAGTGAGAGAGAGAAGGAAGCTGGGAGAAAGAGGGAAATAGAAAAGGAGAGAGAATGGAGGGAGAAGAAAGGGAAAGAAAGAGAATAGGAGGGTGAGTTAGTCATCACATTGTTATGTCACAGCAGGATGTGTGTGGGTAGCCCTACTTGACTGGGAGGACATTTCCCTATTCATGTATGACCCCGTCCTGTCATGTTATAACAGACAGACCCTATCCCTCCTAGGATAGTTGCTTACCATAGACAGTCAGTGTACAGCTGCTTTTGTCCTTGCCCAGCTCATTTTCAATGAGCACGCTATAGTCACCGCTGTCTTTGAGGGTGCAGGTGGGGATGACAAGAGTGCAAACTCCACTGGTGGAGTTATACCAGAACTTGGAGTTGGCAGTGATGTTGACATCCCCCTTGTACAGAGTTACTGTGGGGCGTGGGTTCCCCAGAAAAGCGCAGCTCATGGTGCAGTCGTGTCCTCGTAGCACAGTATGGGGTTTCAGTGGTGTGATGAAGCGAGGGGCATGGCGCCAGTCCTTGTGCTCATATGGACGTAGTTTGGCACCGAGGTCCTCAACTAGTAGGGGAAAAAAGGGTAGAAGGAGCCAAAGACTCATTAACCCTGGATGTCAGAGCACTGGACAGCTGGGGCCAATGAACTAGAGAGGAAGTGGCATTCTTTGCTCCCTAGTTCCTCTGATGTTTTAATTCATCACCATTTTCCCAGCCCTCCCACCTTCCTTTCATACATTCTCTGGCTTCCTCATGAAGTTTTCTGATCTTCATACTCCCTGGGCTCCCCATCAATGCCCATGCTCCTTCTGGTTCTCTGTCATTCTCTATCCCATTGGCACTGCTCCCTGCACTCTTCTGGGTGTCTCTGTGCCACCTACAATATTCTCCATGCTCCTTCCACATTCCCTCCAGTGTTCTTCCTACCCCCTAGGTGGTTTGACATTTCCCTCCCTGATGTTTTTAATGCTTTTTGGGTTCCTTGACCACACTTACTCTCATCCTTGTTGACCAGCCATGTATCCTTTGAGTCAAGTGGATCACTGTCCCCAATCTCATTCCGGGCCAGGACTCGGAAGTAGTATTTTCTCCCTGGCAGGAGCCCCGTGACAGTGTACTTGTTGCTGAAGACTCGATCGGCAGCCGTGAACCAGGTAGCAGTGCTGGCGTCCCTCTTCATGATGACATAGTGTGCCTCACCATCTTCCTGTACATCTGGACTGTGGTCCCAGCCCAGGGTCACGGTGTTTGGCACTTCCTCAAACAACTTCAGGTTTGTTGGTGGCCGTGGGAAATCTGAAGGCACAAGCCCATGTCAGCCTGTACTCTACCCCCACCTCTTCTTGTGGCACTCTGGAATTCATGGGCCTCCTACTAGGGATGTTTGTCTTAGACTACAGTCTAGTCTCTGTCTCTCTGACTCTGTCTCTCTCTGTCTCTCTGCCTGTCTGTCTGTCTGTCTCTGTCTCTCTGTCTGTCTCTCTGTTTGTTCATTTGGGTTGGGGCGATTCTCCTATGGAGAAACTTCCAGCAGATTCCCTAGCCTTCCCCAGCAACTTCAGTTCACAGTCATGGCCCAGGTTGGAAGTTCTTCCTCTGTCTAGCCTAAAGTCCTCTATCATAAGGAAACTTCTTTCCCCTCCTTTAGAGGTCTGTTACCCAATCATCATTCCTGTCATCCCTATCCTCTACTAGCCATATTCCCTTTGAAGATGAGTTAACTTACTTCCCCATCCTTTCCACATTTAGCTTTCTCTCCAAGGCCTCCTTAGCCATCAGAACTATGGGCTTTTATCATAGTATGGGCCTGACAAGTGACCCTCTGCTGGGCTGGCCTTTCCTGTGTTGCCCCAAAGTCTGTTCCTTGGCCAAACAGTGTAGCAGTTGAGGTTTATTTTTGCTATCCCTCTTCCCATGTCCTAAAGGCCCTGGCAGAGGACCTTTCCAGGACTTCTCCTGAGTTGAATTACCCTCTTAGAACCAACTCTTCTGGAAATAATCCAATAAACATCAAGTTTCTACTGTGTTTCTAATGAGTTCTAACCAGTGAAACCTTAATGTAAGACATCTTCCCAGAGGTATGTACATTTTCACCAGCAGTGCCAAAGCCTTCAAGACCCAAAGGAATTAATCTCTAATGGGGGAATTTCAAGCAAAATTATAGCTGCCATATCTATCCTACCTTACAGTTTGTAAAACACTTTATATACTTTATCTCATGTGAACTTCAGCCAGCCAGCCTTGTTCAGGTGGATGCTACATGCATCAAGCACATTTTACAGATGAAGAAATAGAAGTTCAGAGATAGAGTTCCATCACTAGTAAGTGGCAGAGTCTCTGAAATTGGAGTTCTTTTATAGTCCCTCTCAAAACACTACTAGGGAGAAGCCAGCAGGAAAACCTTTCCTCAAAGCATGCCAAGAAGGTGGCTGCTTATTCTAACTGGTCATCTGCCTCCTCTCTGGCTCCTGAGTGTGTACCTGCCACACGGACGTGGATATCATAGTGGGCCTCTCCGTACTCATTCCGGAGCAAGATGCGGTAAACCCCGGAGTCTGAGCGCTTGGTGCTATTGATGAGGAACTGGGAGTGATTCTTGCCCTTGGTGATGGTTTCTCGGCCCTTGGTGGGGATTCCATCCTTTTGCCAGATCACAGTGGGTGGAGGGGAGCCCTAGGTGGCAAGAACCATGGATTAACCTAGAGTTACCCCTTTCAGCCTCTGGCAGTACCTTCCCGTCCTCCCTAATGCTACTTGGTAATTTCCAACTGATCTGTATTCCTGATTCCCAACATTTGGTTTAGGTGAGGGGGGAGGAAAGGAAGAAGGGAGACGTCCTTGAGGTATAAGGAGCTCTCAGGGAGGAAAAGAGCATTGAAAAGAGCCCATCATGGCCACAACTGGGGAGAAGAGTTTTCTTCCTAATATGCTTAGAATGGGGTCAAGTTCAAGACACTCACATAGAAGGAAGCATGGATACACAGGGCAGTCCCAGCCCTCACCACCATGTGACTCTTTAGCCGGGCACTGAGATCAAACCTGGGAGCCGCTGGAATAGAGTTGGAATAGTAAGGAGAGAGAGAGAAGAAAGAAAAGGGAGAGGATTAGAGATAAAAACAAAAGGTTAGTAAGGAAAGAGTGAGAATCAGGGGTGGGGGGAAGAGTGAAGAGGAGAATAAGAGGAAAGGTTAAAAAAATGACTGAAGAAATCTATTTTTTGCTTATTGGTGAAAACCGTATGTGTTTTTGACTATATGCATGTTGTATGTGGGTGACTGCCAACCCATGAGGGGCTTAGGTGAACCTTTCCCTTGGGGAAAAGATGTTAGCTGATGTTCACGAGTTTATCTGTAGCATTGCTAATATGGAAGACTGAAGTACTCATCCTGGGAGCTGGAGGAATGGACTAGTAGAGGACACCTGGGAATCTGAAAGGTCTGGTCTTTTTCTCTAAATACATCAGGGGTGAGATGGAGACTAGCTAGACTATTTAGATGAGATTAGGGCTAGGCTGCTTTCTGTGCTCAGATAGAGCTATCTCTGGCTATGATGGCAATATTTCTATGTTCTATAAATTTGTCCTTTTGAAAACCTCAACTTCAGTTTCCGGTGCAGTAGGAAGGAAAGACATGGAGGGGATTGCTGAGGGTGGGAAATCCAAGGAAAATGAAGTCTTCTGGAAGCCAGGCACAGACTAGTGATAGCTACAGAGATGCAAGGGTAGCTTAGGAGGGGACCAGTGAAGGCAAAGTGGCAAAAGAACTCTTTAGGGGTGAGATTTTGGGTGAGCCATCCCCAAACATCAGCCCCCCCCATGATTGCTTTAGAATTTTGGGTATGTTGCCTCTTCAGCTTCTTCTGTTTAGGTTCTACTGACTGCAATCTTTTTTCCATTCTGGTGATATGCTGTGCTATTCTACCTCCTATTTCTCTAGTTCCCCAGTCATAGTCATCCACTGTCATTGCTTTCTCCTAAACCAGCATCCTTTTTCTGCTCAGCTCAACTCATGCTCATTACAGTTTGGTTTCACTTCTCCTAACGCATTCCACTGTGCTCTATGAAACTCCTGCTCTATTCTCAGCAAATTCCCCTGAACATTCTTGAACTTCTCCTTCTAATTCTTTTCTTTAAGTAAAACTTGACTTTCCCCAGAAAAAAAACAACATATCCCCTATAGTTTTCCCCACTAAAAGCCTTTAAATCTCTCCAACTCACAGGGACAGATGGAAAGGTAAGTATTTATCAATGTCTTTATACCTCATTATTGCTTTCAATCCATTTTACTTTGCATCCTTAAATGACCCCCTTCCCTTTGAGATTCATGTAAACATAGTATTATTTTAGTACCTGCTCACAATCTTTTCCCACCCTATGACCTAGAGATACCATTATTCATATTGACTACTTATCATGCCTAGGAATACCATGACTGCTATTGAGCATCCATCTATTATCTTGAGCACATAGTTCCTCAATCTTATAAACTCTAAGGATCTCTTCCAACCATGTGGCGAAAGGAAATCAATCTGAAATAGGATGGCTTTTTGCCTTCATTAGGACCTCTGGTCTTTTGACATTTCCCTAGCAACCCTTCCCCTAATCTGGCTACATTTATCTCCATGGCTAATTAGCTATTGCCCTAGGTTTCCTCTTTCCTCTTATTTCTACCATCCCTGATCTGTTCATCTTCTTGAGTAACCTTCTACATTTTATATCTCTCCTTCTGCACTGTGCTGTTAAGTATTGTTGGGGAAAGCAAAGTCAAATCAAAAGGGGAGGCCACTAAAATGTATGTTAAAGATCCCTGCTGCCCTCACATTGACCACATAGTAATATAATCCAGGTCCTATTGTATTTTTACTTATTTTGTTAAATATTTCCCAGTTACACTTTAATCAGGTTTTGTCTATATGGTACAAAGCCTCAGCTGGGCCCCCATGTAAGCCCAACAGTCCTACTCTGTTTTTATTGGCCCTCTATCTCATTCCCCATAGCAACTGTTCCAAGCCTTTTCTTGCCCTCAATTGTACCTTCATACTGCACACTAACAAGAGAGGACTTAGTTTTCCACTTCTTAAGAAGACTGAGGCCATCTGCTACCAGATCCTTCAACTCTGCTCTATCCTTCAAATTTTCTAAATGGTTGTCACTTTATCACTCTTTCTTTGAAGATGATGAGATTATAATATCCCTAATCCTTGATAAAGTTAATCTTATCTACCTATGCAGTTGATTCTTGTCTCATTTCAGACTAATTTGCTAATTAGTAATCATTTCCTCCTTTTAGGACAGAGATTTGTGATTTCATTAGTTTGGGAAGCTAAATTTTATTAGTATAAGAAATTTCTCTTTTACCTATTCTACAATTCCAAGAGACTTTGTGAGGCACTGAGGTGTTAAGGAACTTCCCTAAGGTTACAAAGCTCTAATATATGTTAAAGGCAGAGTTTGAACCCAAGTCTTCCTGCCTCAGGAGCTAGCTCTATCTCTTTTGTACCCCAGCTCCCTGTCTCCCCTTTAAAATTTCTCCCTTTCAGTTGGCTCCTTTTCAAGCAATAAACATTTCCTTGACCCTTCTACCTTATTAAGCTCTTGCCCTATCTCTTACCTTCCCTGTCACTATTAAACTGATATAAAATGTGATCTATATTCACTACCTCCACTTTTCCACAACTCACTCTGTCCCCAACCCCTTGCAGTCTGACTTCTCGCACCCTGTTCCCACTCCTCCACCTCACTTGAAACTGTTCTCTCAAAGGTATCCTTAACTTCGTCGTAGCATCTAATGCTGTCTACTCCCTCTTGGATGCTTTTTCCTCCCTTGATTTATAAAATACTACACTCACCTGGTTCTCTTTCTAGCTCTCTTTTCTAGTCTCTTTCTATCTAATCCATTAAGGATGGTTCCTTCCCAAGGCTCTAAGATCCTTTATGTCTTTCTCCCTTTAAATTTTCCATAATCTAATTCACTACCATAGCTCCACACAGCACTTCTTTGCAGGTGCTTCCTAAATACAGTCAACTCTTAACCTCTTTGCTGGGCTCCAGACAAACTCTGTCTTTACGCTGGTTCCACCTAGATAGGTTTACTAAGCACCTCAAATTCAGGGTGCTCCCAAACTTGGCTGTATCCTTTTCAAGTGTTAGAAAAGCTATTGCTTGTGTTTGTTCTGTTAGGTTTCACAGGCCAGGGCCAGGGGATATAAGTTATAGAGAAGGATATTTTAGCTTAATGATAAAGCCATATTTTCTAACTATAAAAACTGTCCAAAAGTAGAAACGGATAGGGAGTTCCTTATCATTTGAGGTCTTTTTTCTTTTCTTTTGAAAAAGAATCCATACCTTCTGTCTTAGCATCGCTTCTAAGCCAGAAGAGTGGCAAGGGCTAGGCAATAGGGGTTAAGTGTGCCCAGGATCACACAGCTAGACCAGAACTGATCACTTGAAGTCTTCAAAGTGGAGAGGATATAGTGGAGGAAAGTTCTGTTCAAAATTTCAGGATGACCTATCATATGTCTTCCAATTTAAATCTATGATTCTCTTATACTTCCTCCTGATTTCATTTTGTTTGTTTCTCTCATCTTTTATGTCTAATCAATTGTCAGGTCTTTTAGATTCTCTTTCTATACCATCTCTTGTAGTTCCCCCTTTTTTTTTCATGCTGGTTACCTTAGAACATCCTCTCATCTCCAACTACCTGGACTTTTGTAACAGTTGACTAATTGGCATCATGAATCCACTTTCTTCCCAATCCAATCCATTTTTCATAACCCTGGCAGGCCAATAACCTTTACTAACTGCCCAGATCTGATCATATTATACTCTTTTGCTTATTATCTATCTTCAGTGATTTCCCATTATTGCCTAAATAAACTCCTATACCTAGGATTTAGAATGCTTCAAGATCTGACCTCCAATTACCTTTCCAGGCTTATTTGTATTACTCCTTTCCATATACTCTACCTCTTAGCAGAATTTGAATATTTTTAGTTTCTTCAGTGGGCTCTGTGCTTCCCTGTGTCTAGAAGTTCTTCCCTCCTTCTCTTTGCTTGTTAGTATCTTATCTGTCCTTTAATACCTTACTCAAGTGCCATTTCCTCCAGGAAACCTTTTCTATTTCCCTTAAGATCTCATGGCCTTTTCCTCATTAGATATTTCATAGCACTTTGCTTATACTTTTCTGTACTTTGCCCATCTTTATGCTGATGGTTTTCAAATCACTTAGTCAGCTGTACTCTCCTAAATTCCAGATTTGGTTCTTCAGATGTCTATTGGCCATTTCAAACTGAATGTTCCATGGACATCTTACATTCAACATATCCAAAATGGAATACTTATCTTTCCCCTCAAACTCTTCCTCTCTTCTGGACTTCCATATGACTGTTGAGGGTATCATTATTCTCCCAGTTCCCTAAGGCTTACAATTTAGGAGTCATCTTCAGCAACTCACTCTCATCCTTGTATCTAATGTGTTGCCAAGTCCCTTCACAACATCTTTCTTTCTTTTGAAAAATGCTTACTTTCTGTTTTAGAATCAATACTGAGTATTGGTTCCAAGGCAGAAGAGTGGTACAGGTTAGTCAATGGGGGTTCAGTGGCTTGCCCAGGGTCACACAGGTAGGAAGTATCTGAGGCCAGATTTAAACCCAGTACCTTCTGTCTCTAGGCCTGGCTCTCTATCCACTGAGTCATCTATCTGCCTTTGATCATGTCTTTTAAAAAATCTTTTAATCCCTCCCTCCTCCACCAAAGGCACTTAGTGCTATGATAGTAATAATTTAATAACTGTTGGTTGGATTGACTTATTGAATTATGCATAGTTCAGAAGCCAGCAATTCAGAAGGCATCCTGCTTAGTGGGGAAATGTTCACTAGAAGGCTCACAATCCCTCCCTTTATGTCTTGGGAGACATTCATGAACTTTTATGGCCAAAAAGCTTCCTTTCTGTTTTCAAATTTCTGCTTATGAGCCTTTGAATTTAGCTGGGCTGGTCCTTCAGCCACATGTATGCATTCTGAACTATACTGGGATCATTTGAACTTCAATAGTATCAGTATTCTACTGGTATAATTTCAGAGAGCCCAAGGTCACCACCCACCAATCTATGCAGCATTAAGCAGTCATAACTCCTTGCAATTTCTACCAACATTTGAGCAAGAGAAATGAGAAACAGTCCCTTCCCTCCCCTGAGGCTGTCCTTTCTTCGTAATTTGGTTCCTTCCATAACTCTCTAGGCCTCAGATGGAAAATTTGGCCTTTTAATGGTAGAGGGGGAGCAGGGAAGGGAAGAAATGGAATTGTGGATGACTTCAGATCCCTTTAGTTTCCTGTCCTCCAGGCTGACTCTCTGTAGGAGCTCAGGTCAGGACTGACCATATGATGTTCTTCCTTAGTCTGAGGGAGTCCCAGTGTTCCCTGAGAGGTGACGGAAGCCCAGTGGAAGGAGTTCAGAGCAATAAAGGTATAAATTAATGCTTGAGCTCTTTGTGCTCTTACCTGGTGGAGGCATGGCCCGGACACCCTCATCCAGCTCAACAGGCTCCCCAACACCACCTTCATTCACAGCTCGGATACGGAAGAAGTATTTTTGCCGCTCTGTCAGACCACCCACTGTGTAACAGGTGCCTGAGATGGGGATCTTTGTGCACTTAGACCATTCCTTTGTGTCTTCTGCCCTCATCTCAAGGATGTAACCAGAGGGAGGGTCCCCCTCAATAGGCTCCCTCCAGGCCAAGGAGATACTGGAGTTTGAGGAGTCAGCCACATGTAAACCCTGAACCAGTCCTGGGGGTTCTGAGGCAATCACAAACAACCACCACTCAGTGATCACAGTTAACCATCAACCTGACCCCTAACCTCAACTTCCAACAAAACCTCCACTTATCCAACCTATATATTTGTCTTTTACCCAAATCACGAATAATGTCTCACTGAAGTCCCATAAGTTAACCACCCTAGATCCTTGACTCATAGCATCCCCCCCCACCTGCATGCTCCTTCCTTGTCCAATCCACTAAATTTCTTGTTCTGAATCCTTGCTCAGTGCTCACTTTCAAAAGCTTCATCTCCCTCCTCTAAATCATTGTGTGAACATTCTATACTCTGTTAGATTAGAAGCTCCCTGAGGATAGGGAGCATGTCTTCCCAAGAGCAGAAACCATGTTTCTGTCTTTATCCCATATAGCACCAATATAGACCATAGAATCCACCCCTCTTCATCTTTATGAGGGAACAGAGCAAGGATGTCCTCAACCTAAACTCACTTATGGGATCTTTGGCCACCACAGAAGTGGAGGGCATACTTGGTTGTCCTTGTCCTGCTCGATTCACAGCAATTACCCGGAACTCATATTCAGTGTCCTCTAGGAGACCATCCACTTTGCACTTGGTGTCTGGAATAACAGACCAAGGGAAAACCAGAAGATGATAGTAGCCACAAAGGTCATGTAGTGGAAGCATGAAATGAACAACAAAATATGGAGTCCACGTAAGCACAGTCCAGGCAGTATGGCTGAATCAAATATAGAGTCTATAACCAGAAGAGCCTTATTCTGTGGAGAATAAGGAATAATTTCCAGCGTAGTATGGGATATTATAGAGAAAAATGGGAATATTTTCAGAGTCCACTCAGAAAAAATCTCTCCTAACACCTTTTTAGCATCCTTACCCTGGATGGGATCCTTGTTGACTGGTACCCATAGGTTGCTCCCCTTCTTCCTTCTTTCTACAATGTAGCCAAGTACTGGGGATCCACCATCTTGGGTTGGTGGGTTCCATGTGATGGTAACTGCTTCTTTGGTCACATCTGAAACCTGTGGCTGAGAGGACAGGCCAGGGGGCTCTGCAGGAGTCACAAGAAGTGGTAAGTCACATGGGATGTGAAGGTGAGATGAGATCAATTACCTGTCCAGTATGGACCTCTCCTTTAAGGAGAAAGCTCTTACCTTTCCACCCTACTATCTTGCTAACTCAACCTTACACTCATCAGTGGAGTCTAGTTTCTCACTGTGGGAGGGCCAAGTGGCCTACCCATCCTTCCATCCTTCTCCCAGTGTCCAAAAGCCCTTATGTTGACTATTGTCCCTTAGTAAACAATGGGTTCTAATTCTGAACAATTTCTTAACAGTAACCAATGAGTCAGCATACTAACCAATGGGGTTTCCTGCAAAGACCTCTTCAGTCTCCAGTGGGTCACTCACACCCTCAGAATTAACAGCTCGGATTCGGAACTGATAAGCCTTCCCCTCTTCTACTTTGTTGGTGGAGAAGTTGGTCACTTTACCACTGACCTCCCCAACTTTGGTCCAGGATTTCTTCCCAACTGCTCTTCGTTCTATAATGAACTGTGTCACTGGCCGACCTCCATTGTCCTTTGGGGCCTTCCACTTCATATGGACACAGTTGCCAGAGAGTTCCAGGAACTCCACACGACCCTGAGGAGGCTTGGGCCGATCTGAGGAAAAACAAAGGGAAAATGGGACCCATGGGCATAAAGTCTAAGCAGTGGAGAGAGTGAGATATTTATCCTGAGAGAAAGGAGACTGTGAAGAATTCTATAATAGAGAAGCCCTGATCATACAGGGCTACCTGGGTTAGATCAGAGCTGGAGTACAGAGATCTGACCTTCCTATCCTTAATATATTGACTTGGACACTGACTCCAAATCTAAATCTATCATCTACCCAGAAATAGGCAAACTACAGACTTTGGGGGCTCTATCCCTGCTGATCCTCTTTTGACTTCTTAAAATCCATTCCACTCCTCTTCACATCCTGCTGCCTATTAGTATCATAGGGTGCTAAAAGAGATAGCAGACCCCCCCAAAGTGTGTGTGTGTGTGTGTGTGAGATACTAACACTTAAGAGCCCTCATACTACCTTCTCTACACCGAGCATTCTCTGGGCAGGTAATCCCATTTCTTCTACCCTATCTCCATCCCTGCTGCCTCACCAAGCACATTCAGGTGCAGTGTGGCTGTGGCAGAACCATGGTCATTCTTGAGCTTGAGAAGAACGACACCACTGTCCTCACGAACACAATTGGAAATCGTCAGCAGTGCTTGATCGTCCCCCCTCTCCATGGTCACGCGCTCCTCTTCTGTCACCTCTACCCCATCCTTGTACCATGTCGCCTTGGGCAATGGCTTGGCCCGGAATGGAACCTTGATGTTGGCTGTTTGGCCAACCTTCACAGTAACAGGATGTGCAGCCAGTGCCTCCAGCACTGATGGGTCAATTGTAGGTGGGTCTGGAGGAGACAGTGGTGTCAATACTTACTATATTGGGGCAGGCCTACCTTCACAGAGGGAAGGTCAGTGCTGCCTGTGCTCCCTAGAAAAAGAGGTCAGTACTACTCTTCCCCATGTATCATTCAACAGCAGATTGAATGCTTCTTATCTGGAGGAGATGTGTGTGGGGGTGGAGGTTGGGGGAATGGGAGAGAAGGCTAAGTGTTTCTTTAGTGAAAGAATTGAGGGATAGGGTATAGAGAAATTCTCAACTTTGACTTCCTTGGGTGACGGTTTCCTAACAGAAAGGAGGAGATGGGGGGATGGAGGACAATACCTGCGATGAAGACAGAAGCTTCACTCTCTGCACCTTTGGCCCGGAATGTGTACTTGCCCTCATGTTCTGGGCCCATGTTGGGGAAGATGAGTTTATGGACTGCTCCCTGCTTCACAATCTGTACCCCACTGAAATCTGTGATCTGGAGATGATGGGATAGGGTGTCAAGGCTTTTTGGAAGTCCCCAAACGGATTCCTACCTCTTGTCCTCGCCCTCCTTTAGTCCCATTTTCTACCTCTTTGCCATCCTTTAGCCAAACTCCTTCCACCTTTTCATCGTTCAGCACCACACACAGTTCTGCTGGGCTACCGGTGGCTGCATGTACATCAGACATCCCACTCTTCACTGTAGCCAAGCGCTCTGAGAACAACAGGGAATTAGACAGGACCAGAGGGAGCCAGTGGCATCTGAGTGGTGAGCAGGGACAGGCATGACTCTAGCTATGTGCATGAGTTGAGTAATAGGAAGATAGGTAAGGAATGATGAGTATGGTTCAATCTATGTGAGACAGATGGTTGGGGCTTAGTATACAGTTCTAGTAGTATGTTTGACAGAAGAGTCACTATGGATTGGATGATACAGGAAATTCAGTAGAGCTATTAGGAGGGTGAGTAGTTGGAGAGCCAGTGGGGATCAAGAGAGGATTAAAGGGTCATACCCTCTACAGTCAGGATGGCAGTGCTGTAGTACTCTGTGGGGTCCCCATCCTGCATAGCCACCACGGTGTACTCGCCTCCATCACTGAGCTGTGCATCCTCAATCACTAGCTCTGCCCTTTTGCCTTCATGGCTCATACTGTACTTAGTCCCACGCTCTAGCAGCTTCCCATCCTTCTTCCAGCGCAAGGTCACATCCTTGGATGTCAGCTCACACTCCAGGCAGGCCCGACTTCTTTCCTTTACACGAGCATTCTTTAGGGTGCTCACAAACTTGATGGGAATGCCTGTAATGACAGACACAACCACTAGGCTGTTTTTGATTCCTTCCTTCTTGCTTGCTTCAATAGCCTTATTTGCAGAGTTCTTTGAAACTACCTGCCTACCCTCAGAGGTTTAGGAGGGAAGTGCCTGTGTACATGTGCACATCAGCCCATCTGTCTTATATTTCTGTGTTTATCTAGTGTTCTTTCTCACCATTGATATTTTCATATATGCCGACACATCCCAATATTTCCCTGAGGGCAAATACCTGTATCCAGGTAACTCCATGGGATGTATACATGTACTGAGTGGAGATTGGGGTTACAGGAAACAGAGAGAGAAGTGGATTCCTGCCTTTTAGAAAGACTCATTCATATTCATAGACCACTGGACCTTCAACAAGTTAAGTACAATGAGAAATGCTAGCCCTGAATTATAGTAGCAACCTCTCCTCCAAGAGTTTGAGGTCTCAGGAGAACACAAGAATATTGTGTGATACAGTTTCTGTGTGTGCCTGTGGCCACTCACGGTCAATGGTGAGAGGGGCCTTCTGAACCAGGTCTCCAGCCTCAACAGAGAATTCTCCACTGTCACTGAGCCTTGCATCCTTGATCTTGAGTGTGTGGGTCAGCCCATCCTCAGACACAGAGATCTCATATTTGTCATCCCGTTTCAGCTCCTTCCCATTGAACTTCCATACAAAGTTGGGCACCTTCTTGGACAGGCGGATCTCGAACACTGCTGTCTGGCGCTCTGTTACTTTCAGTGGCTTCATCTCTCCTATGAACTTCAGGGGCTCATCTGGAAAGACATGTGGGCAGTGTGGAAATAGCAAGAAATGGAAAGGAAGTTACAGCAGCCATAATCCGTAGTAGAATCTTTATCCCTATTCCTATAAGCCATACTCTGTCACTTGAAAGAAACAGCTGGCTACGGCTAGGCGATTCAGTGGTTTGAGAGCCAAGATGGGAGATGGGAGGAGATGGGAGGCCCTGGGTTCAAATGTGACCTCAGACACTTTCTTGATGTGTGACCCTGGGCAAGTCACTTAACCCCCACTGCCTAGCCTTTATCAGTCTTCTGCTTAGTACTGATTCTAAGGTGGAAGGTAAGGGTTTAGGGGGAAAAAATAAACTAATATCAGAGGAGCATCACCTAGTGATCAGTTCCTGCTTCTGGGATAGCCTTTCATTACTCACTCACCAATGGACCCTGAACTAATTAAACTAAACTGGAGAAAGAGTAACTCTGAATTACAATAGCAGCTTCTCTTTCCTCAAGTCTGAGGTCCAGATGGAATTCAACTATACTGTGTATGGTATAGATTCTAAGGGCTCTCTGCTATAGACTTGGGTTAAAAATAAAGTCATTTTTTTCACTGGGGAAAAATTGGGAGGGGGCAATATAGAGGAAAAACATTTCTGTTTTCCTCTTTTGTAGCTCCTCTTAACTCTTCCTCTAAAGGTAGTGCTGAAGTATTTTTCTGCATCATGACCTTAGAGACATGGTCTTTCCTGGCCTATGGTGCGCCCCCCCCCCCCCCAGGTGAGGATTCATTGAACCGGCCTATTTGAATACAGGATTATAAATTTAGAGCTGACTCAGCAATGCAATGATCTTGGATAATCCTGAAAGACTTATTTTGGGGAATACTATCTACCTCCAGAGGAAGAACTGTTGGAGTTGGATGGATGTGGATCAAAGGATACTATCTTTCACAGCAGTATATTTATGGTTTTATTTTGGGATTTTGGTTTTGTATAAGTGTGCTATTATAATAATGACCAATATGGAAATGTGTTTTGCACAATAATAAAAATGAAGTAAAATTAAAATACATTTAGAGTTGGAAGTGTCCTTAAAGTTCATCAGATCCAATCTACTTATTTTACAGAGGAGGAAACTGAGGTTATAGACATAAAGAGGCTTGCCCAGCATTACAAAGTTACGTTAGTATTTGAGATGTCTTCCTGATTTAAATCCAGTGTTGTGGACCTGGATTACTCTGATTTCTTCTCTCCTTCTCCGTTAGTTTGGGAATGGGGAAAGGAAGGAGTCAAAGTTGAAAGAAAGGGATCTTAGCCCTGCTGAATGAGGTCAGAGATAATTAAAGAACAACTCTTAACTTGTGGAAGGACATGACATACAGCCAGAACACACATAGATTCTACCTTTGGTGTGAGGACCCCGAGGAACAAAGAAGAAGAAGGATCTAAGAGAAGGAAAGTCTGTCTGTGCCCCCCACTACTTTCTAATTTCCTTCCTTCCCTCTGCTCAGCTTTCCTCTGGTGACCAATTATACCCAACACAGTGCCTGTTTCTAAATTCCAGAGTGAGTTACTTCCTTCAGCTCTATACTCTCCTCTCCCCCTTCTTCCTTGTTTTTTCCTCCCCTCCACCAAGTCTTCCATACCCAGAACAATGAGCTCAGCACTTAGCCGCTTGTCTCCCACAGCCAGTGTGTAGATGCCAGCGTCATTCATGTTCACGTTGGTGATGATCAGCATGTACTTGGTACCCACCTGCTTCACATCATACTTGCCCAGGGAGTACTGGATCCTCAGAGGTTCCATTCCCTACAGAGTAGTGTAAGAAAAAATGGCAGAAGCTCAAGACCCTCTTTGGAAAACCCCTACTGCACCCCACAACACATCCAGAGGCCCTGGTGGGTTGGCCTGATAGAGAATTGGCCCTTAAGGTGCTGACCCATCAACTGAGCCTATTTGGACTTGACTTCTTCTGGTCTTCTCTCTGCCCCTTGTTGGTTTGGCAAGGGGTAAAGGGAGAAGAAGCCAGAGAGGTTAAAGAAGGGAAAATCCTGACACTTATGCCTATGATACTTCATTACAGGGAGTGTTTCTTCAAGGGTCTTTGTCATAAGTAGGGTCTAGGAAACATCCCCAGCATACGGTGCACTCCACTCCTCCAGCAAGATCTCACAAATAGATGCTAGAAATCCTTCCATTTGTGCTTTATTCTTTTGGACTAAACATTACTCCTTTCATGTATCTTCATTTACAATGCCACCTTCTTAGAGAGAGACAACCAAAATCTGTTTGCCTCAGAGAGAAGGAGTCTACCAGATACTTCTCAGAAAGAAGGTATAGAGAGACAGGCAGGACTGCATAGTGGTGAGAGCCAGACTCAGCATTAGGAAGACCTAGCATTACTCCTCTAAACACAATGGGGCTATGTGACCCTGGGCAAGTCCTGAATCCTCCTGGTGTTCCCAGGCAAGTCTCTGACCCTCCTTGGGCTGCCATGCCCATCCCCATTGGTGGTGGTGGGTTTCCTCATATCAATGACATTGGAGATATGGTTCAGAAGGGACAGGCACTTAATGGGGAAGGGTGTGGAACAGAGCAGAAATGGGCAAAGAAGGAACACACTGACCCCTATTTGACAGTGACCATACCTACTGTGACAGATCTAAAGGAAGAAGAGACCCTTCAAAAGGTGGTGACTCAGAAGAAGGAGGGAAAAGGGGAAAACATACTCTGGGATGAGGCAAACCTTAATCCAAATCATCTTTGTGTTGGGGTCCTTCAATTCCATTATGCAGTCAAAGGTCACCGTGCTATCCACTTTGGCTTCCACATCTTCCAGGGGTTTTATGATTCGAATTGCCTAAGAGTTTTCAATGATAAAATAGGTCCATGGATGGGGTCCTCCTGAAGCTTTCCAAGGTCATCAGTACCCTGTGAATAGCTCCCAGAAAAGCCTTTTTTATTGTTCTGGATGAGCATGGGACTTAGAGTCAGGAAGACAGTCAAACACTTACTAGTTGTGTGCCCCAGGCAAGTTACTTCAACTTTGCCTGTCTCAGTTTCCTCACCTGAAAAATGAGGATAATGACAACACCTACCTCTCAGGGTTGTTGTGAGGATCAAATGAGAAACATATTTGTGAAGTGCTTTGCAAACCTAGAAACGCTACATAAATTTGAGCTATTATCATGAAGAACCAGACTCAGATGTTACCAACTCATGCTGTAGTAATATTCCATCTTTCCTCACCAAGTCTCTTCTACCACCAATTGATGAGATCAGGTAAGAGGGGACTAAATTACTCTGTGCAAGGAACCTATCTTTATCCATCAGCAAATAATTCAAAGTTCCTGTAAAGTTTTTACATGGGCTTTACATGGGCTGTCACGATCCCCATAATATACAGCAACCCCCACCCCACCCTCGCAATCCCACTCTCAGAGTGGGGGAAATGCCATATCTGAATGTCACTGTCATAATCTGAATGTCACATCATAGACCATGTGTATCTACCAATCTTCCCCAATCTCCCTGCCTCCTGGGTGTCCCAATACTACCTACCTCTTTAACCCCCTTGTTTCCCCATCCCTCATCCATTCTACCTTCTTGGCCCTTAGGCCTTCCATACTAACCTCCACTTCTACCTTCTTTTTCATCTCCTTGAGCTTTTTGAGCAGTCCTCGGAAGTCTCTGAATCCATATTCCATGCAGACCTTCTCAAAGTCCTTCTTAGGCACCTTTGACAAGATCTCCAGCATCTCTTTCTCATCTGTCACTTTCTTCTGCTGCTTCTTGGGAGCAGGGGGGCCCCTGAGAGTGGCCAGGACCAGTTCAGTCATTCTTTTCTCCCTTCTGAAACTTAACCCACTCCTTCCCCCTCTTCACTGAGACCCTGGGATTCAGGGGAGCTTAGCTCTCTCTAAAGGAATCAAGGAGGGGGCAGCTGGGTAGTGGATTGAAAGTGGATTGAGAGCTGAGCCTAGAGATGGAGGCCCTAGGTTCAAATCTGACCTTAGACACTTCCTAGCTGTGTGACCCTGGGCAAGTCACTTAACCCCCATTGTCTAGTCCTTACCACTCTTCCGCCTTGGAATCAATACACAGTATTGGTTCCAAGACAGAAAGTAAGGGTTTCCAAAAAATATAAATAAAGGAATCAAGGAGTCTCTGGGCCAAATGGTCCTCCACTGAAATAACATTTGTGAAGAAGGGCAGTCTACCAGGGGTCTGCTCTCACCTCTTCTTCAGCATCTTTTTGAAATCCATCTTTTCTTGGCCTGGGGACCAAGAGAAAGATTTGATGAGTAATTCCAATAAAGACTGAGTATATGAGCTCCACCTTCCCCCCCCCAAAAGAAGGGGGGCTTGGTTTGATCCAGTTAATGAGAATGTAGGGAAGTGTGAATTCATGACATTCATGAATTACACCCTCTCATGAGGGTAGAATGGGTCATCTCTCTAATGGGGATAGTGGTTACCTGATTATAAAGACAGTTTGGAACTCACTTTCTGACACTGTTAGGGACACGGTGTAGACGGCATCAGCGTGCTCATTGCTTGCAATGCACTTATAGTTGTCTGCATCGTCAGATGATAGTGGCTCTAGCTGGATAGGATGCAAAGGGGAATAGTCAGTTTGTGTGGGAAGGGCTGATCAGTGAGAATGAATGCTGAGAGAGAAGAGAATCCATTGGACTCAAGCTGTAGAGTTCATCAATTGTCTCTCCCTCCCTCCTCCCTTCTTCCTTTCATAATAATAATTTATTATAATAATAAGTATATAGCAATTACTGTATGTCAGGCACCATGCTAAGTACTTTATAAGTATCTTATTTTGGCTTTACAACAACTCTTGGAGATAGGTGTTATTATTATCCCCATTTTAAAGATGAGGCAGGCAGAAGTGAAGTGACTTGCCTAGTATCTTATACCATTTTTTGAACTCATCTTCCTGATTCCAGGCCTTCCAGGGTTCTATCTACTTTTACCATCCAAATGGCCCCAGGTCAGTGACATTTAAACTCTTGGGACAGTGGGGGCCTTTCTGTACCTTTAGCACATACTCCTTATTGATGCTGTCATAGAATATTTTGGCACTTTCCTTGATGGGAATACCACTCTCCCTTTTCCACGAGACATTGGGCTTGGGATTGCCCTGCACTCGGGCTCGGAATACAGCCTTGTCACCTAGGGGATTATAGAATCATAGATTTAGAGTTGGAAGAATAAGAAATTAGAAACGCTTTAGTTCAACCCCTCTTTTTTTCTTTTTAAAAATAAATGGACAAACTGAGACCCTCATAGAGAGGTTTAGTGACTTTCTGAAAGTCATACAGGTAGTAAGTAGAAGAGCTAGGACTCAAACCAACATCTTCTGCTATTTTCACTGTCCCATGATGCATGGCCATGGTTTGTTCTGATGCACCTCAGCACATCACCTTGCTTCTTGGAGGGTTTTTGGAAACCCTCCTGCTATGAAGAAGACAAAGAATTCAGTTTGGGACATTTATACCTCTCCCATCTATCATTGGGTTACCTGTCTCATTCCTCTTCCCACTGTCCTGACGTGTTTCACTGTGAGCCTCTTTCCAACAGATCAATGTCATATCTGTTTTTTTGATCTTAGTGGCCAGCACATGGTAGGTATTTAATAAATGTTTGCTGACTTCATGGAGAATCATACCTTCCTAAGCCCCAACCTGTCTTCTCAGACTGAGCTGAGATCTTGATAAGGTGGCTAAGCTCAGGACCAGATGAATGCCCCAGGAAGGTCCCAGGTCCCATCTACATTATTCCCAGAGAGGATAGGGGAAGGGCTCACCCTCTGGTGATGTAACAGGGCTAGGCTTCTCCACAAACTCAGGGACGCTTTCACCTGCAGGGACTTCTGAGCTTCGAGTAATCAGACTAAAGAATTCTGTATGGCTGGAAGACTTCTGAGATGTAATTTGCTCTGTGGGAGGAAAGATGAGGGTCACTTGGGGAAGGAAGGAGGTGTGTGTGTGTGTGTGTGTGTGTGTGTGTGTGTGCTGGGCCTGTGGCTGATAGATGATGGATGGGACAACTTTTTGAACCTTTAAGGAGCTGTCTAGAGCTGTGAGCTCATTACTTAGCCATCCCCTGGAGCACAAGTTCCTAGTCCTCCCTTTGGGTCATTTTCTGTGCATCTGTTTCCAGTCTGAGTAATGATTTATTTATGCTGTTTCTTACCTGACCTTCAGAAGCATCATCAGGATTTTCCTCCATTCTAGGAGGTGTCTGTAGTCATAATAAAGGCTGGGGAATGGGGTTCCCCATGTAATGAAAGTTAAGAAGCTTCAAAAAGTCTGTCCTGCCCAAAACAACCCTTTTCTCACTCCTAGTGTTTCTGGGGGCAGCTATAAAGTTGATGGTTAAATTTTCAATATATTCATTGACACCTTGGAAATGCCCAACTACTACAAATCAGGGTTTGGTTTATTGTTTTGTTAATTGTCTACACTTAATAAATTAATGAAGAATATATTCATAATGAAGATTAAACTTAAAAGTATGTCTGTCCATCCTCCCACCCCTGGAGAGCTGGTTGTTAAATTATCAGAACTTTAGAACCATCATTAGAACTCCATTCCTTTGAACTCTGACCCTTATTGTGGAAATCATGAAGGGGTTGCTATTAAAAACCTCATTAGTCATTGTTTTCTAAAAGGCTTGAGCACACACAGAAGGCCTTGGAGGAAAGGGTTGGCTTTTGGAGGAATGAAATGATGGATAGAAGCAAGGTTCGGCCTCTTTGGCCTTCCTGAAGGGTCTTCTTCAGAGAGTTGAATTTCTCTGGTTCTAATAGGAGACAGGCTATTACTTGGAATCTGTTGTCTGACCTCCAATTGCCTAATCCTCCCCTTCCCAAACTTGCCTCCCATGACCTTGGTGGTTTGAGAGAAAGTCTGTACACTGGTGGTGGAGCTGGAAAACTCCATGGATACATGCTCCTTCACCATCTGCTGCTGTATTGTTGTCGTCATGGTAATGAGGAGGATAGCCCTGTGGAAACAAGGGGAGGGGAGTCAGATTTGGAAAAGAAGGCCAGATAAGAAAAGGAGGCCTCTAAGTAGAAAAATGATAGGCCATAGCTGAATAAGTGGGGTAAGGGAGTGGAAGTAAGGAGAACATGGATGGAGGAGGCAACATAGGGGGATACATGTTAGTGGTTTGTGTTAAGAACCACTGGTCAGATCAGGAAGGCTAGGTCTGGCCCCTGGACTCTAGCCTCTCCCTTGTTCCTCTTTTCTGACCCAGGACATGGCCCATTTCCCCCACTGGCCCATGTATTCATTTTGGGGGCTTCTATTTGCTCAAAGTAGGAATTAGTAGGAGCTCCAAGCTGTCCAATTATAAAACTTTAGTGGGGATACAAATCTTGCCCAAGAGGAGATGTAGAAGGTGCTGGGGGCAGCCCACTGCTTTTCTTCCTTCCTTTGGAGATAGGAGAGGGTTAGAGGAGCCCTGGGGGTAATGTGCATGGCCTGGCCCACTTATCAAGGAGGAAGACAAAAAACATGCAAAGGGAGATGGGGTGCAGATGCCTTTCTTTGGCCCAAATGATTTAAGGTGGAAGGTGTCAACTTATGGGAGGTACACTGGGCATTAGCAAAAGGAAGAGAAAATAGTTTGCCTTAGTGGACAAAAGTAGGGATAGACACTTTTGATTGAAGAGAGCAAAAAGAGAGGTTCCCTAGTCCTCCAAGGAGACCCCAGACTAAGATCTGGGACAGAGATCTCAAAGTGCTAAATAGTTCAGTCATTCTAATCCCAGAGCTGAAAATGTTCAACTAGTCCAGAGGCATTTGGCGTCTAGCTTTTTCCTTCAGAAAAATCTGAAACTGGAATTAAGTTGGAAGTGTAACCCTACTTGGTACCCAGGTGGCTGTGGGAATTTAGGTATATATACTCACCTTGCTCACCTCTACACTCTACCTCTACCTCTACCCCATTTCCCACTAAGGAAAAGACTAAAGGGGAAACATCCCACTCATCTCTGTGCCTAGGTGTGTGCTCCTTGCTGGAGAAGCACCTCCTTCAAATCCTTTGGGTACTGGAAAACCTAGTTGAGTGCTTCTTGCTTCTTGCTTCTAGGCAGATGTATTGGATTATATTACCCACAGGCTTTTCTCAGTCTCTCAGAATATCTCAGAAGGGAGGAGCAGAGCTGCCAGCTGACTCTATCCTCACCCCTGTCTCCCTTTCAACTTTGATGACTCAGAGGGGTCAGGGAAGCTCTGCTGATTTGGCAATACCCCTTTTGTTCCCAGGGACAGTCTGATGAGTCTTTATATAGTTTTATTCACTACAAGAATCCATTAGAAGAGTCCAACCGTCTTTGTTTTGGAGATAAGGAAACTGAGGTCCAGTTAATTTAACTGGTTTGCCCAAGGTCATGTAGGTAGTAAATTGGGATTTGATCTCAGGTCCCCTGGGGTAGAGGAGTGCAGTGAGAAGGGGCTCATTAACAGCTTTGGCCACTGGGCTTTAGCTATTGGGAAATGGCTTGGCACCAAAGCAGCAGAAAAGAAAGACCTTCTTGGGAGGCAGACTGGATCAGGTGCTGAAGAAAGACTATGGCAGATCCTCCCTGCCCTTAAGAGTCTTAATTTTAAGAATAATAAAAAGAATCCACAAGTATGTTAGGTTTAAAAGCACAAAGCATTTTAACATACACAGTTCATTGAAACAGCCTTGTGTAGCTGGGATTTTGATGTCTATTTTACAGAAGGCAAAAGTAAGGTTCAAACAGGTGACTTGCTGACCACTTCAGTAGCTTTTATCTTGAGTCCTGACCTCTAGTTAATGGGCCTAGGCTCTGACCTCAGGATCTAGGTATCTCCATCTCCCTCCCATTCTCATGACTTGCCCAAGGTCACTTAGTCAATGAAGGAGCCATCTCTAGAACCCAGATCTCTTCACTCTCAGCATAGGACTTTCTTCCCCCCCTCTTTTCCCCTTACTTTTTTTTTAATTAAAATTTTTTTTAATTAAAAATTTTTTGACAATCATTTTCAGACATTTTGGGATTCAGATTCTCTCCCTCCCTCCTTCTTCCTCAACTTGAAGTGGTAAATAATCTGACATAGGTAGATTATACAGTGTTTTCATACCATATGTATTTCGATAATCCCCATGTCATAACTGAAGACACATATGACTTATAAATAAAAAACTCATGAAGGAAATAAAAGCAGAAGATGATATGCTTTGATCTGCAATTGGACTACAATGGTTCCTTCTTTGGCTGGGGAGAATATTTTTTTTTAATTATGAATCTGTTGGGGTAATCTTGGAACCCTGTTTTGCCGATAAAAGTTTTAGTCCATAGAATCTTTTCAAAGGGTAACCAGACCCTGTGAGCAAGGAAAGTCGGCTCACCAGATGTGAAGGTTGTTGCTGCAGCCTGCCAGCCCTAGGATAATACTCTAGTGTGTGTCTTAAAATTGCCCTCCCTTCCTACCTGTTTTCAGTGCCCAAGTCAGCAGTTAAGCAACTCCTTTCATCTCTAACCCACTCCCCATTTGTCTCCTCTTTCTCTTTTTCCTCCATTCCCCACTTCCTCCCTCTGTTACCCACCCTAAGGATGGTGGTGATGAGTAGGTCAGCCTCATCCCAGTGGAGATATGAACCCTAGCTTTTTGGATGCTTTACCTTTTGAGCTGCTTCCCAGTGGCCTAGGACTCTGACTTGTACCTGGAGGTTCCACACTTAGGTCCTCTGGATCTTCAGCTCCCAGACTCACACCTCACACTTCCCTGTGGTAGTGGCTGCTTCTTCACTTAGCACTGGACAGACAGGGAGTGCAGTCAGCAGAAGTTTAAATATTTCTTCCCATGGGACCCTTCCTTGCCAAGACCAGCAGCTGCAGGGGGGCCGGGAATGACCCCTTCCCCAGGGGGGACATCTTTGGAGGTTGACATGCACAATATTTTTTGGATGGCTTACTAGAAGCCATTGGACTCTGTGATTTTGCCTTCTTAACAATAATGATATTTATTTAGCCCCTCAATGTTTATACATTCTTTTCCCCACAACAGCTTGGTGAGAGAAGTATCATAAGTCTTACTGTGCCCATTTTATAGATGAGGAAAATGAGGTTTGGTGAGATCAAATCACAGAATCTCAACTTTGAAAGAGACCTCAGAGGTCATCCAGTCTGATCCCATGACTGAGAAGGAATCCTCTACAATATTTTGTATAAGACATCTTCTCACTTCTGCTTAGTAGACATGTGGTGGGGCAGAACCCATTCTCTCCCAAGATGGCTCATTTCATTTTTTTTCTTGATAGTTCTAATTCCTACGAAGTGTTTTCTTACCTCAAGCAGAAAAATGCTTCTGCAACTTTTTAGTTCTGTCCTCTAGAGCCAGGAAAAGACAAACTTTGCTTCCATGTATACTTGAGGACAGCCTTTATAACTGCCCCTCTAAGCTTCCTTTTCTTTAGCCCAGGGAGCTAGTAAATGTCTGGATTATCATTTGAACCCAGGTCTCCTGAACCCTAAATCTAGAGCTTGTGTCCACTGGAAAGCAGGAGGGACTTCTTCAGATTCTGGTTTGTGCTGAAGGGTGCTAGGTGGCTAGGTGAGGTAGGGAAGGGTAGGAGGTAATGAAGGTAATGAAGATCCTGGCAGGGACTGAAGCAATAAATGGAATTGTCTCATTCTTTTCTTTAGTTTCTTTCTCTCTTTCTCTCTTTCTCTCTTTCTCTCTTTCTTTCTTTCTTTCTTTCTTTCTTTCTTTCTTTCTTTCTTTCTTTCTTTCTTTCTTTCTTTCTTTCTTTCTTTCTTTCTTTCTTTCTTTCTTTCTTTCTTTCTTTCTTTCTTTCTTTCTCTCTCTCTCTCTCTCTCTCTCTCTCTCTCTCTCTTTCTTTCTTTCTTTCTTCCTTCCTTCCTTCCTTCCTTCCTTCCTTTCTTTCTTTCTTCCTTTCTTCCTTCCTTCCTTCCTTCCTTCCTTCCTTCCTTCCTTCCTTCCTTCCTTCCTTCCTTCCTTCCTTCCTTCCTTCCTTCCTTTCTTTCTTCCTTTCTTCCTTCCTTCCTTCCTTCCTTCCTTCCTTCCTTCCTTCCTTCCTTCCTTCCTTCCTTCCTTCCTTCCTTCCTTCCTTTCTTTATTTCTTTCTCCTTCCCTCCTGTCTTAGAATCAATTTAGAATCAATACTGTATATTGGTTCCAAGACAGAAGAGCAGTAAGGGCTAGGCAATGGGGGCTAAGTGATTTGCCCAGGGTTACAAAGCTAGGTAGTGTCTGAAGCTACATTTGAACCAAGGACCCTGGTTCTCAATCCACTGGGCTATCCTTTTACCCATTTCTAATTTTTTATTTTAATAATAAATTTCTACATAAATTCTCCCTTCCTTCTTTCCTCCCCACTCCTGGAGCTGACAAGCAATTCACTCTGGGTTATAAATATATTATCACGCAAACATATCCTTACCCATTTCTAGAAAGGATTAGGGCCAGGCCTGACTCTGAAATAGGAAAATATTGGGCACCTCAAATTAGGCCAATGGGGGCAAACAGGAGATAAAGTTGTTATTCAGATAAGGGCAAGGTATCCCAAGCCATCCATCCAGTTCTCCAAGACAAGCTACCTCCCCTCAGAGGATGGTGCTTTGCTGGGCTTCATTATTAGGCAAATGACCTGTGTTCAAAACATCTGGAAGATGACTCAGTGGGCTTTACCTTCCCCCAAGGACTTCTCCCTGTGAGTCAGAGGAGGTTTGGCTGTCCCTAGACTTCCCCAATTTTGACCTGCTTGGAAGATTTGGGACTTATGTGAGGCCAGGGAAAAGTTGGCCAAAGTGTGTGCTTCCCCCCATGTCCGAGCCCCCTCCCGCCCCATCCTCAATGTCCAAGGCTGATGTTCCCCACCACCTCATCCCGCTCTTCTCCAAGTTCTCATATTCCTGTCTCCCTCCCTTCCTCCCCATCCTTCTGGGCACATCTGACCTCAGTCATCAGAGCCTGTCTTTAGCCCTGTCCTTTGGGGAGGACTTGGGCTAGAATAGTTCTCAGAGCTGGAATCTAAGCCAGGAGGATTCCCCCAGGCCCAAGGGGGTGACGGTGACATTTCGATCCAGGGCCTTAAAAGGGAAAAAACCTGAGGCTGCAGCTGCTCTGGGGTCCTGGGGGAGGACACGGGATAGGGGTAGAGAGCTCAGAGAAGATGCCGGCAAAGCTTTGGGAGAGCATCCAGAAGAAGCTCCAGGAGGGAAGTGGGGAAGGCTGCTGAGAGAGCAGGACAGTTCTTTCTCTGGGTCTTTGTGAGCTTTATCTGATCTTGACCCTCTGGGCTGGAAGTCAGGCTTTGGGAGCAAGAGAACCGTCTGCACAAGGCCCACAGGAATAAGAGGCCTGCTCAGGGGGACAAGGTGGATGCTGGCCTGGCTCAGAGGGATGTCCCCCTTGGAGCAAGTTTTCTGGATTTCCAGACCTGGGCAGAAGTGGGGAAAAGACTGCTTGTGAGGAGTTTCACTTGGGCACTAGGGATCCAAGTGGGAACATTTCCTTCCTTGAAGGATGGTGCTGGCAAGCCGCGGACCAGGGTGAAGGGACAGGGGTGGCTGGGGGAGACCCAAAGAAGGGGCAGAACTGGGGGGAGACCGGGATGCAAGTCACACAGAGCAAGGCCCATTTTGCTCCAAATGCGGTGTTTATTGCTCTATTCAGTGACCACGAGCGGAGTTAGAAAAAGACGCCTCTGTCTGCCATAGATTAAATACTAAAAGTCAGCGATAAAACCACAGGGCTCCAGGATAGCACAGGTTGCCAAGATCATGCACACCCTGCTGATGGGTCTCTACACACTCACGGACACGGAACAAACCCACGGATACAAGAGTGGGGAGAACAGCCCCACAGTGACACAGGGAAATGCTCTGCATGAAACTGGGGCCACATGGCCCCGGGGAGTCCTGGTGCCCCCACCCTGTCCTCCTCCCCATTCTTTTCTCTCCTCCGGGAGGGAGATGGCACTGACTTGGAGGAAGCATCCCTTCTCAGGGTGAGGGGGGCAAATGAAAATTTTATTGTTCTTCCGAAGGGGCAGCTGTGGGGAGGAGTGATGGGGAGCAGTGATGGGGAGCCTAAGGAAGAGGGTGAGGAGGGTGCAGCGGATTCTGGGGGATGGGGAAGCCTAGGGCTGGGAATGGGAGAAGAGGGGGATGCTGGTTACACTGAATTGGGGAAAAGGACTGTCTCAGGTTAGGGGTAGGTTAGGGAAGCCTAAGGGGGCAGGCAGGAGAAGGGTGAGGCTAGGCTTGGAGATTGGGGGTGGGGGTCAGCTGAGGGCGAGGGGGTTAGGTGGAGCAGGAAGAGGGTCCGGCCAGGAGGCAGAATCTGGCCCCATCCCCTCTCTCCCAGACTAGGGGGGGATCCCCCTGAGTTCACTCCTTACCTTAGCTGGGTTCCAAGGCTCCCCCTCCCTCCCCAGAATGAGCTGCTCCCCAGAATGGGCTCTTAGCCCAGGCAGAGGAGACACAGTGTCCGGTTGAAACATCAGAAACAGATGGACAGACAGTATACATTGCAGTGGGATACAAGGAGCCCAGCACACACAGTATTTGGATCAAGTTAAAAAATGGGCCTGGGGGCTGCCGGGTGAGCCAGAGCTGGGGCAGGGCTCAGCAGGGGTGGGAAGGGGGGGGCTGGGCCGGCCACCTGGCCCCAGGTCCCCCCATTCTGGTATTTACAGTGGTGAAAGCTGCGGTTGGAAGGGGTTCTGATGGCTGGGGCAGACAGAGCAGAGCGGATGAAGCAGCAGTGACCAAAACAAAGCTAAGGGAGGAGCTTCCGACGTTCCTGGGCTCTGGCTGGGCCCTGGCCCCAGGCACGGCAGGTCTCAGGCCAGGGCTGTGCTCTTCGGCCGGAGAAGCGGTCACTCCTTGGCTTGGGAAGAAAGCTGCTTCTCATACAGGCTCATGACATGGTGTACAAACTGGTACTGCTCACACGTCTGGATCATCCCGCCCCTGGCAGGACAAAAGAGGAAGAGATGGAAAGGGGGGCAGGAGGGCCCAGAGGGTCAAAGGGATAAGGGAGGAGAGGCACAGGCGGCTTCTCCAGGCGGATGCTGCTTCCTAAGGCTAGATCCAGGCCAGTACTTGGGTTCTGGCCATACTATGGGCCTGGAGAGTAGTAGTAGGTGAAGCACTGAAAGGGGGGGTGTAAAAAGGGGGGCATCCTCTGGGTTTCTGTGTCTACTAGGGGATGCTAGTCTGTTCTCCATTTAGACTTCACTGCTATGGGCAGTTGGGTACCAGCCACACCACGGACCATTCTTGGAAGGAAGCTTCCTTGGGTTCCTCCACATTCCCCACCAACTCCTCAGCCAGTTAGTAACTGCTCTTCCTTCCTTCCTACAGGAAGCTCTTTGAAGGCAGAGTTCCTTTAATTCTATTTTTAAACCCTGACCCTCTCTTAGAATCAATGCTGTTTATTGCTTCCAAGGCAGAAGGGCAAGATTAAAGGGACTTGCCCAGGAGTCACACCAGTAAGAAATGTCTGAGGCCACACTGGATGGTGGATTAACTGGGGAGCTGATTTTCACTGGCCCAAGTGGTGCCTATCCCTCAAGTCTCCACTCCCCCTCTGGCCTCAGTAGAAGTCAGAAAGGTCAGACCTGCCAGACTTCTCTCCCTTCCCCTCCCCAGCCTGCCCCCTGTGCTGACCTGTCTTGCCGGAGCTGACAGGTGGTCTTCAGGATGTCCACCACACCTTCTCGTTGCAGCTGCTTGCAGCAGATGCTGGTGGCAATGAAGCATCCGGTCCTCCCGATCCCAGCACTGGGGGCAGAGAGAGGCTTCTGAATTAGGTTGGGACTGGGGGAGGCACACAGCTGGGCTGGGAGAAGGAAGATAAGGAAACACCAACTACTGAAGGTACCCACCTGCAGTGAACGATGATTGGAGCAAAGCTCTGCCCCTCCCAGCCAGCCGCTTCCTCCACCTCCAGGACCAGCTGCAGCAGCGGGGGTGCCCGATCAGGGGTCTTCTGGTCTGGCCACGAAGTGAACCAGTAATGCTTCAGGCCACGCTCCTCAGACCCACTCTATAAGAGGGCCAGACATGGGGGAATGAGTCCTCCTGGCTTGAATTTAGCCCATCCACTTACCTCTGTCCCCAATAGGAAGACAGGTGAGAAGTCCTTTCTCTTTCCCTCCCCACAGCAAGCATTAGTCTGTACATTAGCTACCCAGTTTATCCTCTCCAGGAAGGGTCAGCCTGTTAACTGGCAGCTTCTGCTCAGTCTCCCACCTCAGCCAGACTGTTTCTGGGCACTATGCCCTATGTGCTCACTTCATGGTTGGGAGCCACACTGTAGGTTCAATGGGTATCCTGAGACAAAGGTTAGACATGCAGCTGTCAGCACCCACTCATCCTGTGCCTGATTCCTGCCTGCCTTGGACCCCAAGGAAGCCTCCAAAGAGCTGGGAGAGGATCCAGACTGATCTCTGTCCTGGGACTCTGGAGATTCTGAGATTGAAGGATAACTCAGGCTACTTCTGGACAGAGTGAAGCTCCCCTCAATTTAAGATCAAATGACTGAAAACTGAACTATCATCTAGACCAGTGACATTAAACTCAACTAGAAATGAAGGTAGTCACTAATCCATACCTAAGGATCCCTGCTGTTCACATAGTATTAATGTAGGCTAAAAATATATTATCTATTTTTTATTGTACTTTTATTTATTTTGTTAAACATTTTCCATTTCCATTTCATTTGGTCACACTCAGAAGGGTCTGACACAGGGGGCAAGGGCTCAGTGGATAGAGAGCCAGGCCTGGAGATAGGTTCAAATATGGCCTCTGATACTTTCTAGCTGTGTGACTCTGGGCAAGTCACTTAAGCCCAATTGCCTAGCCCTTAACTTCTCTTCTGCATTGGAACTGATACTTAGTATGTATTCTAAGATAGAAGGTGAGAGAGAGAGAGAGAGAGAGAGAGAGAGAGAGAGAGAGAGAGAGAGAGAGAGAGAGAGAGAGAGAGAGAGAGAGAGAGAGATTGACACTTCAGATTTGGTTCAATCACCTTATTTTACCAAAAAGAAACCAGGGCTTAGGGAAGTTAAATGAATTACTAAAAGGCACACAAGTGGTAATTAGTAGAGCTGGAATTTGAACATGGATCCTTTGACTCCAATTCTCAAGATTTTTCCATTCCATTACAATAACTTCCCTTCGATTCTGCCTGTCCAGTCTCTACAGGGTTGAGAGGTAGTGCCTTTTCTTTGTTTAAAAAAAAAAAGAAGAAGCTAATTCCAGATTCCCCTTTGTGGTAGTGGAGCTCCAGAAGGGGGAGGATTCGAGCAGGATTCACTGATGTGCCCCTCCCACTCTCTCTTTGGGGCCATCTTGTTTGTTTAAGAGCTACTGATTACTGGAGTATCCCCACCCCATTAGGTCTGCCTTCCCCTTAGGATGTCAAATGCTATGTGTCTGGAAGGAAAGAGAGTCAATAGTAAAGGAGTGGCAAGAAGAGACTAGATGAAGTCAGGAAGCCTGAAGTCCAGTCTCAGCCTGCCAGCATTTTACTTTATGACCCTTATTTCCTCGTCTATAAAAATGGAGATAATAATTTCTTGCCTTACCCAATTCAGAGACATGCTTGTTATTTTCATCTGCTAAGCTAATGTCTGTGAATGGCCTTTTCGAGTTATAGGACATTGTATGCATGGGAGGAGTGAACAACAACACAGAAGCCAGGCTGACCTGTTCAGATGTGAGAGGAACTGGGATTCCTGTCTGTGGGGGAGGGAATTAAACAGCACCTTCCATACCTGCCAGAATGCCTTGGATACTTTTCTCTAGAGCTCTTGGCTAGGCCTGGGAGTCCCATTTAGGTGGTCTTCTTCTGTTCCTCCCCCCCCTTCCCAAAAGAAAACCTTTCCCCAGGAATGGCACCTGGAACTCCATTCTGTGTGGCTGGGTTAGAAAGATTGCTGCCTACTCCCTGTTCCCTCAGGCTGGTTCATCTTTTTTTCTTCTTCACCACTAACTCTGGTTCCCTGTACCCTCCCCAGCCCAAGGTCTCTCACCCTCAGAGTGATCAGTCGAAGTCGGTAATCATCAGCCTGGATGACCTGCTTCACGATGATCTCCACCCCATCATACACGACCTGCTCCTCTGGCCAGTATTCTGTGCATTTCTATAGATATATAAGGCACAAGTGTTGGACCAGCCCTTCAGGTGTGTACATTCTTGCCCAGCCTTTAATCTCCCACCATCTCCTCCCAGGCACAGATACTGTTACCTCATTCATCTCTTCGATGTTGGTGATCATCACAATAATGGGGGCGTGCTCCTGCCATACCATCTGCCAGAAGTCACTCACGGTGTTGACGATAGGTCCTTGAGTGGCAATATACACCTTCTCCTCCCCTCCATAGCCCTAACAAGTTGAGGAAGGGAGGCTTGTATCTTCATCACATAAGGCACTCTTTCTCCTTCCTTACAGTTATCTTTCATGGACTGACATATCTCAGGCCAGACAGGACAATAATTAGAAAAAGGCTAACAAAGTGTTGTCTAGTAAAAGTCCTTCATGGTCCTACTTCAGTCTTAGATAAGATGTGTTTTGTAATTAGAGTTTAAATAAATATTTTTGCTAGAAGTGCCTCTATATGGAAATTTCCCTAGAAATCTAATTAATGTTCTTCAGGCATTTGGTAAATTCTTTTCTATAAATAGGGGTGGGGAAGAAAAGAAGACAGAAATTTCATCCCAGATACCTTCCTGTAAATATAATTATACAACCTGGATAAACCAAATTCAAATAACTAAGTTTGACTGCAGTGGTCAAGTCTGCCTCTTTTCCCAAAGCCTCAAGGCTGAGGAGGAGCTCCTTCCATCATCTTTTTATTCCAGTTCTAGGGATATTCTAGTTATAGGAAGCCCCAGGCTTCCATATCTCTCTCAATTATATCCCTGAAACAAGGATGAATTAATAATCTTGTCTTCTTGAGCCATTCTAAATTTCTCTTTCCTGCCACATACTAGGGAGAAAGGGTGAGATTTATTCTATTGGTTCTTCTCTCTATGGATGATGTGCTGGCTGGACTGGAGCAGTCTGAGGTAAGGGTACCTTAGACAAGTGACTGCAGAGGTAGGAGGTACTCACTCTTATGTAGTTGGCGTTGATATAGGAGCTCAGGGGGTCACCTTGGTCCAGCGAGGTCAGGCATACCCTGCTGTGGGGGTCTAGAAAAGAGAGGAGTGAAGGCTCATCCCTCCCTCTGCAGGGATTGCTCCTACCACCCAGGGTGACCATGCTCTCTTAGAACAGAGACATTTGAACCTTAGCACTTAATGATAGAAGGACAGCCTTGCCTGGCAAAGTGAAGAAAAGTGACCTCCAGAATTCTTCTGGGATCCTTGGGGCATTGTGGGCCAAAAGCAGCTCAGAGGTAGAGAATGGTAAGAGCAGAGAATATGCATTAATAAGGTGGAAATTCCAGGTAACAAATGAGTTGGACTTGGAATTCATTGAGACTTCTTCCATTTTACTTTTCTGTTCAGGTACTAACCTCGTCTGCTTGAAATCTCTGCTTTTGCACTGGAACTGCAGGTATATATATACTAGCCCTCTGGATTCTGATGTACCAGAAAGACCCTAATTCTTACCATGGTGGCTTTTGGCTTTTGCTTTCCTGGGTCTTAATCTGAATCTCAAGTGGGGATTACATCCAGCTTGCACAATTGTCCTAATCACTGACCCTATTAACCCTCTCTATCTCTGCTAGGGTGAGATAATATCTAGCTCTCCAAACAACCTGTCTACAGTAGACAGTGTTGGAAACATTGCAATTTGTGCAATGTTTCTGTGTAACTAACATTGGAAGCTGCAGAAGGGGCAAGGAACCATGGGAGACTATGCTTGCTTCTTTCAGATCCAAAATCAGTTTTTGGCATACTTTGTCATTCCAATCCACAAAGAATGAGGCTGGATGAGAGGGCTATTAACATATCTGCACTTATCCAGTGAAACGTGAGCACTGAGTTTAGCTTTAATTGCTGAAGTTATCTTCTAACCCCAGATTTGTAACCAAACAAGAGGAAAATGGTACTTTGCTCGAGGGGATTGTCTGGCTTGCCCATGATGATATTCAAGCATGGCATTTCACTCAGTCATCCATAGTACAGACTGATCATTAGAGGGAAGGAGGTGATGAGGTGGTAAAAGTGACTTTGTTTCCCAAGTCAACCAATGCTTCCATATTGTCCTTATGGCCCACTCTCAGAATTAAAATGCCATAACCCCTGCATATCACAGGTAGAGTAGTAAGCTTTTTAGAACTTCATGGATTTGGTCCCAGTTCACAGAAAGCACGTATCCCAGAAATAGCACAACACTCCAATGACAGCTGATACTCTTCAGTCTAGAACAATGACCCAGAAGATCTAGCCTTATTGAATACGAATGGGGAAAACAGAGCAAAGTATACACCTTGAATATAACCTGATTGCACTCTCCTGCCCTCTTTTTCCCTAGGATGCTGGGAATTGGTTGGTTGTCTTGGTAAATCTAACCATTACAGGTAACCTTCTACTCTTGTACTTCTGAATATATTGTCTAGGAGGGGTGCATGCTACATCTAGCTATGACAGTGAATTAGACTGAACAAGAACTTTCTTTCCAGGTCAAGTACAATAGGAATGTGTTTAGCACAATGAAGCCAGAAAGGTCACACATGTATACGTCATATGATCATGTAAACAATCTCCTTCTAGAAGCTTCAGTCCTGCTCTGATCTGCTTAGTGACCAGGATAAAAACTGGGGCCCTACAGGAGTTCTAGGAGAAAAAAAAAAGAAATAGGGTTTATCTCTTCCTTCATCTCTGACTGGAGTTCAGTTTGCTCAAGAGAAACATGTTAAATGATGATTTTGTTATGCTACCTCATCATCTTGGAGTGGTTATCTTTATCCTGCCCAACAGCCCAGAGTCCAAGCCACTGACCTTCAGCAAAACAGATTTCTGACAGGCCTGCAACCTTTTTTAGACAGAAGGATAATGAAAAAGGTCTTCCAGATCCAGGATGGCTCATGTGAATACTGGGTTAAGTTGTTTGGTTTATGTAAGGCCCCTGTGGTATTTCAGAGATCTACAGATTTGGTATTACCTTACTGGGCCAAAGAGTTGTGGGGTACCTTGGTGATGTGCTCATATATTTGCTGGATCTTGCCCAACATACCAAACTAGTTTCTGGCACATTTCAGTGTTAATGCTAGTACTGGTGAGTTGCCCAATCAGAGAAATGTTCATTTGAGGAGGAAGGTTGAGTTTATTATACACTGACAAGGTATAGATGTATATAGACTTATTCAAGGTAGAGGTAATATGCTAGTAGAGGACCTTTGACTCCATGAAAGATGGGCACCAGTTTCTCAGCTTTTTGGACCAGTACTATCACTTCATCCCCACTTTGTCTTATGGCACCTCCCAGGCTTTCTGGGCATAGAACATACACTTAAAGACCTCAAGGCCTAGTTCACCTAAGTCTCTATTTTGATATTGTTGGATCCTCAGAAACAAAGCATTGTGGAGAAGGATGCATGCAGCATCACTGTAGGGGCTATTTCTTCAGTCAGCACTTTCTACCTCAACTTTTTCATATTTTCAGGGTCCTTCTGCAAGCCTATTCAATGCAGGAGGAAACAAACAGCAAGACAGAGCTACTTATTATATATAGTAAAAGCAAAATCTGAGGCATTGAAGAATTGTCTCGAGCGCAGAATAGTTCTCCATCATTATCCACATCAACCATAAGAATGAAACTTCAAACTGTTCAGAACACAAGGTTTGTTAGGCAATATTTTTCTGTCCAATTTTACTGTCCTTTTGTTCCCAGATGTTATAATCTACCATGAATGTGCTATTGTAAAAGCCCAAATTTAGGCACCCAGTGGATCAGTCATCCTGACAGAGATAATAAACTTTGTTATAAAAGACACACCTCAATTTCTTCCCTTTATTCTATCCATACTTTGTCCAATATCACTGTCTGAGAGATACTAGACTTACAGAGGTGATGGCTGTCTTTGGGACTGAGAGGAGAGCATGCAGGGTCATCTCCTAGCCAAAGAGAGTATGTAAGAACTGGGGTTCACTCCACACATCCTAGATCTGTAAAAGGCCTTCTGCTCATGCTATGCCACCAATTCACCCTTCTAGGCCTGGGGGATATTTAAGTTTTATTTCCAAAACTCCTCTGACTTTGCGGGATGAGATAGGGTCTCACCCCAGGTATGATAAACACACAGTATTATGACCGATACTTATGTGGCTTATCTTCTGATGAGCTCCTGTATCCAGCTCCTGCTTTCATCTCAGTCCCTCAGGTTTGGTGCCTCAGAGGAACCTTGACCTAGTCTTTGGTTTATAATTACAGGGATCCCAATTCAACCCTACTCATTTCCCCTCAGAATAATGATGATAATACTGCTACTATCAATATCTTACACTTACACTTATATGGTGCAGTATCTCTGAACTCATCCTGTTCATCATTTCTTATGACATAATAGTATTCCATTACAACCATATACCACAGCTTGTTCAGCCAGTCTCCAATTGATGGGCATACTGGTGTAATATCTCATTTGATCTTCACAGTAGATCTGTGAGGCAGATGGTATTATTATCCTCATTTTACAAGTGAAGATAAGTTAGGTGTGTGCCTAGAATCACAAAGCTAGGATATCTCAGGTGGGATTTGAATCCACATATTCCAAACTCCAAATTTATATGCCGTGCATCTGCAGCTTCGATAATTTCTTTAATCATGTTAGTCACGTTCTCCCTTCCCCTGACAGACCCTACAGGGGAAATCACAATCTAGCAGGTATAGGCAGCTATGCATCTAGCCCAACCCTAATCCCTACTCTACCAGCCATTCCCATCTGCTCTGCAACAAGTATCCCCATGATGGGAGAAAGGCAAAAACCCCAGGACCTCTGACTCTAGTTTCATTCTCTCTTCTGCATACTATTCTTCTTCTTCTTCTTTTTTATATATAATATAGCATTGAAAGTAGCATCAGAGGAAACCAAGCTTATCCAATCCCTAAAGGGATATCCAGATGAAATCACAGTTCTGGTCCAGGTAAATGCATTTGGCTGGATACTATTCTTGCTAGGGCTCTGAAAGCCTGGGAGTATATAGGGGATCTCAGTTCAGAGGGAGAAGGTTAACAGAGGAGAAGGAAGCCTTCTAGCTTTGAGCAATTATCTATTCAGTCAACCGTCAGTAAACAAATGTATTATTAAATGAGCACTTTGTGCCAGACACCCTGCTAAGTCCTGGGAATACAAAGAAAAGCAAATATATAGTCCCTGCCTTTCCATTTTATAGAAGCAGGTTATCCCAATATTAAAAAAATATTTTTTAAAAGCCCAGAGTGAAAATTAAATTATTCACTGTACTTACTGATTACTTTAGTGTCCAGAGACTAATTTGGAAGTTTAAGAGTTAATCAGGATTTCAGGCCTTGAAAAACATTGGCACCATGGTTCTTTTTATGAGGTCATGATCCCCAGTGCAGAGGAGACTTACTCAGATATCTACCCAAAGCCACGAAGAGCAGATTCCTATCTTAGTCTTGGAGTGAGTCAGCCTCTTGCTCTTTGCATTTCCTTTTTTCTCTCCTTTGTCTCATCAATAGGCTCAAAGATTCTAAAGCCTGGGTATGGAAATGGAGGCCACATAACTTTGCTTGCCAACCAATCACTGTCTTAGAGCCTCTGAAACATGAGGAAGGATCCCTAAATCATTAGAGATGGGGCCTTTCCTTACAAAAAGAGAAAACTTAGAATATGCTGTGTACAGAGCTGCCACACCATTACCCCAATTTGAATGCAGACTTGGGGAACCTCAAAGAGTCTCCTTTAATCAGTCTCATCTGGCTATAAAAATCTTGTGTATGTTCTCTCCTTATTCCTTCTTTTCCAAGAGTCCTCTGCCATGTAGGGATTAGGGAATATAATGGGTAGGAGAAAGTGATCGAGTTTATGTCTTATTTTAAAACTCAAGAGAATTCACAGAAATAACCCTAATCCAAATGCTATCTGACTCAGTTTATTCTGCTGTAAAATGTGGATAATAATGGCACCTACCTCACAGGGTTATGGTGAGTATCAAGGAAGAGAATATTTATAATGTACTCAGTACAGGGTCTGATACACAGTGGGCTAAGAAATACTTTAAGCATTAATTAATGCTATTCCCTTTCCTTCCCATCTCTTATACATATAAACTATGTATATGCCATGTACCATATAAACACACATTATATATATTTGGGAGGTATTCAATGTGTATACATCTGATACATATATACATGTATTATATAGACCTCAGTATATATAGACATCTAATATACATATAGTGTATATATATATACATATATACCCTTTATATATACCCTGGATACATACTCACATATTTTCACAACTCCATGGTATACTTGGATGTTTTCATTGCTTATAATTATATTATAGTTATAATAAATTATATTGTTATAATAAATCTGTTGTGAAATCATATCCTGGAATAGACTATAGGAACTGGGGATGAAACAATTTTGCCAAATTGTCACTTGATAAGTGAAAAGAATATCTTGAACCAAAAGGAGAAAGAGGGAGACAGCATAACAAACTCTTTATGTCCCAGTTCTCTTTCCACTTTGAAGATCCTGCATTTTTTGTGTTTCTGATTGAGATGAAGAATGTTCTTTAATTAATCTCATCTGGATTCAAATGTCTTATGGGTGGGTTTCTTCCTTTTTTTTTTTGGCAAAAGAAGTATTTTGAGGGGCACAGCTCAATTCCCAGAATCCCAGTCTCTTGGAGACCATCTAGTCTAACTCATACTGGCACAAACTACAACTCTGCAACCTGATGTTAAGTCCCCCAAATTTGGCTTGGAACCCTCCAGTGAAGAAGCACCTATTCCATTTCTGGATAGCTCTAATTGCTAAGATGCTGTAAGCATTGGGCCCAATTTGCCTTTCAGCGGCTCCTATCCCTTGCTCTGAGTCAACAAGAACAAGTTTTATCCCTCTTCCACATGACAGCCTTCAAATCCTTGAAGGCGGTGCTTGTTTTCTTCCTAAGTCTTTTCTTCCTCTTCAGACTAAACATCCTCTGTTCTCTTTGGCTCTCATCCCACTGGAAATACACAAGTCTCCCATAGTTGGATCTTTCTGTTACAACAGGGAACCAGAGCCTGAGGATGGGCTAGTGACAGCATGTTCATTCCCAGGTTACTCACTATAATGGGAACAGTTAAACATTGTTTTTATGGTCTGTCCACTGGGACAGGAAATTAATTTTGGCTTGAAGAGTTCTCCATCACAACAGTGCTTGTTCTAACAGAATTTTCTCTCCATTCACCTAGATACACATACATATAAATGCATACACGTGCCTGGCTGGGGTAAGCTATAAATACAGATGGTGTGTCTCAACTCTAGCCTTTCCTACTCCAGGTCTCAATTCCTTGCCAAGACATCCTGTGGTATATACACTGGGGTCCAACTCAGAAGGGGCAGGACAAGGTATGGGTCACACAGCGAAGTCAGTGAAGAGGATAAAGATTCTACGCCTTTCTCCTGATTTGCTGTGACTTATCTGGCATATAGACATACTTAAAAATAGGAATCATCCATCATATGTAAAGTCAGTATTACAAACTATGTCCAAGGTAAACAGAACGGAGCATGCCCTCGGTTAAAGTGATGGGGAATCAGGAACCCTGGACATCAGGCCAAGAACCATGACTGACAAGGCCATTGTTGAGGCAGAACAAAGAAGGAAGAAACTCCCTCCAGCCTGCCATCTGGAAGCTTCCTTTAGAACTAATTATTCTTGCTAATTAACTTGCTAAACTTTATTGTTTCTTCCCTGATGAAGGACTGTAAATGTTGTCAGCACAACATCTGGTATTCAGGGACAGCCTCAGTAGCTCTGACCTAGTCACAGTTCTGATTCTAGGCCTATATTTTCTACCACAATATATCCTAGGGGAAAGGGGGTGGAATATTTCACAGCTTTCCCTCTGGCCTCAGGGATGGAATAGGAGAAAAAAGGCAAAGAGCTTTCTTTGATTGAGGGTGGGACAGAAGGAAGAGAAGGAGGGAGGGAGGTAGGGAGGGAGGAAGGAAGAAAGAAGGAAGAAAGGAGATAAGGAAGGGAAGGAGGGAGGGAAAGAAGAAGAAAGATTGAGGGTTTTCTCATAAGGAAAAAAAAACCCAGATTTGGAAAATAAATACTTGGAAATCTTCTATTTTGTTGAATGCCCATACTTTCCCCTGGATGCATATAATTAATTTTGATGGGTAGGTGATCCTTGGTTGTAGACCCACTTCTCTTGCCTTTCTGAATATCACATTCCAAACCTTGCAAGTCCTTTAGTCTAGAAGCTGAGATTTGGAAAATAAAGAGTTGTTCTAGGAAATGGTTTCTAAAAACAGGATTTATAATTCTGAATTCTAATTAATAGAGAGTAATGATGAATGTTTGCCAAGGGATGGAGTTCCTTTCATGAGGGAATCATGATAAAGAACATTTGGGGAAGGTTCAGTGGAGGAAGAAAGAATAATGTTATGGTAGAGTGGGGATGTGGGTTCCCCTGGAGACCCCAAGACTCTAGAGGAGTCCCAGTTCAGCACATGAGGAATTCCTTGATCCCAGACACCAGGAATGTGAGGGACAGAAGAAAGTCCACCCTGGTGCAATTAAAGAGACAACTGTATAAACAAAAGATTCTCCTAGAGATGCATTTCCCTTGGTTCTATGATGAGGACTTTAGCATGAATGTATACCTTCTGTTTGCACCTCAAACATCATGAGATTCTCTGAGATATGCAATTATCATTTATAATCATAGTTTAAGATGTTACAAATGGTGTATACCTTTGCTTGTATCCCAGACACCAAGGCACCTCCCACAGGAATGTCACTTAATCCTCCTTGTTTGAATCCTTTCCCACCTTCCTTTCTGGTCATGTAGTCTCTGTTCTTTTAAGGTATAAACATCCTGGATCCCTTCTATCCAACTAAGGCAGATTCCTCCTGCCTCCTGGCCTTTTAACTTTCCCTCCTAATACATTTCTTTATTTTCTAAAGATTTGTCAGAACCTGGTGATTCCTTAGGTGAGCCCTTTCTGGACCCAGATAAGAATAAGCTCTCTCACAGCAATGGTAGAGCTGCACAGCCACGAGAAGAAAATGAATGAAAAATTCCAAAAACAGACCATAAACTGACCCAGAGGTCTGATTCTATAGTAATGGGTAGCTCAAATTCAGAGATCTACTAGGGATCTCTCTGCCTAAACTGGAGTACATCCAAATTATTCTTCTAGACAAGATGAAGACATGTGGGCCAGATGATGAGTAGATATAGTTGAATGGGCAGATCCAAAAAGTAATTATTAATGGATCAATGTCATTCTGAAGTTATATCTCCAGCTTGACTCTGCCCTTCTCAATATTTTTATAAGTGACTTGGATGCAGGTAGAAATACCTTGTTTGTAAAATATGTATATGGCATAATGGCAGTAGGAAAAGCTAATGTGTTGGATAACAAGAGTCAGGATCCAGAATGGATCTCCATGGTATGGGTCAATAGTCTGAATCCAGACCATTGATCAATAAGCATTTTAAAGCATTTATTATGTCAGCACTGTGCCAATAGGCTGGAGGTACAAAAAAAAGGAAAAGAAAGTCCCTGCCTTCCAGGTGCACACAGTCTAATTAGGGGGATGGGGATATACCTTGCAAACAACTATGTGCAAAGAAGCTATTGAGTTGCCATGGATAAATGAAAAGTCCTACACTTAGGGTTTTTTTTTTTAATTACATAAATTCTAAATGGAAAATATATAGCTAGGTAACTCTGAAAAAGATCTGAGGGGGCTGGTAGGTGGATCAATGGATAGAAAGCTAGGCTTAGAGACGACAGGAGGTTAAAATTTGTGAGATCCAAGGAAAATCACCTAACTCCAATTGCCTAGGCCTTACTTTTCTTCTGTTTTGATACTTGTATCAATTCTAAGACAAAAGGTAGGGGAGAAAGAAGAGAAAGGAAAGAAAAGAAAGGAAGGAAGGAAGGGAGAGAGGGAGGAAGGAAGGAAGAAGGAAGGAAGGAAAGAGGGAACAAAGGGAGGAAGAAAGGAAGGAGAGAAGGAAGAAAGGAGGGAAGGAAGGGAAGGAGGGAGGGAGAGAAGAAGAAAGAAAGAAGGAAGGAAGGAGAGAAGGAAGGAAGTTAAGAGGGAACAAAGGGAAGAAGAAAGGAAGGAGAGAAGAAAGAAAGGAGGGAAGGGAGGGAGGAAGGAAGGAGAGAAGGAAAGAAGGAAGGAGGAAATGAAGGAAGGGAAGAAGGAAAGAAGGAAGGGAAGGAGGGAGGGAGAGAAGAAAGAAAGAAGGAAGGAGAGAAGGAAGGAAGGAGGGAACAAAGGAAGGAGGGAATGAAGGGAAGGAGAGAAAGAAGGAAGGACAGAAGGAAGGAAGGAGAGAAGGAAGGAGGGAATGAAGGGAGGGAGGGAGGAAGGAAGGGAGAGAAAGAAAGATAGACAGAGAGATAGATCTGGGGTTTTTAGTAAGCTCAATGAGTCAATACTGTCCTTGGGTTTCCCTAGCTGCCTTCATGTCTCAGCTTAATTTTCACCTTCTATAGGAGGTCTTTCCTAATTTCTTCCCCACCCCCCTTATGCTAATGTTTTCCTTCTGTTGATTTTTTCTAGTCTATCCTTCCATATCTGGTTTGTACATAGTTCTTTGCATGTTGTATCTCCCAACAGACTGTGAACTTCCATTTTTTTCCTTGTTTTTTGTTTGTTTGTTTGTTTTTGTGTATTCAGAGATTGCCATAATGCCTTAGGGCACACAACAGATGCATAATAAATGCTTGTTGACTTGGTTTGACAGAATGTAAAACAGTGAACTCTCTTTTAGGCTGTATTGAAAGGCAAGGTCCAAAATGAAGGGATTAATCATCAGACTGTACCCTAGCATGGTTGACCACATCTGGACTACTGTTTTCAGTCTTGAGTACCATGTTTTAGGAAGGATATTAACAAGCTGGAGTTTGTTTACCAGAGGGTGACTGGAATGAAGCCAGGAGGGTAGACTAAGCCCATAGGGATTGACTGAAGAGACAGGGTGCACTTGGCCAGGACAAGAAAAGAGAAGGGCATGATATCTCTTCAATTATTTGAAGTACTGTCTTGGGGAAGCAGGATTATGCTTGGCCCCAGAAGGCAGAACTAGGAACAACAGAAGTTCCCAAAAGATTAATTTTGGCTCAATAAATGGAAAAACTTTCTTACAATTACAGATGTCCCAGAGTAGCATAGATTTGCTTCAGGAAGTAGTGGGAAGCCTATTATTGTTGGTCTTCTGGTCAAGTTTGGGTGACAAGTATTCAGAGATGTTGCTGTAGGGATTCCTGCTCAGCTGGGGTTGGTGTATATGACCTCTGAAACCCTGCCAGCTTTGAGATCTTGTGATTAATTCATCCCAACCTTAAATGGGGCTGTTTAAATGAAACCACCTAGAAACACTTGTAACCATAGCAACCACAAGTTGATATTTTAAAATTTAAAAATAAGTCGTGACAGTTTACATATTGCTAGAATGTTGAACAATTCGCTTTCCTCCCCCCAAAATCCCAAGCCTCCTTCCTCTCCAAACAGAGGTTGACTATGAAATGTAGATCCACTTTTTTTTCAGATTCAAATCCAGCAACCTGCCTCTGGGGACTGGGAACCTGGCACAAGGTGTGTTCTCTGACTCCAAATGGAGAGTGCAGCCTTCACAAAACCTGCTTAGAGCAACCCTGAAGCATAAGGTCTGTTGGCAGAAAATAGTAAAACAAAGAACAGGCAATACTGAAATCAAGTGTCTGATCAGCTATGAAGTCTAAGAAGAGGCTGGAAGTTGGTTTCTAAAGAAGACTTTTGTACAGACAATAGCTAAGGGAAGCTACTGGTTGACAGTGACAGGAATCTTTCAAATTAAGCAAGTAGTCACTGACATCCCACAGAAGATGGAAATCCTGCTATTAAGATGCATCATTCAGGGGCTCTGGAAGCAGAATCCCAGGACAGAATAAGTCCTAAGCCACAGCCAGTCACAGAAGACTGGGGTGAAGATTTCAATATGCACTGAGGGGAATATGATGGAGACCTGCCGAGATTGCAATGACTCTGTGTGCCAAGCCAATGCCATGTATACATGTGGTGCACAAATTGGCAAACAGCTGAAAGGGCCGGTGAAACACCACATTCTTCTCATTTATCAGGAGATCTGCTGTCTTCCTGGGACAAGTTTGAAGGATGTGATAAAAATGTGGTTAAATCTGATGACCATTGCCCACTTCTGGTGATTCATGAGGGAACCAATCACATTTTCAGAAGTTTTAGGAATGATTAAGTCTTAGACAAGAAAGGACTATAATATTCACGGGACACAGGCTTGCCTCCCAGGCCTTATGGGCCTGAGATTAGAGTGGATATTTTCATCACTGGTGTCAACTGAAGATAAGGGTTTTAGATGAAAAAGACAGAGATGAGAAATGAACAATGGGAAATAATATGGCATCTAGAAATAGGATTTGGATATTTCACTCTTTACTACTGCTATTCCAAACCTCTCCTCTCTACTCAAAACTGCCACAGTAGCGGTTTCTTCCATTTTAAAAAACTATTCACTTAGACTCCATATAGTCCATTCTCTCCTCTTTTTCTCAGCTCCTTCTTTAAAAAAGTCATGTATACTTGATGACTCTACTTCCTCTCACCTCTCTCTGTCTCTCTCAACAACCCTTACTTTCTGTCGTAGAACTGATACTAAATATGTGTTCCAAGGCAGAAGAATGGTAAGGACTAGGCAACTGGGATTAAATGATTTGCTCAGGGTCACATAGCTAGGAAATGTCTGAGGCCAGATTTGAACCAGGACCTCCACTCTCCAGGCCACCTAGCTGCCCCATCTTTCTCTTTTTACCCCCCCTCTCCAACTCTAGCTCTCTTGGAAGACATCAATGATCTCTTAATCACCAAATAGCACTACTTCTTCTCAATCTTCTTTCTTCATTATACCACGGAGCACTTGACAGTATTCTCCACATTCTCCTTTTGAATACTTTCTCCTCTCTTGGTTTTCATGACTCTGCTTTCTCTGATTCTTCTCTTACCTGTTGGACCGGTCTCCTTTGCTGAATCATTCTCTATATCATGTCCACTAACTATGAATGTGTGCCCAAAGGCTCCATTCTGGCCCATCTTATCTTTTATCTCTCTCCTCTCTTATTTGGGGATCTCAACATGAGTTGAATTATCATCTCTGTGCAGATGATTCCCAGATATCTATATTTCCTGGTCTTTCTCCTGAGCTCTAGTCCCATGTCAATAACTACCTATTGGATATTTTAAACTGGATGTCATAGACATTTCAAACTCAAAATGTGCAAAATAGAACTCATCTTTCCTTCCAAATACACCACTCTTCTTCCTTACTGTTGTCCCCCTTCTCTATGAATTTCTCTATTGTCAAAGGTACTATAATACTTCTAGTCATTCAGGTTGATACAATCTTAGTTCAATCCTGACTTTTCACTTTCACTTCACCCATAGATGCCATCTCTTGCCACATCTTATCATTTCAATCTCCCATAGCTCTCACAAGTGTTCCATTCGCTCTACTCACACAGCCACCATCCTGGCATAGGCATTTATCACATCTCCCTTGGGCTACTGCAATAGCCTACTTTTGGTCTGCCTGCCTAAATCTTCTTCCTCCTCCAATCCATATTCCACAAAGCCACCAGTCTGACTGTCACTTCCCCTACTCAGTAAATTTCAGTAGTCTTCTAGTGGCTCTAGGATCAAATAGAAACTCCTCTAGTTGGTACTGAAAACTCTTTATAACATGGCCACTTCATACTCTTCCAGTCTTGTTATTTCTTAATCTAGCCCTACTAGTCAGTTCAAGGTGCTGCATACATGATGCTCCATCTACCATCACCATGCCTTTGAACTAGCTGTCTCCCATGTCTGGAATACATTCCCTCCTTACTTCTAACTCTTAGAACTCATAAATTCGTAACTTCCTTCAAAGCTCAGATAGAGGGCAATCTCTTAGGCCTTTCCTTGGGCCCTCAGCTGCTAGTACTTCCCCCTACACAATCACCTTGTTGTATATAAAAGTCCATTCTGATTATATTTGCACCTTGGAAAGGTGCAAATTTGTATGGATGTGCTTCAGATTTGTATGGATCTGCTTTCTCTTGTAGAGGACAGACTGGATCTGTGATTTCACTGAAGAAGGGAAAGTATGGATGAGGAAGTTTCTCTAACAATGCAGGTCAGGAATTTTAAGAGTTACTTGGATGGAATACTATTGTGCTCAAAGGAATAATAAACTGGAGGAATTCATGTGAACTGGAATGACCTCTAGGAATTTATGCAGAGTGAAAGCAGCAGAACCAGGAGAACATTGTACAGAGACTGATACACTATGGTACAATCGAATGTAATGGACTTCTCTACTAGCAGTAATGCAATGATCCAGGACAATTCTGAGGGACTTAAGAGAAAGATGCTATCACCATCCAGAGAAAGAACTGTGGGAGTAGAAACACAGAAGAAAAACAACTGCTTGACCACATGGTTCGATGGGGATATGATTGGGAATGTAGACTCTAAGCAATCGCCCTAGTGCAAATGTTAATAATATGGAAATAGGTCTTGATCAACGACACATGTAAAACCCAGTGGAATTGTGGGTTGGCTATGGGAGGGGGGGATGGAGAAGGGGAGGGAAAGAACATGAATCATGTAACCATGGAAAATTTTTCTTAATTAATCAATTAAATACAATTTTCCAATTAAAAAAAAGTTACTTGGAGTCCACTACCTAGATATATCCATTAAGATGCATCCAATAAAGGGTGTGAGAGGCTTTAAGGATCCTTTGCATAGGAAAAGGTCAGGAAAGCAGCTGGCAATTTAGTCAACTTAAAGAACTTGCCCAGGAGAATAGGCTGCCCAGGGACCTTTTCCTTACCTCCTTATTTTCATGGACCCCTAGGAGGGGCAGTTTAAAAAATCCCAGCAGAATCCTGAATCTCAGAGGTATTTGGTAATTTATGGGCAAATACCTGATTAGGGCCCATTTTTAAGGGTTAAAGATTGGGAAATGTCCTGGATAGTTATTGCAAGTTAGTTCCATCACTGAGGAGACTCAACAGGTACCAGAAAGAAAAGGGGAGGGAGCCTAAAGGGCATGAATTAACTTGCCTGGAAGGGTGAGATGATTTCAAGAGAGCAGACCTGGGGAAGCTCCAGGTATTTCTAGGATAAAGGTCCTTGCTCATTTGCAAACAACATAGAAGTACTTCAGCTCAGGAACATAGCTGACTGAGTCTATAGGAGAGGTATGGAGACTAAAGTGGTCCATTGAGGGGTATTCTAGTGAGAATGAGCCTAAGTCCTTAGCAGATACAGGGAAGAGGTACAGTGTTGGAGAGAGGAAGAGTAAGGCTATTCGTGCCAAACATAACAAGGGTCAGACCCATGCTTGTGGCTGAAATTCCTAGGATTACAGACCCTAAACTGGTGATTCTAGATCTCTTTTCTCCTCTTAGAATTTCCTCATGGAAATTTGAAGCCATTCCCTCTGGGCATAGGGGAAAGATCTGTTTACCTTTCTGTGCTTTAAACATTTACTTTGCCTTTATAAGTAGAATTAACCACCGGTTGTCTGGATGTTGAGGCAGCTAGGTGAAGAAAAGAATAGAGGGCCAGGTCTATTTTCCTGCCACCTTCTTGAATTAAAATTTAGCCTCAGACACTTATAAGCTCGGTGACCTTGGCCATGGCACTTCAACCCTGTTTGCCTCAGGAAATGGTGAACAAATCTAGTGACATGACTGTAAAATGACTGAACAACTGAATAACAAATAACTGTGTGGGTGTACTTACTGTTTGGGAGGAGGCATGACTCAGGGTTCAGAGGTTAAAAAATAAAACAAAACAAAAATACAAGAGAAGTCTTTTGACAGAACTTTTCATAGTTAAGAAATAGAGTTTATATTCAAAAACCCACCTAAGGCTGGAGGCAGCTGGGGTGGGAATGGTCCGAATAGATGGAATAATTCTATTCACTGTCCTCTCTCCCCCACTGCTACACCCCCAAAAGCATATAAATTCCCAGAGGAAAGAGATTGTTTTACTTTTTGTCTTTGTATTCCCAGTACCTGGCATAGTGTTTGGTAAATAGTAGGTGCTTAATAAGTGCTTTTTCATGGACTGATTGGTTTAGATTATATTTTGGTGAATTCAGAAGTGACTAAAAATCAAATCAGAAGAATAGAGCTTGATAGGGCAATTGTAAACTCTAAGAATGTCTCTATGGAAGTACATAAGGCACATTTCTTTGACCCTGTTTTGTTCAACATTTTTATTCACTGACATGAAGTAAAGATGCATGCTTATCAAATCTATGAATAACACAAAAAGCTTGGAATGCTAACTAAAAGGTTAGATGACCAAGATAAGGTCAAAATGCATATATGATTTAGATATAAAGAGTGACATTATAATTAAATTAGGGAAACAGAATAGTTTACTTGATAGATCTTTGGAGAAGGAAAGAATTTATGACCAAACAAGAGATAGAGTATTATAAAATGTAAAATGAATAATTTGATTATATTAAATTAAAAAGCTTTTGTATAAACAAAACTAAACAAAATTAGAAGGGAAACAACAAACTGGGAAAAATTTTTTTATAACAAATGTCTTTGATAAAGGTCTCAAATTTCTCATATTTATGAAGAACTAAGTCAAATTTATAAGAATGCAGGTCATTCCCCAATTGACAAATGGTCAAAGGATATGAATAAGCAATTTTCAGATGAAGAAATCAAAGCCATCAATAATCATATGAAAAAATGTTCTAAATCAGTCTTGACTAGAGAAATGTCAATTAAAAAAACTCTGAGGTACTACCTCACACCTATAAGATTGGCCAATATGGCAGTAAAGGAAAGTGGTAAATGTTGGAGAGGATGTAGCAAAATTGGGGCACTGATGCATTGTTGGTAGAGTTGTAAACTGATTGAACCATTCTGGAAGGCAATTTGGAACTATTCCCAAAGGACTATTTTTATACATTTTTCTATTTTATGCCCTATGCATACCCTTTTATATAGTAATACCACTACTGGGTCTATATCCCAAAGAGATAAGAAAAAAGTGTGTGTGTGTGTGTGTGTGTGTGTGTGTGTGTGTGTGTGTGTGTGTGTGAAGGATCTACTTGTACAAAAATATTTATAACTACTCTTTTTGTGGTTGCAAAGAATTAGAAATTGAGAGGATATCCATCAACTGGGAAATGGCTGAACAAATTCTAGTACATGTTGGTTATACAATACTATTGTGCTATAAGAAATGATAAGCAAGATGATTTCAGAAAAAAGCTGGAAAGATCTGTGGGAACTGATATAGAGAGAAATAAGCAGAACTGGGAGAACATTGTACACAATAACAACAATATTGGATGACAATTCTCTGTGAAAACTTACCTTCTCTCAGCAGTGCTATGATCTGGGACAGTACAAGGAATGCTCTCTACCTCTAGAGAAAGAACTATTGGAGTCTATTTTCACATCAGTGTATTTTTGGTTTTATTTTGGGGTTTTGGTTTATATATGACTTTGTTCTTGTAACAATGACTGATATGGAAGTGTATTTTGCATGACAATAAAATTTTTTTTAAAGGATTAAACTGGAACCCCAAAAGATAGGCTGGAAGGAGATGAGATAGATAGGCCAGATCTAATAGTGTACAATTTCACAGCATCATCTGTATGTTTTGGAGGTAGAAAGGGCATTAGGGATCATTTAGTCCAATTCCATCAGATGAAGAAATCGAAGTCCAGAGAAATTAAGTGATTTGTCTAAGCTTACAGATATGAAGAAGAATGAGAATCTGAACCAAGATCATCTGATTCAGGTCCCATGCTACTACATACCATATCCCATAGAAATAAACGTAAAGTCCAAATACCAAATGGGGTCATGAAGAGACAGACATGACTGTAACAACTGAACAATAAAACCTGCACATTTAGGTTCTGAAATAATCAACCACACAAGTAGAAGATGAGCTTGACTATAGTTTGTGTGAAAAAGTCCTGAAGTTTTTAGGGGACTTCAAGCTCATTCTGAGTCAACAATATGATGAGGCACTCCAAATAGGTTTATGTGATTTTTAAATTTTTTGTTTTAGGTCTAGACTTGTGATTTTGTTGGTAAGATGGCTCCCCCTACCAATACAAGTCTGCAACTACCCAGAAACTTGTAGACTTGGTAGCCAGGAGGTACTGAATGTTTAAGTTACTTGGCATCACAAAACTAGTATGCTTCAAGGAGAACCTTGAATCTAGGTCCTCCTAACCCTGGGGCCAACTCTCTGGTACTATGTCATGAATGGAATTCAGAATACTGTTCCCTGATTTTCTTAGACTACATATGAGTACTGAGTTTGGTTCTGAGCATCACATAGGCAGGCATTTGGCCAGAGGGTCAGGATAGTGATGGCAGGAGAAATTTGCCAAACAAGAATTTGCAGAAGTAACTGACCAAGTTGACCCTGGAGAAGAGAAGACTTGGGAGGGATATGACAGCAATATAGTAGCTGACGTCAGGGATTTGGAAGATTGTCATGCTGATGACTAGTCCAACTTGTTTTACTTGACCTCGAAGGCAGAACAAGGACAAATTGGTGGCAGTTACTGAGACATTTATTTTGATTCTATGTCAGGCACTAAACAATTCCTAACAATTACAGCTGTCAGAAATGGGATGGGCTGCCTCAGACATGGTGGCTTCCCTGTCACTAGAGATTTCCAAGCATCAAGACACAAGGAGAATATGGGGATTAGAAAACCCTTCTTTTTAACTTATTGGGGACATTGTCACAGTGACTGTTGCAATGTTACAGGCCAGACTAACTTCTAAGGCCATTTGCAACTGTGCAATTCTGAGATTTTATTTTATTTAGTTTTGGTTCTTTCCTTGGAGGTAAGGGGGGGGGGGGAATGGCTATTTTCCATTCTGGGGATCATGCCAATTGCCTCTTCAGGATGGTTTCCTTGAGGCTATTACTGAGGTCTTAAAACTCAAATGTGACTTTTCAACAGCTATCACTGTCTTTGGTCTCTGCCAGATGATGGCCTCAGAGAGGGTCTCTGGCATAGGTCGGGCCTGGGCACAGCACAGAATTAGAAATCTAGAGTGAATTAGGACTTTATAGATCATCTGGTCCAACCTTATTCTACTGATAAAGATATCAAGGTCCAGGGAAGCTAAAGGATTTATCCAAGACCACAGAGGTAGGAAGTTGTCAAATTTGAACCCATGTCTTCTGACTCCAAAGTCAGTGTATCATGCTGCCTGTCTAGTTAGAAGGGCCATAAACTCAAGATCTCCTACTCTGGTTCCTTCACCAGCCCTTAGGGTGGCAAAACTAATTAGGATAATCTTTCTTTTGTATGACTACAGATTAAATGCTGGAAGAGATCCACTGAGACCAACACCTTCATTTTATAGATGAAGAAATCCAGCTCAGGGAGGTTAACTAATTTGCCTAGGGATATATAGATAGTATCTGAAAAAGGATTTAAACTCAGGTCTTCCTAACTCTAAGTCCAGCACTCTGTGCGTCCACATCTCAAACCTTTACAATCTAGCTTCTGACCTTATCATTCCACCAAAACTGCTCTCTCCAAAATTACAAAAATTGCTGATGGCCTTTTCTCAATCTTCATTCTTCTTGATCTCTCTGCAGCCTTTGACACTGTTGGTTAGTCACTGTTCTTTAACATTCTTTTTTTTTTCTAGGTTCTCTTCTTACCCATCTGACCACCTACCTCTCTTCTGTCTCCTTTGTTGGATCTTCTCTAAATCACACTTTCAAACCACAGGTATCCCTCAGGGTTCTGTCCTGGGTCATCTTCTCTTCTGTACTTGGTGAGCTCATAGGCTCCTCCATGGATTTAATTATCATCTTTATGCTGATGATTCTCAAATCTACATTTTCTTCTTTTAAAAATTAATTAAGAATATTTTCCCATGGTTCCATGATTCATGTTCTTTCCTACCCCACTATAGGAGCTGTCAAGCAATTCTACTGGGTTTTATATGTATCATTGTTCAAAACCTATTTCCATATTATTAATATTTGTAATAGAGGGATCATCAAATCTCCCTTTTCTACTCTCATCTCTCTGCTGACCTCCAAACTCAGAAGTCCAACTTCCTTTCTGACATCTCAAACTGGATGTCTAAATTTGAAATGTCCAAAACAGAACTCATTATCTTTTCCCCTAAACCTATGCCACCTCCTTTCTTCCCTATTACTGTAAAAGGCAACACCATTTCCTCACCCTTCATGCTCCCAACCTAGGAGTCATTCTGGATTCCTTACTATCTCTTGCCTCCCATTACCAATCTGGTACCAAAGCTTGTTAATTTTACCATTGCAGCATCTCATGAATATGGACTTTTCTCTCTGACATTGCCACCATTCTAGTACAGGTCTTCTTCACCTCACATCTGGACTATTGCAATAGCTTTCTGGTGGGGCTGCTTGCTTCAAGTTTCCCCCCACTCCACTCAGCCATTAATAAAGATTTACCTAAAATGCAGGTCTGATCATGGCTGTCCACTCTTCCCCACCCCAACTCCAGTGGCTCCCTGTCTTCTACAGGAGCAAATGCAAAATGTTCTTTCTTTCTAGCCTTCAAATCTCTTCACAATCTAATTCCCTCCAACATTTTCAATCTTCATATCCCTTACTCCAGTGACACTGGCTTCCTCACTATTCTGTGAACAAGATGCTTAATCTCTTGGCTCTAGATATTTTCTTTGGCTACCCCCTATGGGAGACTGCTCTCCCTTTTCTACTCCAACTACTGACCTTTCTGGCTTTCAGCCCCAATTAAAACTCCATTTTTTATGAGAAGCCTTCCCTAACTCCTCTTAATGCCAGAGCTTTCCCTCTGTTATTTTTTCCCTATTTATCCAGTTTATAGTTTGCTTTGCATATTTGTTTGCATGTTGTCTCCCCTGTTAGATTGATTGTGAACTCTTTGAGGACCAGGGCTGTCTTTGACTTCGTTTTGTATCCCAAGAGCTCAGCATAGTGTCTGGCCTATAGAATGTGCTTAATAAATGTTTTTCTATTAATTGAGTATACCACCTTGCTGTCATTGGGAGCTCCCAGGCCATTCTGGGTTTAGAGAGAAGTGTAGTGGGCAATGAAGGTAGGAAGCGAGGTTTGCAGGTATGGGTACTCACTTGGAAGAATGGTTTTGTAGCGATTCTTCCGCACCAGACCAGGAATGTCATACTCTTTAGGGTCCACAAAGTTCATGGGTATTTCCTGCCAGAAGAAAGGCCCATGAAAAGTTTGTACACGACAATACATTGAATAGTTCCTACTGTAATTATAAATTAAGAAATAAATTAATAAATTTAAGATAAATTAAAAAAACTTAAATTAAGAAAATAATATTTAAATTACATTTAAATTTAAATTAATCATTAAATTTAAAATATTTAAATTAAGAAATAAATAATTAAGAAGTAAATTAAGAAAATTAATTAAATTAAGATAAACTAAGAAAACTTTTCCATGGTTACATGATTCATGTTTTTTCCCTCCCTCCCTTCCTTCCCCTTCCCCTTCCCCCTTCCCATAACCAATGCTCAATTCTAATGGGTTTTACATGTGACATTGATCAAAACACATTTCCATATTACTGATATTTGCATTAGGGTGATCATTTAGAGTCTACATCCCCAGGTATATCCCCTTGACCCTTGTAATCAAGCAGTTGCTTTTCTTCTGTGTTTCTGCTCCCACAGTTCTTTCTCTGGGTGTGCATAGTGTTCTTTCTCATAAGTCCCTCAGAATGCATTTTAATTCTTAGTGATCTTTGTGTCTGTTTTTTATCCCATGAATCATCTACTGCCTGGCCCTGTTATCAGTCGGAGGCTCAGGTTGGCCTCCCTCCTCTCATCCTGCTCACATAGGCTGGTTCATCCTCCACAGCTTAGTCTCTCATCATAAACTGTCTTGTCAATTGTACTTTTGTTTCAGGATTCTGACATGAGACTGTGAGTCCCTTAAAGGAAGGGATCATATACTTTAAGATGAGCAAAGTGCTTTATACAAATAATTTTATTTGAATATCTCAATAATCAGTGAGATAGGGTTATTATTTCTATTCTACGTTTGCAAAAACCGAGGCACAAAGAGGTCACATAAGTTCACCAGGGTCATATAGAGAGTGGGGGAGGTAGGATTTGAACTCATGTCTTCCTAATTCAGTGTTCTATCTCCTAAACCGTGTTTCGTCTTCCAATATAAATGATTACATATAAATATATAAATATTTTATATACAAATCACTGATAGGGTAATAACAATGGCTAACATTTACATAATGTTTTAAGATTTCCAACAGTCTTTACATGGCACATTAGCTCCTTTGGCCCTCAGAACAACTCCAGGAGGGAGTTCTAGGATTATTTTTTATCTCTATTTTAGTGATGAGAAAATTGACACTTGGTTCATGGTAAGCATCAGATTCCAGTGCCCCTTTTTACCCCCACCTTTCTATTAAATGGGTTCATATAAGTTAAAGAGGAATGGAGAGAGGGGTGATATGAGCAAAGAACCAGGCAGGAAATTCAAGTCATATTTGTTTTAGGGGTATTCCAAGTACTTAATCTAGACAAATAGTTTAGAGAAAGACTGTGGAGGACTTTGACTGCCAGGCATAAGAATTTAGACTGTTTCCTGTAGATAAGAGGGGGCCATTAAAAGTTTTTGAGCAGGGCAGTTCTTTAGGAAGATTAATCTGGCTAGGGTATTTAAAGTGGACCAAGGAGGAAATACTGTAGTAAGCTAAGGCTACTGCAGCAGTCAAGTGTGAGGTGATAAGGCTTGGACTAGGAAGGGAGTGAGAATGGAAAGGATGAAATCAATTGGCCTTTATGACTGACCATGGACAGAAGGAGGCAGGGCAGGCCAGAGAGATTGAGGATGACCCAGAGTTTTAAAAACTTAGTGTTGGGGGCAGCTAAGTGGCTCCATGGATAGAGAGCCAGGTCTGGTGGTCCTGGGCTCAAATCTTGCCTCAGATACTTCCTAGCTAGGTGACCCTAGGCAAGTCACTTCACTCCCACTGTCCTAGCCCTTATTTTTCTTCTGCCTTGGAATCTATACAGTATTGATTCTAAGATGGAAGGGAAGAATTTAAAAAAACACCACCACCACCACCACAAAAATCCAACTTGGTGAGTAGGATTCTGGTGGTGCTATTGAAATAAAGAGTAGTCAGGAGGGTGAGCTAGTGTTTTCTACACTTAAGGGTCCGATTGAGACTTGGTGTTTGATTTTCTTATCTCTGTCTTTGGTGAGAATTTGGATCAGCCAGAAGCCCATCATCTGAAGTAGGGTTTTCCGATTCATAGGATCCCAGATCAAAAGGAAGAATAGACCTTCAGAGGCCATTAGTCCAAGTCCCTTATTTATAGCTGAGGAAATGGGGACCCACATTTTTAAGTGACTTGCCTAAGGTCACACAAGGCAGCAACCAAGAGGGGCGGGCTTTGATTCCAGGGTATCTGACTCCAAATTCAATGGCCTTCCCACCACCCACATTGCCTCTCAGATTCTTACTCTTGGGTTTTCCTCTTGAGAGCACTGGAGTCACAAGCCTTGGCATGTGTCCACAATAGCTGCTTAGGAAGCAGCTCCCTGAATGAATGAGTGAAACAGATGTATTGTTCACAGCTTGGACAAATGGGAGTGATTTGGCGTTTAATACTCACGAAGAACTCTGCCTGCAGAAGGAATGGGTCTAACGCCTTCTCGTGGAGCTCCTCAGCCCGGAGGACCCGGGAGGCACTGAGCAGGTACTCACGGGCTGATTCCTCACGTGGAGACATGATGTAGCCAAAACCTTCTTCAGAGCAGCCTGGAGTGCACATGTCCAGGGTCAGGGACACATTTGAGCCTCTCCTATAAAGCAAAGTCTTCATGTCAGACAGATGACAATGATCCAGGGCTGGAAGATGGGGGCCTCATGATGAGGGGTGGGGCCCAGAAAGGAGGGAGGAAAGAGAGACCCAAGCCAAGGATGGAGGGTGAAGGTTAAGGAATAAAGGATGGATACTTGGGGATGAGCTCAGAGATGGAATAGAAGGTCCCAAGATGAGGGACTATGGTTCAGGTGCAGGTGGGGACCCCCATTTCTCATGGGGATGTAGTGAAATAGTATAGCACTTTTTCTAAACCCTTACCTTCCATCTTAGAATCAATACTGTGTATTGGTTCCAAGGCAGAAGAGCAGTAAGGGCTAGACTATTGGGGTTAAGTGACTTGTCCAGGGTCACCCAGCTAGGAAGTGTCTGAATCCATATTTGAACCCAGCACCTCCTGTCCCTAGACCTGGCTCTCTATGCACTGAGCCACCTAGCTGCACCCATAACACTTCTTTTTTTTTTTTTTTTAAATGTGGTCCTGTTCTCTTGAAGAGCCACATTCTGGCCCTAATATCAATCACTAAGGCTTAGTGTGGGTCCTTTGTTTGACTGGAGGGAGTCCTTGTATGTGAGACTGGAGGGCTCCACAGAGGAGGATCAAGGTCTAACCCTCTAGCCCTAGACAGGATGACCCTTGCATTCCATTCTTCTTTCTAGCCTTGCTTGGGCTGATTCCTGGCCTACCTGCCCTGGCCATCAGGCACAGAGGGAAGGTGGTAGCTCAGAGGCTCATTAGGAAATGGCTTTAGTATGGAGACCTTTGGGAAGGGTTGGTGGTACGATGGTTAGTGTCTTCTTAAGCCTGAGTGGCACACAGAGTGACTATGTCTAGAATTCAAGAATGCAAAGGAGGAAGGGATTCTGAAGGTCATCCATTCCAATCCTGTCATTTTACAGATGAGGAAACTGAGGGCCATCCAAGGGAATGGGTTTAAGGAAAGATCTAGGATCAGAACCCAGGGCTCCTTGTTCCTTTTCTGACTCTTTGCCACTGATGCCTCTCTGTTGCTGAATTATATCTACTGCATCATACCCTACGGTGAGAAGGTCTATACTGTACATTCTCTGGGTCACAGGCTACCAGAGATATCTGTTCTTGGCCTTAGGAAGGAGACAAAGTAGGGAATGGGAAAGCTTCAGATACTTGGACCCTCTGAACCCCAAGGGTCCCTCCTCCACCTCTCTTGGAGGCCCATGGATTTGACTGTCAAGGAGGTGGGGTCAGCCTCCGGTTTGATGTCCATTGAGCAGTCAAACACAGGTGTCTCAGGGACAGGGTCCAGATCCAAGAAGTCATCTTCCATTTTTTCCTCCATCCACTCTGAGTAGGTGAAAGATGGCTGGCGGCTCACAGACTGGCGTCTGTCTTCAGACTGAGGCGTGGGAAGTTCTGGGGAAGTTCCCAGGAGATGCCAAATCTGGGGGTCAGAGGAGACCACATAGTCATAGCTTACTGGAGAGCCATTAACAGCATAACATGGTCCTTGTCCTGACAGGGTGGTGTGATGGGGTGCTAGAGCATGTGTCTATATCGGCTAACTTGACCTGCCTATGTCCCATGGTCCTGCTCCATGCAGGAATGTGCTTCCTTTAGTCGGGTTAGGTAGTGATGGTCCATGATAGCTGAGCCCCCTGCCTAGAGGGGATTCTGCATCTACTGCTTCTGCTGCTTCCCCCTTTCCACCTCTGGTACTCTTCCATTCCTTGTCTCCTGTAATTCTGAACTTTTCCCTACTCTAACTTCTTTTTTGGTTTCCTACCCAAGACCTACCTACCTCTAAAGCCTGTGTCATCCCTTATTTCCTTCTACTTCAGAAAGGAGCTAGTAGCCTGCAGATAAATAAATAGCTGTTGCCTCATGTGTTTGTCCCCAAAATCATTGTCTAGGATTATGGATAATAATAACAATAGCCAGCATTTATACAGAGCTTTAAGGTTTACAAAGCACTTTATATGCACTATTTTATTTGAACCTTGTAAAAATCTTGTGAGGCAGATGGTGTTATTACCCCCATTTTACAGATGAGAGAACTGAGGTTTGAGGGAGAGAGGTGAAGTGACTTGCTCACTGTCACACAGCTAATATTAGAGAAAAGATTTGAACTCAGCTCATCCTGATTCCAAGTCCAACACCCTATCTGTTGCTTCTAGCATCTCCTATCTTGTTACAGATGCATAATGTGCCATTCGGGAAGGCCCCTTTCCCTTTCTCCATGAGTCTGCTACCTTTCATAGCCCTCTGGGAATGCAGTTCTCCATCTTGGACTCCACTATGTTCTACCCTTCTCTACCCCAATCAAGCAAGCACACAGGGAAGGACCAAACCAGATAATGCATCATAGCCCAAGGGGTCTAGAAACTAGAGGAGAAAAGCACAAGGGTCACCGATTGAAGGGAGGGTTCCTGCAGGTAAGTTCAAGTTAACATCTTAGTAGGAGGCAGCTTACCAAGACCATAGCAAGGACCAGGCCAAAAGCCAGGAGGGCCACCAGAAATCCAGATGTTTCCATGTTTCCCATTTTTAGACAGACCTAGGGAGTATCAGGCAATGGATTAGGTCAAGAAGAATAGGAATGGGGAGAGGGGGTGGTGGGGGCAGGAAGGGAACATGCCCCATTGCTGGGGGGAAGAAACTGAGGCTTTGGGCATTAGAGAAGTTTGGCTCCTATTGTCTGGCAAGATATCTAAGGCCTAGAGATAGGAGTGATTCCTCCTGTCAGCCATCTAAAAGGGACTGAACCACCTCTGTATGATGTTAAAATTCCCTTTTTCTTACTGGGATAACCTCATACCATGTGTTTAAAGTATTTTAAAAAATATATAAATATTCATATAAATAAAATAAATGTAATATAAAAATTTATGATATATATAACAAATATATACAAATAAATGCATATATAATATAAAATCCATATTTATATATAGATATGATAGACACATTATATATAAAATACAATAGATAATTTATTAGATGTTCTATAATAAATATATATAAATATAAAATAAATATAAAATATGTAAATATTGTCATAGGCTTCTGGAAGGTCAGTCTGGGTGTGTGTCAGGGTGTGTGTGTGGGGGGGGGGGTTCAGAGGAAGGCATGTACCTGAGGGTCAAGTCAAGTCCAGGAAAGTGGATGGGAGAGGAAAATGGATCCAGGAAACAAGTGATAGTCATTGGGCTGGAGCCTGCAATTCATCTTTGGTCTGCTAATGAGCTAAGAACCAGTGACCACCTTCAGACAGTCTTAACACTGTTAACAGAAGAGAAGTTCCTCTAAAAGGAAGAGAAGCCAGTTTTTTTTCTAGCTTTGGGAAGGAACTGATAGTACTTGTCACCAAGGACACAAAGAAGGTAGGCTCAGAAGCGCATCAAGAACAATAACATGAAAAAGTGGCTTCATTGATGGGTAGAAGTTTTAGGGGAGAAGGCTGAGATATGGGGTGGGTGGAGGGAGACTGTAAACCGTGTTAGCTTTGCCCATCAGTGGTCAGACTGGAGTTTCTCTAGGGTAAGAGATTTATGATTGTTTTTATACTGGGTTTTCCTTTTCATCAGTTTTCTAATAAATTTGATTTTGAAAATCCCCAATTAGAAGACAGGGGATTGTCTACTTCCAGGTTAGGAGAAGTACCTAAGGATATACCTTAGAATACTGAAGGGTTGGGGCAGGAGAATAGCCTATGGATCTGGGGTATATCTCAGGGCTGCCAGAGATGGGACAATTCAAGGGAGGGAAAGTTTTGAATGGTTAGAAAAGCCAACCCTTACTCCCTAGAAGATTCCCCAAAAGGGAGAGAGTTAAGTAAGGGACTTCAGAAGCCTTAAATTGAGTTCTGGAGTCAGTGAAGCCCTGGCAGGGAGAAGGGGTGGGTATAAAGTGGAGATGGGATTAGCACCCTTCTTGTCCTCCTCCCAGCCTGCCTGGTCCCTTTAGAGTCCACTTACCTCTGGAACGATGAACAATTGTCCCAATGGGGAGAGCAAGGAGGAGCTCATATCCACGACCCCCTGTAGAGCGATGGTACCATACCCACTGAGCCAGAGCACTCCCAAGGCAAGCTGGTCAAGGAGAGGAAGGGGAGAATCAAGGTTAGCTCACAGTCCTGAGCCTACAAGGTAGAGCTGAGGATGGAAACTGTAGGGCACTCCCTGGACCTCAGAACCTCCTGTGTCTATACTTTTGCATTCACATTCTCAAACGTCTTCCCTCCCTCAGTCTACATCAAGGAAAATTCTGAATGTGAGATCTGGAATCTCCTTGTCTGCAGAAGAAGCCCAGCTAAGGCAAGAGCCCAGCTATGGTCTGTCTGGGAAAGGTCTCACAATCTTGCAGAGAGGATTCCCTTAGAGACATCTCCCAAGATAAGGTGCCCTCCCAGAAAGAAAGGGCTACAGGGAGAATCCTATATAAGAGATGTCTCCCCAGAGGGAGCCATCCAAGAGGACCCTACAGAAACCACAAAGGTGCCCTTACAAAGAAGACCTTCCAGAGAAGATCTCCCCGAAATAAAGTTCCTGCAGAGGACCCTGGTTGTGATCAAGAGTGGCGCACAAAATGCCTGGAAGCAGATATTGGAGTTTAAGTCTCCTGGTTCCTCCTCATCCCAGCCCTAGCAATTCCACTGGGGTGAAATCTTTATAGGTGAAACAGCAGAGCCCTGGGTGGAGGTAGGGGTGGGGATGGGGATATCCCTCAGCTTCCTTTCTCCCATCTTCCCCTCCTCCCACCAGAGCCTGGCAAATTCCACATCCTTACCAAGAATTGAGAGATGGCGAACAAGCACATGCTGCCCCCCCCAGTCAGAGGTTGTCCCCAGGGACACTGGGCAGGCTGTGCTTCTTTCTCCGAGGATTGTGGGGGTGATGCTGTTTCCCCCTGCTGGTCTGGGTGCCCCTCATTCTCATCGATAGCCTCCATTGCTATGGGTTGGGGGAGACCTGCAGAAGCCAGGAACACAGTCAAGCTTAGTGACTCCCAGTTCTGCTGGGACCCAGTAGCAGCTACTTCCTTTTTTTATTTTTTTATTTTTTTAAAGCTGTTGATTCCTTTCAATCCTGCATCCGTCAGTGTGGCTTCACATCCAGCCGTCACACTCGATTAGCAAAGCAATATTCACCTACCTTCGTCAGAAAGATCTGAGTGTGGGTGGACAAATTATTTTTCTTTTATTTCTCCAGGAACAGAGTTAAAATGGCAGGAGGCTTTTCAGTGAGTTAATGTAGTCATGTTTATTCAGCCTTATTCTTTTTCATTTCTTAAGGACATAAAAAACAACCTCCCCAAACCCAATTTTCCAAGGCCTGGCCCCACACAGGCTGTGTAGCTTCTCTGTTCCCACCTACATCTGTCCCTGGGGTTCCAGGCCCTCAGAGTTCCTTGCCCTAGGACAGATCCATGGTCGCATCAGTAGCCAGACTCCCAGCAAGCTGAGGGGTTTGGGAATTGGGGTGTCCATCCCCTTAGAGTAATTCTCGACACATGAGACCCTTCTTCATTGTTCCTTGAGGGCAGGAACTCTCTTTTGCCTCTTTAAGCACATAGTAGGTGCTTAATAAATATTTCTTGATGGATTGGATACCTGAAATGGTCTTTAAAGATTGAGGCTCTACTGGGGCTATCATTAGAAAAAGAAGGACCAAATAAATGTTGTTCCTTCCACATATCCAGAGAGCCATATGACGTATGACCACTAAGGAAAGACACCATATCTACAGTTTTTGTATTTAAACTAATCTTGTTCTTTTTCGGCACATGTTATATGCTCCCATAGTTGTCTCTTTAAAAATATTATTTTATAACCTTTATCTTCTTTTTTGGAATCAATACTAAGTATTAAGTAGGTGAAAAATCAATACTCAGTATCGAAGAGAAGTAAGGGACAGACCACTGGGATTAAGTGACTTGCCCAGGGTCACACAGCTAAGAAGTGTCCAGTCCTGGCAATCTATCTGGTGTGCTACCCAGCTGCCCCTACACTCTCATATCCTTTTTTTTCTTCCATTTTTTTAAATTGCCACGTAAAACACATTTCCATATTGGTCACTGTTGTAAAAGCAAAGTCAAACATAACCAAAGACCCCCAAAATAAAACCAAAGATACACTGATGGGAAAGATAGTATGCTTTGATCTGTATCCATCCAGCTCTTTGGAGGTAGATAGCATTCCCCATCATAAGTCTTTCAGGATTGTCCCAGATCACTGCATTGCTGAGAGAAGTCAAGTTCTCACAGATAATCATTGTCCAACACTCTCATATTTTTGATATGAGCAGCACTCACTGGGCTATGGATTTCCTTGGCATAGATCAGTGACTAGCTGTGTGAGACAAAGACCATGGTAGGTGGGAGAAATATCTGTCCATTTGTCTGGAATTCAAGAATCCATGGTCCCAGAAAAGTCCCCTTTTCCCTATCAGGTAAGATAATATTTATGAATTATCAAATAAAAAACATTTATGAAGCACAAAGCGTAGTGCCTGGTTTACAGTTGGCACTTAACAAGTGCTCATTCCCTTCTCTTTCTTTTCCTCTCATCCTGCTAACCAGGAAAAGTCATCTATGGAACTCTCTGTGATGTTATGGCCTACAGGTGGACCAGGGAGAAAACCTTAAACTTGTAGCCCACATTCTGTGGACAGATCTTGAATGTTTGGTTGTCTCATTCAGATCTTCAATGGCCACATCCCAGAGGAAAGGAACTTCAGTGCATGATTTGAAAGGTCTTCAGGTCTTACCCCTTGTTGCTTTTTCAGAGTATGGAAGTGACCTTTGATTTTTGCTAAAGAAGCTTATGCCTGATGGGGTTACTAATTCAGTAACCATTTATTAAGTACCTACTGTGTACCAGACATTGTTCTAGGTGCTGGGGATACAGAAGAAAATGAGATTGTCTTTAACCTTCATACGCTGGGTTCAGCCACCTTTCCAGGTTTACCGCATACACTCTGTGGTTGAGTGTTCAACTTTGCTGTTTCCTATTCACAACATTCTACTTGGGCAGGGGTCTGAGAACTTTGAAAAAAAAATTCTGACAAATGTATTTCAATACAATTAACTTCCTTTGTAATACTATGTATTTTGTTTGATACATTTAAAGACAATGTGGAATGGTTGGCCCACAGTAAGCATTTAATAAATGATTAATAAATGACTGATTCTAAATTTTCTTTTTTTGGTCTTTATTCTCTTTTTATTTTACTGAGTTCTTGAGAGACCTAGAGTCACTGAGTGGCCACCCATTTTTGCCTGTGCTTCTCATTTAGTGGTCTGAGGTTTCAGCACACAAGTGGCTGCTGAATGGTCTCACTGTAGTTACACCTGCTCCAGGACAAAACAATTAGGACCTTTTTGGCACCACAATCAATGAGGTAAGAAATACATTTGGGCCTTATCTCATTGGTTAGCACATTTGAACATAGCAGCTTAGCTCAGAGGGTTTGACCTTGGTGCCAGTGAGGTCTGATCCTATTTACTTCTGTCCATTCCCATGGTTCTGAACAGTGCCCAAAGCTCTTCTCTCTCCCCCCAAGCAACCTAAGGCAGGAAGGCATGGTAGGAGGTAGGATCCATCGTTCTTCTTCCAAACTCTGCTGTAAAATCATACTGTCCCTCTCCTAAAATGCCGCTCTGGTCCTCATGATTGTAGTTTGGTGAAATGGAACTGATGGAAGACTTCCATGAATTTTGACTTTTAAACACTTTGTGAGGGTGGCAATCTCCTCTCCTTTGGTCCACATTGCTTCCTATCTACTAAGTACCATAGGAGACCTTCTTACCACTGGTGAGTATAGAAGAGTTTGAACAATGGATTCTTTCTACGTAATTCACAATTAGTAGGGGTGGGCAAAGACTTAGTATGTAGCTAGAATTCAAGGTGAACATATTATATCAAAGGACATGGGGTGAATACAGAGTGTTTTGTATCCCCAGGAGGCAGGCCAAAGGTGTGATTATTTGAGGGAAAGGAAAGGAAAGGAACCTCAGCCTTTTCTATTAAGTCCTGGGTGGTGCTATTGGGGTGGAGATTACTTTATGCTCCAGGACTCCCTAGGAATGGCAGTCAACTCCATTTGTATGCTACCTCAGCTGTCAGCAGGGAAGAATACAAATAACCTTGAGTGGCTTCCACTTCCCTGGGTAGTCATTAACCACAGAAACTATGATTAGGGTGACTTGAGGGGAAAATGTGGGTAGAAACTATAGCTGGTAAGAGAAGTATGTGTTTCAGGTAGATGAATGGACCAAGGTTGACCTGAGACTTAGGAAAATCATGTTAACAAATGAGTGGAGGTTAAACTTGAAGGAAAAGACCCTTGAGGTACTTAGACCAATTAATTAGAAGGCCATTGGAATAATCCAGGAGGGAAGCAATAAGGACACGAACTAGGATGGTGGCTTTTTGAGTGGAAAGTAGGAAAGGTTTGTTGATATTGTTGACGATGTGAATTTTTGGATGACTCAGTCTACCTTTACTTTTGAGAAACCCCAGTACTAAGGGCACCTATTTTGATTTAAATGTTAAGCACCTTTTTGTTATGGAGTCTTATCTATTGGTTGAAAGTTTCCTCTCAGGAAGCCCAGCTCCCAAGTTTGACCTTTATCTTTAATTTATTACAGCAGACCATTTTCTAATGTCATAGCTGCTGATCTTAGGAGGTTTACACACCTGTTTGTAGTTAGTCTTTGTAGGCTTCCCAAAGGTGTAAAGAGATTCTCAGGCTCAGTATCTCTTTGGAGGTGGCATTTAGCACTGTGTTCTCTCCCAAGGAGGAATTGGCACTAAGAGCTGTGTCTTCTCCCAGGGATGCGGTTCCCAGAGTCTCAGAGCCTTTGGTTCTGTGTGGAATTTGATTTATGACTCTGTGTGGTGCCCAGATTAATGAGCCTATCCCTTTATTTGATGAAAAAGTGGGTTTTCTGACTACTTGGAAGTTCTGTATTTATTTCTAAGTTAGCATTGTAGAGAAAGAAATCACAAGATTTTGCAACTGATTGAATATGTGAAGTAAATCAAGAGAGAAATCAAGAAAGACACCGAGGTTATAAAGCCTGGCTTCCTGGAAGAGGGTAACATCCTCCACAGTCACAGGGAAGTTCAGAAGAGAACAGGATTTTGGGGTAATGATAATGTGTTCTGTTTTGGACATCTGAGATTGAGAAGTCTATGGGGCATCCAAAATGTCCAATAGTCAATTGATGATACCCTTTTTGACTTATGCCAATCCTTGCTCTTCCTATATTCCTTAAATCCAGGTTCACTCTAAAGGCAAAACCACACCTGGGGAGCCATACCGATATTTTCCCTACAAACTTCCCTACAAACACTCGAACATACGGATGGCCATTTATATCCTATTCTTGTGTCTTCTATCCTCTGACTCCCAGAAGTGATCTCTAGGGACACAGCATGGAGTAGTGGAAAGAATGTGGGTTTTGGCACAAAATCTCAGTATTGGCTTAATCCTTGACCACAATGCTAACCCTCCTCCATGCTCCACTTTTTTCACATTCCACATTTGACACAATCCATCACAAACATTCCAGGCTTGGAACCCCTACCACATTAAAGAGCAATCATCAACAGCAAAGGAATGTTTCCATGCTGTTGAAGTAGTTGGGGAATTTGTGAACATAACTAACAGCTGTGTGCAGCTGTATTTCCCTGCTGCTTTCCTCATCCAGCTGTTTGTATTTCAACTCAGGTGTCTCTAGAATACAACATAGGTTGTCTTCAAAGTGCCAAGAGCCAAGGGTGTGAGACAATCAAGAAAACTGGTTTGGGGGAGAATAATTCAAGCCTGGAACTCTATGTTATAAAAGGAGGCAAATCATGGAAAGAAGGAAACAAATATTAAGCGTCAACTATGTGTTGGATTATATGCTTAATGCTTTACAAATCCCTCATTTTATCCTCACAACAACCCTAGAAGTAGGTACTATTATTGTCCTGATTTTATAGTTGAGGAAACTGAGGCAAACATATATCTTGTTAAGTGTCTAAGGCTGGATTTTGACTGGCATTCATTTAAAAATATTTTTGAGTTTCAAATTGCCTTCCTTCCTCCTTCTAGCCCACTGAGAAGGCAAGCAACATGATATACCCGTTATACATGTGAAGTCAAGCAAAACAAATGGATTTGAACTTAAAGGGTCTTCCTGACTGCATGCCTAGCACTCTCTATTGTACCACTTGCCTGTCTGGAGTTGTTCACTGTTTGGCTCTATCTATTTATCTTCCCAAAGCCTCAGTTATTTCATCCAAGTTACTGACATTTTGTGCTAGCAGAGTTAGGAATAATATCTATCACGCTTCCTTGTGACTTAGTTAAGTCTAGTAGACTATGGGTACTTACACTCAAAATGGTGTGATTCCACCATTATACCTTTCTATGGGACTCGAATTGTTCCCTGTACATTTTATTTTATTTTATTTTTTATTTTATTTTATTTTCTGTGCATTTTATCTAGTCTTCAGGCCGTAAAACCCATGAGTTTCTTGAGAAGAGGGAGGTGAATGTCATTTGGGAACCCACATCAATTGTGTCTTTCTCAAGGTTATGTAAATGGATTGGATGAGAAGGCTGAGTCCTTTTGAAAGATAATGTGCCAAAGAACTCTGAAATCAGAAGGTTTGGGTTCAAAGCTCACCTCTGATACTACCTGTCTGCTTTGGGCAAGTCATTTATCCTTTCTAGGATTTAGTTTCTTTGTCTATAAAGTGAGGGGGCTGAAATACAAAGCTTCTAAGGTTAATTCCAGCTCAAAAATCTATGATTTCTAAGAGTAGCAGTTGTGAACTTTCTGGTCTCAGGTCCCCCTTTATACTCTTAAAAATTACTGAGGACCCCAGGGGAAGTTGGGTGGCTCAGTGGATAATGTCAGGCCTGGAGTTGGGAGGACCTGGGGTCAAATCTGACCTCAGACATTTCCTAGCACTGTGACCCTGGGCAAGTTAACTCTTCTGCCTTGGAACCAATACTTGTATTGATTCTTAGACAGAAGGTAAGGGTTTAAAAATTATTAAGGACCCTAAAGAGATTTTGTATTAATGTTAGTTATAATTACTGATATTTACCATAATAGAAATCAAAACTGATAAATACTTAAAACAGATTTAAAAATAATAAACTCCTTACATGTTAACATTAACATTTTAAAATGAAAAATAACCATACTTTTCATTAAAAATTAAAAATGAGTGAAAATGGTATTGTTTTGGCTATTTTTTGCAAATCTCTTTAATGTCTGACCTAATAGAAGAGAGTTGGTTCTTCTATTTGCTTCTGTATTCAATCTATTTGAAGTACATGAAGAAGATCCAGCTTTTCACAGAGAGGGCAAATTAAGACTTAGTATTATTATTATGAAAATGGTTTTGGTTTTTTGGACCCCCAGAAAAAATCTTGGAAAATTCCATGGAATTACACTCTCAGAACTGCTGCCCTAAAGGAAATGTAATGAAAAACCAACCATAAACTTGGATCATTAATGCATTAGACTACAACAGTGAAGAAGCCATACTTGACATCATCAGTTAAAGTCAAGTTCAGGGAAGTTCCCCTGAATGATACAATGGAGACAGTGCTGGATTTGGATTCAGAAGATCCTGGTCCAAATTCTGCCTCATTCACTTACTAGTTGTAGGATCTTGGGCAAATCATAGAAGGCCATTATAGATTTAGAATGGGAAGAGATCTTTAGAGATTACAGAGAACAACCTCCTCATTTTAAAGAAGAATAAACTGACTTACCCAAGGTCACAGAGCTACTAATTTTTTCTAAGGTAGAAATTGAACAGATATTTCTGACTAGTCCAGAACTCTATCCACTACATGGCTTCTCTGGCCTATTTTCTAAACTTTCAAATGAGTGGGTTGGATTAATTGAAATCTAACATCCTGTCTATGTCTAAAATTATGCTCTTGTGAGCCTCCTAAATGTACCAGACTTCCCTGGCTTTGGCATTGGGAGTCCCATGAAGATCAATTCTGGTGGAGGCCTCTCTAGCTGGATTGAGTCTGGATGTAAACTGCTGCTTCTTTCTGTGACTCATCCTCGTAGTGCTCATTCCCATCCCCATAGTGCCTCCCTGGCTTGCAGCCCTCTGGGGAACTGGTACAGACAGCTTGTTCAGCCTGCCCATATTTACACACAGAATGGGACTTTGTCCCATTCAACTGTCCTCCTTTCCCAAACACATAGCACAGTAGTCTGCAGAACACACCTCCTGGCTCAGTCCCCAATTTACTGCACATGACTGCTTATGATTAGAATGTCACAATCACCTCTATCTAGCCCTATCTCCATGGCTGAGCAAGTGAAATTCACAGAATGTCGGAATTGGAAGGGATTTTGAAATAAACGAATCCATTTTATAGATGAAGAAACAAAGCCCAGAAAGAGTCAATTACTTACCAAAGCCCACAGAACTAATCAACTGACAGTCTGAATCTAGGACCACATTTTCTGACTTCTGATCTAAAGTCCTGTCTAGCTCCCTACTACTTGGATTTTTTTCCCCTTTAGGAGTTTTCAACCCTTATTGCTCTTCTGCCTTGGAGCCAATATCCAGTATTGATTCTAATATGGAAGCTAAGGGTTTAAGAAATGGGGAAGCTCATTGCTTTTATGCCTCCCTTTCTTATAGGACTTGAGACTGTGTTGACTTTAAAAGGGCGTATCAGTGCCAATCTCTTTTTTTTTCCTATAGCTTGGGGATGTTTAGCAGGTAAGCTAGGGCAAATGTAGTGTGTGTTCATGGAGACACATCCCAAACATCCTGAGATGTTCAAAATCTGTTCTCCATTACATCTATCTGCAGTGTAAGCCAATGCAGAGTAGTAGAGTGAGGGCTGTTATGTGGGCAAAAGTGGGCACTGAGATCTAGATGGTTACTCCTGCCTTGTGTGTGTGAGTGAGATAGAGACAGAATAGACATATGACAGGTTGATGACAAGAAAGTAGCCAGGAAGGTGAGGCAGTGGAAAGAGCAATGGCCTTAGAGTCAGGAAGATCTGGGTTCAAATTCTGTATTTGACAGTAGCTGTTTACCCCTGTCTACATCAACTTCTCAAGTGCAAAATGGGAATTGCTATCATAGGGTTGTTGTAAGGATCAAATGAGATAATATATTTAACGCATTTTGAAAACCTTACAGTCCTATATAAATGTTGTTATTATTATTGTTGTTGTTGTTTTGTGGAGGGGTTTTGAGGTTTCTGGTAATCTCTATCCATGGGCTTGGCAGATGGCATGGGTACAGGCTTCCAAAGAAGAGCTGGGGTTTTGTATTGCAAAGTTAATTAAATCTGGAATTCTAATGAATTTTTTTCAAAACTCAAGTACTCTTCAAATAGGGAATAATAAAATGATTATATTTTAAAATGCAAACAGCTTTGTTTCCACAAACAAAGGGCCCCCACTCTCAGAACCTCTCTAAAAGGGAAGAGTAGAGAGTACATCTGTGAATAGGCTTGTGTAGCTCTGTGGGAGGAGCCCCAAGCTACCCACAATCTATGGGATCTGGGGTGAACACAGCAAGGCAGGCCATGGGGTGGTAAGGACAGGATGGTAAGGACTACTCTTCCTCCTGAAAACCTATGTGGTAGAAAGAGGAATGGTAGTGGGCCCAATGAGCAGATCTCTGGTGATCTGCCAGGCTAAGGAAGGAAAAGAGGCAGCTTATATGAGGGTGGGAGGGATACCTCATACCCTTTTGTCCTATTTGAAGACATAAAATTCAGTCATGGATAATCAGGCAAAGTGGGACCCAGACTGGGTACAAGATTCAAAAATAGGACCTGGAGAGCTCACTATCAGGCTAAAGCCAGAGTTTGGTTACAAATGGGTCTGGGGGTTGTACAAAGAGATAAAACAGGTAGAGACTTTATAGGCCGATCAGGACCAAAGAAGCAGATAAGGAAGGGTGCCTGTGGAGGTGGGAGGGACAGCTGGCTAGGGGCAGCACCAAGGACAGCTCCCTAAAAGAATGATGGTTGATCTCTTTCTAGCCAGTCTTATCCTTGTGGTCTTAAAGGGGCAATTTCAGTTAAGGTAGCTCTTGATTCTTGAAAAAGGAGACTGTCTTTAGCCACCTAGGAACCCTAATGGTTCATGTTAGAAGGCACTGTGATATAATAGAATGTTAGATTTGGGTTTGAACTTGCCAACTGAGCAAAAAAATTAATTTCTCTTTACCTGAATTTCATTTGTAAGATTATGGACATATTTCCTGTGGTAGAGGCATAGAGAGAGGACTTGTAAGCCAAGATGCAAGAAACAAGCTGGGGACCTAACCTGTGTTAAGAGTGCTACTACTAAGTATGGGGACACACTTGCCCATTTGCAATGGAGATAGAAGTACTTTGAGAGACACTGAGAGATACTGATACAGGGGAATGCTCTGGGGTTTGCCTACTGATCCCTACTGATGACTAGTGGATCAATATTTCTCCTAATCTCCTCCTACCTTCTTTCCCTCCTCCTTCACCCTCTCCTCCCTGTCTTCCTCCCCTCCTAGTTCTTGAAGCCTTTGGCTTCTTCCCTCCCCTTTGAGTGAACTATAAAGATACTCTTTTCTTTTCCTTTTCAAGTCAGGGGGTTTATTGGGAAACAGGATGGGAAACTGAGGTAAGAGGGATGAGGTTGTCCCTAATCTATAATGAAGATTATAAGGGCTTGGGAAGTCACAACTGTGACAGAGGAACAGTCAGAGATAGAGGACAACAGTTAAAATCTTCTTTCTTCACAAAGTCACTAATTTCAGAAGCTCCCCTCAAGGGTCCTTCAGCTTGGGACAGAAACTAAATAATATCAATTCAGCTTCTTCCCCCTGGCCAGGTTCAACCCCCAGAGCCAGAGACAGAATCAGATCCTCCCTTGGTCAAAGTCAAAAAGCCAAGCCTCCTCAGTTCAATAACCCCCCAGAGAGAGAGTGAGTCCCAAGGTCCCAATTCCTCTCCTCTAGTCAGGCTCCCCCAACTGTCTCTCCTGGGGGAACATTCTGTTTGGAACTTTCTTCTTGATTGATAGGCAGGTCAGGTCCCCAGCTTGTTTCTTGCATCTTGGCTTACAAGTCCTCTCTTTTTCTATGCCTCTACCACAATACTAACTCAAAGGGTTGTTATGGCTCCTCCCTTTACTATCTCCCCTTTGAGGCTAGTCCCTCAGATTCCTCCTCTGGGTCCATTCTCCAGCCCTCCTCCTTGTCCCAACTGGAATGCTCAGGCTAAAGAACTGTGGAAATGGTGAATAGGCCCACAGAGTGTGGGTGTTTTGTCTTCCTGTTTTTTTAATTTTAAAGAAAGAATGCTGCTCCTTTTAAGAATGCTTAGAGGACTCAAGGATGGTCTTGAGCTGGAGAAGGTAAAGATGTAATCCTACCCTTTAAGAAGGGCTGGTTTTGTCATTAGAGCTTGGAATTTCCTTTGGACAACTGACTCAATCACCAAATCATGATAATGACGATGATGATGATGATGATGATGATGATATGAACACGTTGCATCAATGTAGTATTTTATTGTTATAAATGACACATAAATCATCTCTTATGTGGGTAGATTGATACTCAAGTTTCCCAGCTGTGACATATTCTTTGACCCTATACAAGTACCTCCCCCTCTCCCAGGCTCAGTTCCCTTGACCATGAAATGGATAAGATAATATTTGCCCCTCATCCCTCACAAGGTTTTTGTGAGTAGACATATTTGTAAACTTAAGCTTTGTAAATATGAATTATTGCAAATCCCTCTGGAGTCCAAATTCTGCCAAATGAGATATCCCCTTCTCATAATGCCAATATACTACTTAAATCTACTTCTTCTATCAGTGGTTCCTGGTCATCCACACAGAATCACATAATTGGGAACTGGAAGAGAACTCAGCAGCCATGTAATCCAACCTATGCATGAAAGGAATCTCTATTATAACATTCCTGACAAATGATCATTCAGCTACTGCTTAAAATTCCAAGGAGGGAGAACCCATCAGCTCTCTTGGCAGCCCATTCCACTTTTGTTCAACTCTAATCATTACGAAGTTTTTCTTGATATCCAGCTTAAATTTGCTTCAGAAATCTCTACTCATTGCTCTTGAGTTGCCCTTCTGGGCTAAATAGGACTAGTCTAATCATTTTTCCACAGGAGTCCTTCAAATACTTAACACCATAACTCCATGAGTCTTCCCTTCTCCAGGGTAAACATCCCATTTCATTCAACCAATCTTCATATGACATGAACTCAAGGATTTTCATTCTCTTTTTCTGGACACTTCAGCTTATCAATATTCTAAATGTGGTCAGACTAGGGCAGAAGAGAGACAGATTATCATCTCCTGATTTCCTGAAACCCTTCCTTCTTAATGTAGTCCAAGGTGACATTAACTTTTCTGGCTGACATCATACTGATGATTCTTCTTGAGCCTGCATTCCACTAAAACCCATAAATCTTTTTCAGATGAGCTGCTGACTAACCATATCTCCTTCATCTTGTATTTGGAAACTAGGTGGCATAGTGTATAAAGTGCTGGGCCTGGAGTCAGCAAGACCTGAGTACAAATCTAGACTCAGGGTCTTAATAGTTATATAACTCTAGGCGAGTCACTTTAACAACTGTTTGCCTCAGTTTCCCAATCTGTAAAATGGGGATAATAGCATCTACCTCACCAGGGTAGTTGTAAAGATTAAATGAGATAATAATTATAAAGTATTTATTACAGTATCTGGCACACATTAAGTGCTTTCTAAATGTTAGCTATTATTATTGTTATTTTAGATTGACTCTCCACATATCTTGTCCAGGCTGGAAGAGTAGCAGTCACTTGTGGGTCTAATTCTTATTCAGACTGGCATGGAATCTTTGACCTCCATTTTTTGATGTAGGACAGTTTGCAAATATCTGTGAGAGACTTCAGAACTCTGGTCAGCACAATAGTCAGCCATGATTCCAGCTTTCTAATGACAAAACACACTGCCCAACCACTGCCAGAGAGGTGATGGACACAAGACATAGCATGAATGGAACATATACTTTTGGACTTGGCCAATGGAGAAGTTATTATGCTTAACTAGGCATATTTGTTACAAGGATTTTGTTTTCTTCTTTTTTTTCAATGGCAGAGGGATAGGTGATAGGTAGAGAAAAATAAATGCTTATTAAAGTTTCTTTAAGTTCCCTAATTAAAAATCCCCAAATATAAACAGAAATCTTTATACCTCATTGGCTATGCTATCCTTCTGGATAGCCTCTATTCCCTTGGCTTTAGAAATAGTCCACACTCTTCTGGTTCTCTGATCACCTCTGTTTCCTCATCGATTTCCTGAATTTGGAAGAAGTGTGCTTTCCAAGATTCTTTATTTCTTCCTCTATCTTTTCCCCATTAGCCATCTCATCAGATCCCCTGGTTTTAATCTTCTATGAAAATGACTCTCAGATCTACCTTTAGGCCTTACTTCTATTTCTTGTGCTGCTTCTTTTTTAAACCCTCATCTTTCCTCTTAGAACTGTTACAAGCATCAGTTCCAAGGCAGAAGAATGGCAAGGGCTAGGCAGCTGGGGTTAAGTGATTGACCCAGGATCACACAGCTAGAAGTGTCTGAGACCAAATTTGAAGCCAGGACCTCTTGTCTCCAGGCCTGGTGTTCTATCCACTGAGCCACCTAGCTGCCAATGATCAAATCCAGTTGTTTATACCTCCATAACATCTTTGATATCCATTTCTTCCTCTCTTCCCATTGCCAACACTTTGCTACAGTGCTTCATTAATATATTTACTAAACTATTAAAGTAGTCTTCTAACAAGTTTTGCTTCTTCTCTCTGCCCCTTTCTAGTACATCCTTCAAACCACCATAGACCTAATCTTCTTTAAAGCTTCTGACTCCCACTTTCCCATCAAGTTTCACATATATACCAACTTTTTTAGCCCAAGAGATGTGGGAGTGATCTCCAAACCACCAAGGAAAGAGGGCACCCCACCCCCATATCCACTTTGATGGCAATATCCCAGCTGCTCTATCCTAGTTATAGATCTACACCATGGAGCTTTCTTTTAAAAAAAATCTTCAATGTCCACTATTATGAACTCACTATTATTAATGCAAACTCATTGGTCTGGCATTGGAGGTCTTAAACAACTTTCCATTTACTCTGTGCTCTAGTCAAATTGGATTGCTACTTCTGAAATGTACACTCTACCTTTCCTTATCCCCCAACCTCAGCATGGTTTAGTCTTCTCAGCGCCTGTAACATTCTTTCTTTCTTTGGAAAAAATTGGAATTCCTACCTTTTGAAGACAAATTCAAATGCTACCTCTTCTGTGAAATCGTCCCTGATATTGCTAGTTGGTAATGGTTACTTTCTTCCAAAGATTTCACAGGGCTTTTTTCATACCTTTCCACTGTATTATTATTTTAATTAATGCATTTTATTGATGTTTTGTTTTTAAAAATGTTTATAGATTTCTCCTAGTCTCTGCTGATGTCTCATAACAAAGTAAAATGAATAAATAAAACTAATAACATGGTGGCCTCATCTGAGAGTGCCTGCAACATTTCATCTCTGTGGTACCTCCCAACTCTATTGGAATAAAAATTACAGAAATTTTTTTTCTTTCCTCCAAACCCCCACTCCCCTGGAAAAAAGAAAAACAGATTCCTTATAACAAATATATTTAGTCAAGCAAAACAAATTTCTTTAATGGCTGTATACTGTGAAAGGAAATTCTTGGTTCTCTTTTGTCTATTCTGAATTTACACATGTAAAAAGGGAATTCTTTATTCTCTTTGCCTAGTTGGAGATAATACTTTGATTAGTAATAACTTAAATATTCCTACTTAGTACCTCACTAGATTGTGAAGACAGGATTAACTCCCCTTTGTGAGCCTTTTGATGGAATCAACAAAAGCTTGAACTAGGTGGAGGAGCTCACAAACCACTTAGAGAATTCACACCCTCAGAAACTCAATCAGCCAGGAATCTGAAACTTTTTGATGAGAATTTACCACTCCAGAAGGTGATAAGTAGATCCCACAGACTGCAGTGTCTAGGCAATTTGGAAACTGTGACTGGCCCCTGTGAGGAGGGAAAGGGACAAGAAACCACCATAAAAAGCCCTGAATTTCTTCAAGAAGGAAGTGGGTTTCAAGAAGAAAGTCAGCTTTAGGAGTCATCTTCAGATCAAGTTGTCGTCTTGACCTACCTCTTGGAGGGGACTTGGGTGAGTGAATAACAGCTTTCCTTTCTTCTGGAGAGAGTTTAATTCCAGCTGAAGGTCAACAAGTCCTGGCTGAGTCAAGCCCCAGAGAAATATTGAGATCGATAGGCTAAATGTCTTCTCTACCTTTCTGTATTTCTCTACTTTCACTCTTTCTACCTTTTTTGTAAATAAAAGCTATTAAAAGTCATTTAGACTTTGAGCAATAATACTTTAAATCAGTGACTAATATATTATTTATAATTTTCATATATTTTAGTCAAGCTATTAAAATTTAATTCTGATAATACAAAGATATCTATATCTAGATAGCTATTTATCTACATGGATATACATGTGTACATCTACCCTGGAGCCATCTAATCACTTTTCTGTCATCCATAGTATGTTTTATCATTAGTCCTCTTATTGTATATGACTCTATAGCATGATTTTCTATGCATCTCCCTACTAGATTGCAAGCTCTATGAGGGAAGGGATCATGACTTATTTACACAGTGTATCTCCTTCAGTGACTAGTGTGGTGCTCTGGATACAGCATCATAGACACTCAATTTATTCTGTATGCCATTCCAGCACAGGAGCTAGTACAGGCATCATGATTCTCATTTTGTAGAGGATTAAGCCAAGACTTACAGAGGTGAAGTCTCTTATCCAATGCTACAAGGCTAGAGAATGATAGAGCCAGAGCTTAACACCTTGGTACCTTCACTCAAGAATTAAACAAAACCATGAGACTGATAAAATTCGGAAGGAAGCTATTGGGCCTTACTGAGCACAAAAGAAATAAATGGTGCCATTTAGAGCTATTCTCATGCTTTCCTGATTTGCCCCTCCCCTATCATAGACCTCCCTCTTTCAGAACTCTATAACTGTTTGTCCCTGCTGCTGATCCCTATTCATATGGTTTGAGGGATTTAGGCAGCCTCAGAGCCTAGGAGAAGCTCAGTCTCTCTGGAATGGCTGAAGAGGTGAATATAAACCAAAGGAAATTAAACTGATTAAGGATGAATATTACTTCGGTACTGCCAGTCAAGGAATGACCTAACCATTCGACTAAGGCTTTCCTTGGACAGAGGCTGTATGACTCTGGGGAAGCTTGAGGTGCTTTTGTAGAAAGTTGTCCATCAAGAGAACACTTCAAGTTTGGGACCCTCTAGGTACAGAGACTGAGCTGGCTTAGGGAAAGGTTATGCTTTTATGGAGTTTATTCCTTTCCAGGATGATTCTCTGAACTTTTTCTACAATACCACAGAAACCTCTTTACCTTGGAAGTTCACTTGTCACACTGAAAGAATCCACAATCCCTATTACCCCTTCCTCTAATTGGTTGATTCCTCCCAGACCCTCTCTTTTAAGGAAAATGTTCAGGCCAGCCAAGTCTTTATTCCTCTCCAGGCTGTACTTCTGACTCATTGGAGTTTTTCATCCATCTCTTTATAGGGCAGGCAGCTCTCTTCCCAACCCACCCACATTTCAGCTTTCTTTTATATGTTGCTTTCCTCCATTAGAATATAAGTTCCTAAAGGGGTGGGACTTCCTTGGTTCTTTAATTTTTATTCCAAGCACTTAGCAAGGTGTTTAATAAATTCTTGTTGACTTGACTCACATATACTGACTGAGAGAGAAGGCCACAAAGAGGGCACTGGAAATTGGTACTTTGGAAAGGGGTTATTGTTTTCCTTGTTGGGGACCTTGCCCAGAAAGAGAGGGCATTTCAACTTCTCCCTACCACTTCTAGAACTCTGATGAGAAAGCACTTAACTTTCTGAACTCCACTGTCCCAAATCCCTGCCTGATGTCTATCTTCCAGGGGCAACTTTTAAAAGGAGAGGGGGCAACTTGTCACCCTAAAATCCTTCACCACTTTGTGACTCTCATTTCCTTTTTGTCTTTCACATTCCCATCAAACCCCAAAGGTATACAGCCTGTGTCAGAGCATGGGGTGTGGAATGGGAGGTCTCCAGAACACTGAGGGAAGAGTCATACCATGTGAGCATCCAAGGGAATGTCCCAGGTGCCCTCCCTTAATAATAGATCTACTTATAGAGAAAGATAAAGTCTTGGATGTGATCTATCCAGACATCATGAAGGTCTTAGTGTTGATAAGTGGCAATGTGGGGAAGTCAAAAGAGGAAAGGCTTTGAGATCAGAAGATCTGGTTCTGAATCTTAACTTTGCCACTTTGCTGCTGAGGGACTAGTCTAGAGTTCATTGTGTAAAGATTAAAATTGATATCCAATAGGTTAAGTATTATATTTTTAAAGGTTTTATTAATAATAACTAAAGTAAAAAAATTACCTAAACTACCCAGTCTGCTCAAGAAAGAGGGAAGAGCTACAGAATTTATAAAACAAGAACATGACCACGCAGGAGAGATTTAAAGGGAATTTTGGGAAATACTAAGGGACTTCTGGGGGATGAAGTTCAAAGGTTCAAAATCTCCATTTATACAATTGACTGGATCTTGAAGCTAGGGAACATCAAGACAAGTAGAGCTATCCTTTCATAACAACCTAGTAGCTTTGAGGGCTTTTTCCATAGTTTGAAGATCTTCCTTCTGATATCCCATTGATGTACACCATGTTGTTAAGCTCTCAGCATCCACTGGTAGATCATGAGCTTGAACTTCTGTTGACATTTCTTCACTTTTGAGACAGTTAAATGATATAGCCCTTAGAGAGCAAGACTTGGAGTCAAGAAGACCTGAGTTCAAATGCAGACTCATCCACTTACTAGATGTGTGGCTTTGGGCAAGTCACTTAACCTTTGCCTCCAATTCTTCATTTGTAAAATGAGGATGATAATAACACTTGCTTCCCAATGCTTTTGCAAGGATAAAATGAAATAATTTTTGTATTGGCAAACCTTAAAGTACTAAATATAAATGGTAGCTATTATCATTATTAGTGTGGCAGGGTAGTTATTGTATTCAAATTAATAGAGACTCATAATGGATAGAGTTATTAGGAAGATATGAATTCAAACCTCACCTCTGTACTTACTAGCTGTATCACTCTAGATATGTCACTTCACTTTTCTGAGACTTAGGTTCCCTATCTATAAAATGGAACTAATAATACCTGAAATATTTATCTCAAAAGTTTTCTGAGAGGCTTAAATGAGATAATATATGTGAAGTGCTTTGCCAACCTTAAGCACTAGATAAATGCTAAATATGCTTATTGTTGGTATTATACTTTTTATTTTAAAGATATGTGATTTTACCAATTACATGTAATAAATTTCCACTTAAATTTTCCAAAGTTATACCATCCAAATTGTCTCCCTCCTGCCCTTCCCTCTCTCTTCCTGGAACTGGTAAGCAATTCAGTCTGGCTTATACATGTATTATCATGCAAAACACATTTCCATATTGATCATTTTTAAGAGAATAGGTATTATATCTTAAAAAAAATAATCCTTACCTTCTGCCTTAGAATAAATATTATGTATTGGTTCCAAGGCAGAAGTATGGTAAGGACTAGGCAGTGGGGGTTTAGTGACTTGCCCAGAGTCACACAACTGGAAAGTGTCTGAGGTCAAATTTGAACCCAGGATCTCTAATCTCCATGCATGGCTTTCTATTTCACTGAGCCACCTAGCTTCCTCTTGCTATTACATCTATTAATTCCCTTGATATTCTCGATCTTTTGTTCTTCCAAATGAACTTTGTTATAATTTTTTTCTAATTCTATAAAAAAGTTTTTTGATAGTTTGATAGGTATGGCAATGAATACGTAAATTAGGTTAGGTAGGATTGCCATTTTATTATATTAGCTCATCCTACCCATGAACAATTAATGCTTTTCCAATTGTTTAGATCTAGTTTTATTTGTGTGAAGCGTTCTGTAGTTGTGGTCATATAATTCCTGAGTTTGTCTTGGAAGTTAGATTCCCAAATATTTTATACTACCTAGAGTGATTTTAAACGGAATTTCTCTTTCTAACTTCCTTCTGAGATGTGTTGGAAATATATAGAAATGCTGATGATTTATGTGGATTTATTTTGTATTCTGCAACTTTTCAAAAGTTATTAATTATTTCCACTAGCTTTTTAGTTTATTTTCTTGAGTTCTCTAAGTATACCATCATATCATCTGCGAAGAGTGATAGTTTAGTTTCCTCACTGCCTACTTTAATCTCTTCAATTTCTTTTTCTTCTCTAAGTGCTACAGTTAGCATTTCTAGTATGATATTAAATAATAGTTGTGATAATGGGCATCTTTGCTTCATTCTTGATCTTACTGGGAACTTATCCCCTATTGCAGATAATATTTGCTGAAGGTTTTCAATAAATGCTGTTTATTATTTTGTGGAATGGCCTGCCTATTCCTATACTTTCTAGTGTTTTTATTAGGAATAGGTGTCTTTTGTCAAAGGCTTTTCCTGTGTCTATTGAGATAATCATGTGATTTCCTCCTGCTATCACATCTAAAAGGTGTTTTTAGAATGAAAACAAGGCAAAACAATTATCCCTCAATTAATAACTCCCTTTGGAAAAACAAGCACATTTCATCATATTGTTAGGCTTAATGAATGTGCCATTTGATATTCCAATAGTTTCTAATAAATAGGGCAGCCATTCTTTAAAGAAACAAACCATTCTATCAAGAAAATATGGCCAATATAATCTCATAGGATGGGTATTGACATCCCCCGGCCACAAGTGACATATATGACACTAATATTCATAATCATGGTGGTAATGATGACGATCACAATGACAGATCTGGGGACTTTCTCCATCTGTCCAACTTATCCCTTAGTATGAAGACTGCATTGTCCTGGCATCTGAATTCCAACTTGATAAAAGCCTGAGCAATTTGATGGTGCTAAATCCCATTCTGAGAAAGACAAGACTGTACCTTTAAGCATAATTCCGGGTTTAGGTTTCTAGAGGGCAAGAAATAGTGGCAGGCAGTGGTTCCAAATAAGGCCATGTTGATGGGGATGAAGATGGGGGAACAAGAGAAAAAGAAAACTATTACTCTTGCCATGGGAAAGAATAAGAACATCACTGAGGGGAGATTGAAGTAGTTAAAACTCACTAGCTTCAACTCTACCATGGTCTGGCTGAGGGCAGGGGCTTTGTTCTTTAAAGAAGGATTGGAGATGAGACCATGATGCTCTCTCTGCTCTCCCTCCATAGGCTGCTGCCATTTTCTTCCTGACCCTCATTCCATTTATCCCATAATAGATTTCCACTATACTCCTGGATGCACCATGGACTGGTGCTCTAAGGGTTACCCACTAGGGTAGCTGGGAAGAGAGTTGAGCTTGTTTAGTTCTTTTCTAGGGGAGGACTAGAAGCATTAGACTAGTCACACACAGCAGAGTTGTGACTGCCAGAGTGTTAAAAGGTGAGGAGCCATAAAGGAGAGACCAGGAGTTAGAATCAACAAAATTAGAAGGTGAAATACTAGGGACCGGGCAGACAACTAGGAAAATGAGGCTGGGTTGGAGCTTAGCAGAGACTCCAAGACAATTTGCTTAGTTTCCTGTGGGCTTTTATGCCCAGGTAAATGAGGCCAGCCCTACCTGTCTACTTCTCTTGAATTTGGTTTAGCTGTGCTGCAATATACCACCAGCAGCATCGTTATGTTTGGGGCAAACAATTGCCTGTAAATGGCAGTGCACCCAGCATCACACTTAGGGAACTGTGCCAGCACAGAGCAGAAATTTGGGGTTAATATGAGAATCAGGGACTTCTCTGTCTCCTAAAATCTCAGATTTAGAGCTAGAAGAGACCTTAGAAGTCATCCAGTCTAAGCCTCTCATCATTTTACAGATAAGGAAACCCAAACTTATACAAGTTAAGTGACTTGCCCAAATCAGATTTTGGGTAATAAAAAGCAGACTTGGGATTTGAACCCAGATCCTGTGACTATAAATCTAGTGCCCTTTTCACCATACCACATCATCATCTGTAAATAGAAAGGGGGTAGCCTCTGACTCCCATCCCTCTTTTACAATACAGCACAGGACCATGATTCCCCCCCACAACATCATCCCAGCATACATCCCAGTGGAGACACTCCAAATCTGAACACGACAGCTGCTAGGGAAGCAGGGTGCTGATGTCAGCAGGAGGTCTGTGGGTGTGTACATCACCTGCGCTCCCACGAGATAACCAGTTGTAGCACTCTGAGTGACATTCAATGACAGGCTCTCCGCAGGCGGCTATTGTGTTCCCCACACTTGATGCCACTGTCACTTGTACTGGGAGGCAGCTGTTTTCACCCCTGCCCCAAATTATTCTTGAAGGGATTGTATTAAAGAATCTCAGAATTGGGAGACAACTACATGGCTCAGTAGATAGAGGGCCAGGTCTGGAGATGGGTGGTCCTGTCTTCAAATATGATCTCAGACAGGTCCTGAGCTGTGGGACCTTGGGCAAGTCACTTCACCCCTATTGCCTAGCCCTTACTGCTCTTCTGCCTTGGAACCAATACACAGTATTGATTTTAAGATAGAAGGTAAGTTTTTTTTTTTTTTTTAAGAATCACAGAATTTCAGAAGTCATGCAATTTAACTCGTGCCAACACTGGAATCTCCTCTACATACTTCCCAAGAAGCAGTCATCTTGCCTCTATCCAAAAATTTCTATTGATAGGAAATTCACTACCCCTCCGAGGCTGCCAGTTCTACTTTTGGACAGCTTTAATTGTTAAGAAGTTTTTCTTTAAGTTGAGTTGAAATCTGCTTCTCTGAAACTTCTGCCCACTGCTCCATCTGCTCCAAGCAGGAATTCCTTTTCCATGTGACTGCTTTTCCCATCCCTGCAAACTGCTTTTATACTTTACCCCATTGTCTCCAGCTTAGACAACTCCATTTCCTTCAGTGATTTTCTTAAGATGCCATCTCATTACCCTGGTAATAACCCTTCTCTGGTCTGTCAACATCCTTCCGAAACTGTGAAACTCAGTTTCCTAAACTCAGAAATGACACTATGAAGTATTAAGTGAATGGAGTATCAAGGATGACCATTTCCTTTTTTCTGGACACCATGCTGTCATTATCACATCTTAATTTCACGTCAGCTTTTTTGTCTATTTTGTCACATTGATTTGCACTGGACTGGTAATCCTCTAAAACCTGTGATCTTTTTTTCAAACAAACTTGTCCTTCCAGTCTATCCCATCTTTTACTTATAAAGGTTGATTTGGTAAAACTTATGTATAATTTTTACCATCTGTAAAACTAGTGAATAATTTTATTTTTATTCCTATTCCATTTGGTCTTGATAAATTTTGCTCATTTTTCTAGAGCATTAAGACCATTTTGTACCTGGTCTTTTGACATGTTAGCTCTCTCTTCCATTTTTATGTCATTTGCCAGTTTGGTAAGCCTACCAATTTATACCTCTGTCCAAGTCACTGATAAAAATGTCAAACAGCATAAGGTCAAAAACAGATCCCTTGGGATCTTCCTCTAGGTTAAAATAAATTCATTAATGGTTACTCTTTGGGTCCAATGTTGAATATCCTAAATTATGTTGTGATCTCTCCCACATTTTCCTATCTTTTCTCATAAGAATGTCAATTAAGATTTTGTTAACTCCCTTTCTGAAATCTATGTATTCTCAGTCTTTAGCATTCCTTTGATCCAGGGCATTGTGAAAGGGAATTCTTTATTCTCTTTGTCTATTTTGAGTTAACACTTTGTAAGCCATCAAGAAAGAGAATTCACAAGTCACTTACTTGAAGAAGTAAGAGAATTTGCAAGTCACTTGTTAAAATGAGTGATAACTCCAGAACTCAAAGCACCCCTACTTAACACTAAGTAAGAGTGTATGCAAGTCATTTGCTAAAGTGGGTGATAAGTCAATCAGTCAGAAACTTGTGAATCCTATGATAAAAGTTGATACCTTCAGAAGCCTATGATAAAAGGTTGACACCTCCAGAGGTCTATGATAAGAGTTAACACCTACAGAGGTGAGAAGTGGATCCTACAGACACTGGCCTCTGGGGTAATGTTAGGCAATTTGGAAGCTGTGATTGGCCCCTGTAAAGATAATTTTGGTGTTTTGACTTAAATCTAAACGATTGGTCACCAGGGAAAATTCCCCAAAAATAAAATACCCAAGTCAGCTGGGAATTATGGAGATTTTAATTAATAGAGAAGGAATTAAGGGGAAAAAAGAGGGAGGGAGGGAGAGAGAGAGAGAGAGAGAGAGAGAGAGAGAGAGAGAGAGAGAGAGAGAGAGAGAGAGAGAGAGAGAGAGAGAGAGAATATGAATTAATTTAAACTACTCTGGCTCAGGCTGAGCCAGGCAGTAGTTAAAGGCCTTGGTCAAAGTGGCCTCCCTGAGTCTAAGGATAAGGGAGTCAGTCTTATCACTCACCACGAGATTGTCTCCAAGGAAGCTCCAGTCCCCCACTGAACTCAATCTCCTGAACTGAGTTCACAGACCCTGAACTGACTTTTTTGCCTCCTTTTAAAGAGAATTTTCTCATGTCACCTCCCCTAAATTTTCACGTCTACCAATCATAGTAGATGCTTTTTTTCCAGGACTGCCCATTCTTAGTTCTCACCTTCTCTGGTTAGATTATATCTTCTGAGTACTTCACACTTCTTTGTTAAGCTTGCCTTTTGTGAGTTACTTGACCTTTTTGTGATTAATTTAACCTTTACAGGTACTTAACACCTTTTTGTATTAGATCTAAAAATAGACCTAGCTTAAGGTTCTAGCTTCACTATAAGGCATGAGTTAAGTACCTTCATTGTTCAATCAGGAGTTTACAACTTTATCTTCCCCTCAAGTATGTCTAATTAGGGTGGAGTAATTTTAAAAGTTCCCAATACATTCCTAATTCTGTTAGACCAAGTATCTCCATTGTTAAATTAAGAAAATAGCTAAATCAAATCTTCTAAAGTACAGTATGAGTAGTTTTTAAGATTCATACCTCTCTGAAGAGGGGAAGGGACAAGAAGCCACTATAAAGGCCCTGAACTTCTTTGACTGGAGGGAGTCTTATGCAAGTAGTCTTCTGGAGATAGCATTCTTCTTAGACCTGAATCTGGAGTTTGAAGGATCTTACCTGGGACTGCTTCTTGGGAGAGTGAGTAGCTGGCTTTCCTTTCCTGGCATCTGGAGAGAGATTAGTTTCGGAGAGGCCTTTCCTTCTTGGAGAAGCCTTGTGGGTGGAGCTCCCAGGTCCTCAGAGGGTTAACAAGCCTTGCCCAAGGAGCAATATTTAGTGTGATAGGGTAGACATCTTCTATACCTTCTTTTTGTATTTCTCTACTTTCACTCTTTCCACCCTTTTTGTAAATAAAAGCTATTAAAAGTCATTTTGACTTGAGCTATAATATTTTAAATTGGCAGCCACCATAATATTTTAGAATTCTCACATACTTAGTCAAACTCTTAATTAAATTCCTTACAGCATGTAAGTAACCCTGTCAACTCTGAACATTCTTGCATACTTCAAATACACTGTGATGCAACTAAGCAAACATAATTTTACAAAATTCTCATGGGTTTCTGTTTTTTTTTTTTTGTGTGTGTGCTTTCAAAAGCCTTCCCCAATCTAAAAGCAATAAAGAAAAAAAAATCAAGCCTCCTTATTAGAGGAGAGGTCTGATCCCTATGGAACTTCCAGAAAGTATTAGGGACCTGGGACTGACCAGAAGTCAATCTCTAACCCTTAGCTGAGAAACCAAATTGTTTTAGGTAAAAATGTTTCCATGATTTTCCTTAGCACAGAGGATGATCCAACTAGGGCTTGCCTTTTTCCATTCAAAACATACCTAAATGTTTTCAGTGATTCTGTTCACACATAAGGCCATCCTCACTGGAGATTTAGACAAAATTTGTTTTAAATTTGGTTACCCCAAGGCAACCCCAATGTTCCCAAAGGATTTCAGACAAAGTATCAGGATAATTCAAATAGAATTCTTACCTTACCCCTCACTAGTACAAATAAGTTCATTTAAAAAGTAAAGAAACTCAGAAAAACCTCAAGGAGATGCAGAGTTCTCAAAATGGGATTAAACATTTGAGGTTGAGCACCTGAGATTTCTAAGACAGCTAGAAAATCGTATTCTATGGACCTGCAGCTAGTAAAAATCTCAGACTAGGTATCTGAACTCATTTCTCAATAAGGAAGCCAGTGTGAGGCTGTTTACAAGTAAAAAGATTTTAAAAACTAAACTGAGTGCTTGCTTCAGCAGCACAGATACTAAAATTGGAACGATACAGAGAAGATTAGCATGGCCCCTGTGCAAGGACTACACACAAATTCGTGAAGCATTCCATATTTTTAAAGGTCTAATTACTCAAATTTATAAAGAGCTAAACCAGTTGTACAAAAAATCAAGCCATTCTCCAATTGATAAATGGACAAGGGACATGAATAGGCAGTTTTCAGCCAAAGAAATCAAAACTATTAATAAGCACATGAAAAAGTGCTCTACATCTCTTATAATCAGAGAGATGCAAATCAAAACAACTCTGAGGTATCACCTCACACCTAGCAGATTGGCTAACATGATAGCAACAGAAAGTAATGAATGCTGGAGGGGATGTGGCAAAGTTGGGACATTAATTCATTGCTGGTGGAGTTGTGAATTAATCCAACCATTCTGGAGGGCAATTTGGAACTATGCCCAAAGGGTGATAAAAGACTGTCTGCCCTTTGATCCAGCCATAGCGCTGCTGCGTCTGTACCCCAAAGAGATATTAAGAAAAAAGGCTTGTACAAGAATATTCATAGCTGTGCTCTTTGTGGTGGCCAAAACTTGGAAAATGAGGGGATGCCCTTCAAATGGGGAATGGCTGAACAAATTGTGGTATCTGTTGGTAATGGAATACTATTGAGCTCAAAGGAATAATAAACTGGAAGAATTCCATGTGAACTGGAAAGACCTCCAGGAATTGATGCAGAGTGAAAGGAGCAGAACCAGGAGAACATTGTATACAGAGTTTGATAAACTGTGGTATAATCAAATGTAATGGTCTTCTCTACTAGCAGTAATGCAACGATCCAGGACAATTCCGAGGGACTTGTGAGAAAGGATGCTATCCACATCCAGAGGAAACACTGTGGGAGTAAAAACACCGAAGAAGGGAAACTGCTTGAATACATGGGTCAAAGGGATATGGCTGGGGATGTAGACTCTAAATGATCATCCTAATGCAAACACCAACAAGGAAATAGGTTCTAATCAAGAACACATGTAATACCCAATGAAATTGTGTGTTGGCTGCAGGAAGGGTGGGTGGAGGGGAGGGAGGGAAATAATGTGATTATTGTAACCAAGAAATAATGTTCTAAATTGACTAAATAAACTTATTCAAATGGGGAAAAAAACTAAACTGAATATTTGAACTATAATAGTGTGCTCTGGGCAAACTGTTTAAACAATGGTATTAGGGAACCTAAAAATTTATATGGCTCATCACTTCACTATGCCTAAGGGTACAGTAATTGAACAGATCTGAGTACTTAAGCATTCAAATAAGCAAAGGTTATCACTAAGAAGCTGGTATAATTTGTAAGGAAAAGTCACTGGAAAACACAGTCCAAAATAAAAAAGCAAAATACCAATTTTTATCTAGTGGATCTAGGATATCCAAGAATCAAGAGTCCTGGATGGAGAATCCTTTCTAGTATGTCCTTGTGAATTTGAAGAACTCAAAATTTATCTTGCAAGAAGCCTCCACAGTATAGCCCTCCCCCCACGGAGGGATCCCTCAATTCTCACATGCTTTGGTGGCCCTGGTCCCAAGAGGGTGGCTAATTATTTCTCTTCTCAGGATTCTAGGGATAATGCTACAGGCCTGGAGTTTCTAATACTAGTTCTAGCAGCCCCAATCTGGCATTTCCCACTGATTAGCACCCAGACTCAATGAGCTTTTAGAATGGGTATTTTCTAAGAAGCTATAGCAAGTTGTTACAGAAATATCTCCCCATTCTAGGGGCTCATACTCCCCTTGCAAATAGAAAGTTCCCATGGAGAGTATAAGCACATACAGTCAAAGGGTAAGCTCATAGTTCTTGGTCCCTGGAAGTTCTTTTTTTTTTTCCCTTTGAAGAGTCCTAATAAAGTCTCCTTTTTAAAAAAAATTAAAAAAATAATCCTTACCTTCTGCCTTAGAATAAATATTATGTATTGGTTCCAAGGCAGAAGTGTGGTAAGGGCTAGGCAGTGGGGGTTAAGTGACTTGCCCAGGGTCACACAGCTGGGAAGTGTCTGAGGTCAGATTTGAACCTAGGCCTGGCTCTAAATCCACTGAGCCACCTAGCTTCCCTAAAGTTTCCTTTAGGTGTAGCCCTCTGCTCAGCTATAAGGGTCAATGTGCTAATAGAGTCTTTACGCTGCCATTCCTTTGTCACTAATTATCACTTAACAGCCACTGATTTCAGTACAAATGGGAACTACATATCTTCTGATCTTGTGAAATTTATAAGTCCCCACTTGGGATGGTGGGTTGTGGGGGGAGAGAAGGAAACTCAACCTTCCCTCCCCCACCAAAAGCAAATTCCTCTTTAGGCAAGTTCTGCATTCCACCACTGCTCTACTTACTGCTCCTGGAAGGAATGATTCCAAACTGGCTTAGAAGTATTTCCAATTCACTTAGCTAATCACAAGGTATTTTCTGTGTGGAATCATCTGTCATTATCCAATGACAAAGCTTCACTCTTCAAACTGATTTAGGATTTAGTTTGCAGCTTTCATGATTGATTGACTCAATGGAGAAGTCTGAACCTTTGGTGTTTACACTAATTAGGGTAGGGGTAAAAACCCTCATCTTTTCATTATAACACCATGATCAACCATCTACAGTTTGAAGACTTCACCGTTGTCCTTTTTTTTTTCCTTTTTGAAAATCAGGAAAATGTTTGCTCACTTATAATTCTGTGGCACTTTTTCTATCTCTAAGATTTTTCCTAAAATCATCACTAATGGTTCAACAATCACATCACATAGTTCTTTCAATACCCCTGGATGTCCCATCCCAATTGGTCTAGTCTCATGTAGGCCAACCACGTACCTTTTTCTCATATCTTTATTTCTTTTAGGTTCTAAAATTTTCAACCATTTTTGGTCTATACTGTCTAGTCTCAGGCTGAGAAAACAGAAATCAGAAAGGAATGAAATAATTCTATCTTCTTGATCTTTTCTGTGAAGAATCATCTATCTCAAGTCACCCTATTACTTCTTTGATCATATTCTTGTTTCTAACTTAGCTAAAATAAATAAACATTCAAACAAAATGATATTGTGGTGTTCCTTAGCAAACATTGTTCACTGTTGACCATTCTGAGGTTTAATATTCCTGACACTCACATTACAGAAATTTGTCACTCTTTTATATCCACTTTTACTTAACTTGACCTTGCTTCCGCCATCTTTACAAGATTCTGAAAACATGTATCAGTGAGTTCCCCATGCATCTGATGTGGATGATTCCCCTGTTTTCTACTGAATCAGAACTGTTCAAGTTTGTATTAGATAGATGGATAGATAGACAGAAATATAACTACAGACAAAAAGAAAGGAACCTACAGTCTAATGGGGAAAGACGCATAAGAAGAAGCTGAAAAGCAGGAGTTGGAGGAGGGGAAGATGGTGGAAAAGTTGGGAGACTCAGGGAAAGAGCCAGGAGAGGAGATACTGTTTGGCCTCAGTCATTTCTTTAATCTGAGGGTCCAGGCAGGAATTCATGAATGGGAAGAGGGGCCAGCTGCACCGGCAGAAGCATTTCCAGGATAAAAAGGTCACCAGGGAGGAGGTGGAAAAGTTGGGAGAGTGAGGAGTGGAGCCAGAAAAGGAGAGAGAATGTCTGGCCTGGGCCATTTCCTCAATCCGAGGTTCCAGGCAAGAACTCACCAGTGGGAAGACAGGGCCAACTGCAGGGGCAAAGGCTTCGCTAGGGTAAGAAGTGGGTGGATGTGGATGTGGAAAAGTCCAGAGTCAGGAGTGGAGCCAGGAGTGAAGTGAGCTAATGAAGTGAATGTCACCAGAATTTTGTTTCTGAGAACATCTTACTCATCCTGAAATGACTCCTCTATCAGGACTTTTTTTTTTCCCTGAATTTTGTAATTCACCCTTCCCAAGGATGGTAAACTTTAAACCATATGCAGTTTCCCCCTCCTTATCTATTACAAAATATAAAATAAATTGGTCTGTTTCTAATCTTTTCTCCTTCCTAAAGCAGTGTTTCATTTATAAGGATGGGGTTGAAACCACCTCGCCCCATTTTAGCCTTGATACCTTAAGTAGGTGAGAACACTCTCAATCAATTACAGGTGTTAGGCCAAGTGAGAAAGCCATTAGATGAGGTGCAACTGAGGCCAGAAAGGAAGTCTGCTCCAAGGGCCCAAAGGCTTTATTTCATCACACCTTTGAGTTCTGTATAAAAACATCAAGTAGTTGAAACTGGACAGTTCCAAACTGGAAAGTGCAGAACATTCTAGCTAAACCCACTGAGAAGTAACTATGGAAGTAGGTTGGTGGGAGAGAGAGAAAAAAAGCTTCAGCTTTGATTTTGGGTTTCCTCCCCCCCCCCCATTCCCTTTAGCTGGCCCCAGGGGATGTTAGGCTTCCCATCAACACCCTAGCATCGAACCCTAAATCAGTGCTTCCATCTGGACTTAAGTTTGTGACTCCATCAGAAGCCCAACAAAGAAATTATACCCGTCAACTTGGAAAAACACAGAACCACTAAAGTAGTCCACAAAATCAAATCTTAAATAGGGATAAGAGATAAGTCCTTAATAATCAGCTGCCATACAAAAACAAGCACTAAATACCACCCAGTCAAAACTCTGGGGCTCAGGGGACAGTGTCTCTGAGAGAATCACCGCCAAAGATGATTTTCCAAAGAACAACCGAACATAGAGATCTTATCTACCTTTTGGGGAACTATAGACAGAGATGTATGATTGACTGACTTATACAATGGCTACAGGGAAATGAGAAATCCAAGACAGGATTATCAGGGAGAGGCTGATGCTTTACAATGGATACTAAAGAAAGAGTCCAGCCAAGGGCTGGGCTACCTGGGAGAGAACTGTGATACAATGAGAGAAATTTCTTTTTTTTTTTTAAACCCTTACCTTCTGTCTTGGAGTCAATACTGTGTATTGGCTCCAAGGCAGAAGAGTGGTAAGGGTAGGCAATGGGGGTCAAGTGACTTGCTCAGGGTCACACAGCTGGGAAGTATCTGAGGCCAGATTTGAACCTAGGACCTCCAGTCTCTAGGGCTAGCTCTCAATCCACTGAGCTAACCAGCTGCCCCTCTTTTTTTTTTTTTTAAACCCTTACCTTCCATCTTGGAGTCAATATTGTGTATTGGCTCCAAGCTCCAAGGCAGAAGAGTGGTAAGGGCTAGGCAATGGGGGTCAAGTGACTTGACCAGGGTAACCACAGCTGGGAAGGTCTGAGGCCAGATTTGAAACTAGGACCTCCCATCTCTAAGCCTGGTTCTCAATCCACTGAGCTACTCAGCTGCCCCTGAGAGAAAATTCTAAGACAAAAAGGGTATTTAAGATTTGAGTATGTCTACTAATGGCACTAAACTGGGATCACTAAATACTTTACAGTTTATTATTTAGCTAGAGGCAGGTCAGTCCAGGACTTCCCTCAAGTTGAGTTCCCAAGGGATAGGGGTACACTTGGATTCCCCAAATACAGTTGACAACCAAGTCTAAGAAGAGCTTCTTGGGCACCTCAAGAATGGAAGAAAAGGATCTCCAGCAACTTTTGTCACATGCGCTTTCTAAGTTTGAACCCATTTCCCCCTGGACTCGGTATGTCTTTGTGGGAGTATGTTAAAGACTTTTGGGGAATGATTTCTATCACCTATTTTTGCTATACTTTCTAAAAGCTATTAAGACTAGTTGCAGCTGCTAATTATGGAAAAGACACTGTTTGGGGCTTGAGTAAATGGCATTAGAACGTTACTCCCAACTCCTCATTTGATATTGTTCAGCTGTATCTGACTCTCTGTAACTCTGGATGACAGCTATCCATGAGGTTGGCAAAGATACTGGAACAGTTTGCCATTTCTTCTCCAGTGGATTCAATGGATCTTTTCGTCAGGCAATTAGGGGTTAAGTGACTTGCCCAGGGTCACTTAGCTAGGATGTGTCCTGAAACTGGATTAAAACTAAGGTGCTGTAACCATTGATCCACAGTAGCTTTTTCTAACTCCTCATGGGTATACCCCTAAAACTTTGAGTGGGAGATAGAGCCTTTCTCTGGGACCTGAAAGTCATCTATGCAATCAAAAGTTGGGGTCAAGATAATCATAATTTATAAAGACTATGTACTGTCAACTTGAAATCTAGGAACCCCAATTTTGCCCCCTCTTTGGAAAATGCCTTACGGGGAATCCCAGACTGACTTTGTTTCAGATTGAACAATAGACCTTATTGACCCAGTGTAGGTGGGATTAGTGGATTCTCATTTCCTTTGAAATATGGAAAAGCCCAATCAATCATACTTCCCTGACCTTAGATCCCCAAAGGTTATATAAGCCCCTAAATTCTATTGTTCTTTGAGATCATCTTTGGCAGTGATTCTCTCAGAGACCTTGTCCCCAGAGCCCCCAGGGTTTGACCTCTGTGGGATATTTAATGCTGGACTCTCTGTGGCTGGCAATGTTTAAGGACCTGTCTCTTTCCTGATTAAAGGTTTCGTTTTGCTGACTAGTGGTTCTGTGTTTTTCTAGGTTGACATTATAGGAAGCCCTTATTAGATTAGAAGTTCTGCCTGCCTAAACCCCCTCAATAGACTCCAGACCACAGGAACCCATTGAGTTCCAGTTCCAGTCCAATAACTTCCTGTGAAAGGGTCTTCCCCTTTGAAGTTGGCCTTGGAGGAGCTCAGGTTTGAGACCTCATACTGCTTCCCTTTGGATTGACATGTGGGCGAGTGAAAAGGCTGACTTCTTTTCCTTGGCTTTTCTGGAGAGGCCCCTAGTCTTGGGAGGCCTTGTGGCTAGAAAACTTGTTTAATTAACCGCTGTGACCTCCTTTTCTGGGACCTCTGAAGCCCTTCTTGGTTCAGACTAGGCTGGCACAGTTCTCTCTCTCTCTCTCTCTCCTCTCTCTCTCTCTTCTCTCTCTCTCTCTCTCTCTCTCTCTCTCTCTCTCTCTCTCCTCTCTCTCTCCCTCCTCCTTCCCTCCCTCTCTCTCTCTCTCTCTCTCTCTCCTCTCTCTCTCTCTCTCTCTCTTCTCTCTCTCTCTCTCTCTCTCTCTCTCTCTCTCTCTCTCTCTCTCTCTCTTTCTCTCTCTCTCTCTCTCTCTCTCCTTTCCCTCCCTCCCTCCCTCCCTCCCTCTCTCTCTCCCTCTCTCTCTCTCTCTCTCTCTCTCTCTCTCTCTCTCTCTCTCTCTCTCTCTCTCTTCTCTCTCTCTCTTCTCTCTCTCTCTCTCTCATTTTCCTTACTTTCACTCTCTATATTTGTAAATAAACTACCATAAAAGTCATTCTGACTTGAGTAATTCATTTGGAATTAAGTAATTAATTCCTGGCTACCATACTCTTAAATATTCAGTCCAACCATAATTTTACCCATTACAATTCAAATCCCTGGAATCCGAACGATATCCCAGACACTTATTTTTCAGCAGCCTGCAACCTGAAAGAGGAGTCCATAGAAGAAGGAGCCTTACAGCCACAAAAAGGCGAAGTACTTCAAGTCTCCAAGACAACTGAACTGGGCTAAGTATCCCTTCTTTTGGTTTTCTTTTCATTGCCTTTTAGAATTTTTCCTGAACCAGGTATAACATTTGCCATGTTTTATTTTCCTTTGGGAATTCTAATAGTATACCCTGAAGCAAGGCCCCTTTACGGAGAGAAGTAGAAGGAAGAAGAGATAGTTCTTATTTCTAGTTAAAGTAGGAACATTTCAACTAGTAACATTTTAATATCTGTTCATTTGAAAATGTACAACAAAAGTTCCAGAGTGCTTTTCTAAGTATGCATAACATATTCAGTATATATGTAGAATGTCAGAAGAATTTAGGAAAGAGTAATGGAGCCTGATAATTTTTTTTTAAACCCTTACCTTTTGTCTTGGAATCAGTACTGTGTATTGGTTCCAAGGCAGAAGAGTGGTAAGGGCTAGGCAATGGGGGTCAAGTGACTTGCCCAGGGTCACACAACTGGGAAGTGTCTGAGGCCAGATTTGAACCTAGGACCTCTCATCTCTAGTCTGACTCTTAATCCACTGAGCTATCCAGCTGCCCCCAGCTTGAGAATTTTTATGGAGATAATTGTTAACAATTCTGTTGCTCAGAATCAAGTCCAGAATCAACATGACTCCCTTTATCCTTTGAAGAATATGATGTCTAAAAGTTATAAATATTGTACATAGTTTTTCTCATTCTAATACAAAATGTTTACTCTTAGGATTTTGTTGCCTGGAGGGAAAAAAAATCATCATTTATACATTAATACCACTATTTGTAATAGCAAAAAAAGTTGAAAGGAACTATGTTCCCATTGATTGGCAAAAAGATGCTAAACTACAGCATGTGATACATTGGGATATAATTACATAAAAACCAACAATAAATAAGAATTCAAAGAAATTTGAGAAGACTTTTATGAATAGAAACTGTCCACATCTACAAAAATGAAGCTGCCATTAAGCTGCAACAAAACTCTGATAAAACACAAAGGGGATTATTACAGTTAAAGCTTTCCTTTTCTGTTAGGGGAGAGAGACTGGACTTTTTACTTTAATGATATAGAGAACACCCAGATCAGGAAACTCCCTCTCTCAATGGAGGTTGACATTTTCTCTCCAACGTCTAGATTTATACAATTTATAGAGCTCTGAGATGCTAAGTGATTTCCTTGGGGTCATACACTCCGTATCTACATCCCAGCTTGAACCCAGGTCTCGCTGCTCTGCTGAGCTCCTTTTTTAAAAAGTAATTGCTAAATTACAAAAGGGTTTGGTTCCATGTACAATTCATCAGAATCACATTTGTTTTGTTGAAATGTTTTCTGGAATTCCTCTTTTTGTTTGTGTGTGTTTACATTTATATCCTCAGAGAAAAGAATTAAATAGTCATTAAAGCAAGTCAAGAATTTATTAGTTTCCCTGCTTTTGGCAGAGACAGAGATTCAGTAGTCCAAAAAAATGGAGGAAGATTTTCATCACTAGGCAATGAGGTGGTGTGGTGGATAGAGCTCAGGACTCAGAGTTTCTTCCTAGATCTAAATTTGTATTCTGCCTCAGACACTCCCTTAGCTGTGTGACGCTGGACAAATCACTTAAACTCTCTGTGGCTCAAGAATAGTAACCTCATCAGTAAAATCAGGATACATAGAGCACCTCTGGCTCAAGGCTGCTGTGAGGACCAAATGAGGTAACATATGTAATTGTTCAGTTGTTTCATTTGGGGTTTTATTGGCAAAAATACTGGAGTGATTTGCCATTTCCTTCTCCTGTTAATTTTACAGATCAGGAAACCAAGGCAGACAGGGTTAAGTGACTTTTCCAGGGTCATACAGCTAAGAAGTCTGAGGCCAGATTTTAATTCAGGAAGATGAGCCTTCCTGACTCTGAGTCTGGCACTCTATCAACTGTGCCACCTAGCTGCCTTTAATATATGTCTTTTGTAGAACCTTAGAATACTATATAAATAGTAGCTATTATTATTATTATTATTATAATCATCACTACTATATTCCATGCCTCGTATATGTTGCTTCTTGAACTCAAACATCCATTTCCATAACTATCTGGTTAGGTGGTCAAAAGCAGTGTTGAGGGGGCAGCTGGGTGGCTCAGTGGATAGACAAGAGGTCTTGGGTTCAAATTTGACCTCTGACACTTCCCAGCTGTGTGATCCTGGGCAAGTCACTTAAGCCCCATTGCCTAGACCATATCACTCTTCTGCCTTAGAACCAATACAAATACATAATATTGGTTCTAAGGCAGAAGGTAAGGGTTTAAAAAAAAAGCAGTGTAGGGGGCAGCTGGGTAGCTCAGTGGATTGAGAACCAGTCCTAGAGATGGGAGGTCCTAGGTTCAAATCTGGCTTCAGCCACTTCCCAGCTGTGTGACCCTGGGCAAGTCACTTGACCCCCATTGCCTATCCCTTACCACTCTTCTGCCTTGGAGCCAATACACAGTATTGACTCCAAGATGGAAGGTAAGGGTTAAAAAAAAAAAAGCAGTGTCAAACTAGAATAGAAAGAAGGCCACTAAGCCATACATAAGGATCTTTGTGGGTACATAATGACATAGAAAATAATATAGTAACATTATCTATATTTTATTGTATTTTTTTTATTAATTTAAAATATCTCCCAATTACATTTTAATCTGGTTCAGGCCATATAGGGGAGTATTGGTGTCCACATGTTGTCTTTGGGCCAAATATTTGACATCTCTAGTCTTGAGTAAACAGTCATCAGAATATTCCTTCTGTTTCTCCTTTAGTGGATTCTCAAGCCAATAATCGCACCATATTTTCTCTTACTGGCTCACAGACTTACTCATGGCAGGATATTTTAAAATATGAAATGCAATTTCACTGCTCTTTTTATCTATCAGTTCCTCTTCTTTTTTTAACCTTCCATCTTAAAATCAAAACTATGTATTGTTTCCAAGGCAGAAGACTGGTAATGGCTGGACAATGGGAGTTAAGTGACTTGCCCAGGGTCACACAGCTAGGAAGTGTCAGAGGTCAGAATTGAACCCAAGGACCTCCTGTCTCTCAGCCTGGCTCTCCATCCACTGAGCCACCCTGCTACCCCCTCATCTTCTTAACTTGTTGCTCATTTCCTATATTGGCTCAGGGCCCAGGGAAGAGGGCGTAGCATTTGGGGCCTCTGTTTCTTCTTCTTTGGGGACAGTCATCCCTTTCCTGCCTCCCACATAGGTTTGCTGCGATGATGAAATGAGGATGAATGGCAAAGAGAGTTATAAATAGTAAGGAACCAGAAAAATGACTCACTTGGCACTTATTGTTTTGTTTTATTAGCTCACTCTTCTGGTTATGAATCTTGACTCCAAAATGGGCTTGTAAACTTCCAGAGCCCAGGGACTAACCCCATGTCATATTTCTCTTGTGATCATCCAGGCTCCATCTCTGGGCTAGCCATACAGAAGAGACTCATTAAAAACTTTCCCCTGTTGCGCTAGGGAGTAAATGTTCACCTCCCTAAGGGCAGGAATGGGCTTCTTTCCCTCTTTGTGTCTTCACTGCCTAACACAGTACTTTACTTAGAACTGAGCATGTGAAGGAAAAGTGATATTTGTCAGTGTGAGTGAATACAAGTATGGGAAAGCTGTAGAAACTCCTTTTAGAGGTAGTCTGCAAGATAAATTAGTTGGTAAGCCCTAAGGAGTCCCTGAGGTATTTGGAAGATAAATAATTCCCCCCAGGGTCACATACTTAATAAATGTCAGAGAAGGGAATTGAACCTCTAGAGTCTTCTTAAACCCAAGGCCAGAATTCAATCGACTAAGCCACACTGCCTATACAACGTGCCTCCTATACAGTAGGCACTTAACAAAGGTTTGCTGAATACAGTTGAATTGCTTTGGGTTCCTCTAATGTGAATTAGGCAGGAGAAGTAGCAGGTGCTACCACAGGGTGTGAAGATCAATGCTTTTGGGATGCTTCATTCATTCATTTATTCATTCATTTTTAACATTCAGATTTTTCTTTTTAACATTTAGTTTTTAAAATCTTGAGTTTCAAATTTTCTCCCTCCCTCCAGGTACTCCTCCACTCATTAAGAAAGCAAACAATAGACCCTGGGCAAGTCACTTGACCCCCATTGCCTAGCCCTTACCCTCTTCTGCGTTGTCAGTCAATACACAGTATTGACTCCAAGATGGAAGGTAAGGGTTTAAAAAAAAAGAAAGCAAACAATATAATATCAATTAGATACATAAAGTCATACAAAATACATTTCCATATTAGCCATGTTATGAAAAAAAAAGCAAGAAAATTCAAGCAAGTGGGAAAAATATCCCTCAGTCTATACTCACAAGTCATTGGTTGTAAGGGTTAAAAATTAAAGGTTGGACTAAATTTATCAGAAATGTGGTTGCTGAAATTAATTATTCAAGTCAGAATGACTTTTTATGGTAGTTTATTTACAAAAGGAGAAAGAATGAAAGTAAAGGAAAATGTGAAAGAGGATAGAGTAAGTATAGAATTTAACATACTAAGTATTTTGCTCTGACCCCTGGCTCAACCCAGGCAGGGTTAATTAATCCTCAGCGGAGGGCCTGGTGATGAATAAAGCAAAGGCTCCAGCCATGAAACCTTTTCCAAGATGGGGCCTCTCCAGAGGCTAGTCCCTCCAGAAAGCCAGGAAAGGAGTCAGCCTTTTCACTCACCCACTTGGTATGCACTCACCCATTTGGTATCCTAAAGGAAGGTCCAAGAGCTGCCTCACCAATGTCAGGGTCTCAGGTCCATGAAGCAAATCCTTCACCAGCCTCCAACTCGAACTCCAACTCGAATTCAAACTCTGAACTCCAAGGAATTCCCTCTCACAGTTACAATTCCTTTTAAAGATGCTTCTTTGTGTCACTTCCTGTGCCTTCCTCTGCTTTATGTGGACCAATCACAGTCTTAGAATTTTCTTAGGACTGCCCAGCGGGCAGTCAGTCATTTCTGATTTATCACTCACTTTTAGCACATGTGGGTTATAGACCTCCCCCCACTCAAGTGTAAAGTGGGGTGTATATGCTTCTGGTGATTAAATCTAAAAGTGGGCAGGGGAGAGTTAATCCCATATTCACATAGTTCACTTTCTGAAGATAGACAACATTTTTCATCATGAGCTCATTGGAATTGTCTTGGGTCATTGTCTTTTTATTTTTAACCCTTACTTTCTGTCTTAGAATCAGTACTGCGTATTGGTTTCAAGGCAGAAGAGTGGTAAGGGCTAGGCAATAGGGGTTAATTGACTTGCCCAGGGTCACACAGCTGGGAAATGTCTGAGGCCAGATTTGAACCTAGGACCTCCCATCTCTAGGCCTGGCTCTCAATTCATAGAGCTACCCAGATGCTCCTAGATCATTGTCTTGATCAGCATAGCTAAGATTTTCATAGGAACTGAGTCAAATTCATAAAAATAAGAGACCTTTCCCAAATAATAAATGGCCAAAGTATATGAACTGACAATTTTCAGACAAAACTAAAGTTATCAATTGTTATATGAAAAAATGCTCTGAATCATTATTTGTTAGAGAAATGCAGAGCAAAAACAACCCTGAGGTATCACTTGTGAGGAATTGAGGGGATTGGGATACGTAGTTAGTTGTGACAACTGAGTGGACCACACTGACTCAATTCTGGAGCTAGCTTACTTCCCTTTCTATTGATGGGCTTGTTCCAATTCCTGTCTTGTGATAAAAGTTTATTCAATTGTGGGAATTGGAAGAAAACCTTATTGCATTGTTTAAATAGTCCCAAAGGGCTCGAAAACTGGACCAATTGTACCTGCTTTTTAGAGATTGAGGTCTTAAGTTATGCTGACTAGAAACACAATCAGATCCTAAAATTGAAATAAGTAGTTTTTTCATGATCATACAACTCAAGCAACTCCTATGTCTTATCTGAAAACTGGCTCTGTCTAATCAATTGGTTATTGTTTCTGTGTTCCTTTGATTATATACATACATTAGGAAGGAATCAGACACCTCTTTTTTCTGAATTCAAGGAATTGCACTTTCATGTGCACCAATTTACCCTTGGAAAATCCCTAATCTTTCAGCCAATTAGAAATCAAATTATAGGAGTCTAGGTCAAGATGGTGGCTTAGAAGCAGTGGAAGTTCAGACCTCTTAAACCCTTCCTTACCAATTACAATCTGAATGCTCTCAGGGGACTGAAAATCAAACCTAACAACAAGACAGAGCCAAGGAACCCTCCTGCTGGACTCAATTCAAAAGGTACACCCCCCAAAAGCTGGAATCCGAGAAAACTCGGGTTTAAGGGGAAGGCAGAAGGAGGGTCCCAGGACCCCTCCCCCCACCTAGAGCTCAAACCCTCCAGCGGCAGTGGGAACCTCTGGGCAGGCAAAGGCGCTGGTCTGGAGGGTGTACCTTGCAGGTAGGGTTGTACCAGGCTTAGAGCATCGAACACAGGTGGCGGGGAGGGAGCTGGAGAGGGAGCATAGAGCTGGCAGCCTAGTCAGAACTGTGAAGACCCTCCATATTGCTCCAGCCTTCCAGGAGGTTTTGTCTTCAGGGCATATCCAGCCTAACCCAGCTGAACTTAATCCCATCAAAAGTCTTCAGAGCTCAGGGAAGCCCAAGTTCCAACACCCCTCCCACACAGACTGCTGGACTTTAATCCAATCAAAAGCTTCCAGAGAACAGGGAAGCTCAAACTCCAACACTCCTTCCCAATAGACTGCACTGAGAGATCTTCTGTCAAAGCTCCAAGAGGGGAGACTGACAGAAAACCCCAAAACCAAAAAAATGAGAGGAGCAAGAGCACAGACAAATACAGGGAGCAAAGAAGGTGTAAATATGAGCAAACAACAGAAAAAGAAGAAAGAAATTACAATCTACAGCTTCTGTACAGGCAACAAACCAAGAGCAGAGGAGGAGGCAAGCAATAAAACAGAAATCCCAGCGAAGTGGATACAGGCTTTGGAAGAACTCAAAATGCAATTCAAAACACAATTAAGAGAGGCTGAAGACAATTGGAAAAAGAATTTAAAAACTAAGATAAGTCATCTGGAAACAGAAAATAGTGTCTTGAAAGCCAAAATCAACCAGCTTGAAAGTGAGACAAAGGAGATGAAAAATGAGACAAAGAAGACGAAAGATGAGGCAAAGGAGATGAGAGATGAGGTAAAGAGAATGAAAGATGACCTCCAAAGAAAATCAGACCAGAAGGAGAAGGATGACCAAAAAGCCAGGGATGAAATTCAGTCTTTAAGAACCAGAATACAACAACTAAGTGACTTCACAAGGCAGCAGGACACTATAAAACAAAACCAAAAGAATGAAAAAATTGAGGAAAATATGAAGCATCTCATTCACAAAACAGAGGATTTAGAAAATCATTTGAGGAGAGACAGTTTAAGAATCATTGGTCTACCAGAAGACCACAACAAAAGAAAAAGCCTGGACACAATACTACAGGAAATTATATGAGAAAACTGCCCCAAAATTCTAGAACAAGAGGGAAAAGTGGAGATTTGAAAGAATCCACAGATCACCTCCTGTACTTAATCCCCAACTGTATAGCCAAATTCAAGAACTATCAGACCAAAGAAAAAATATTACCAGCTGCTAAGAAGAAGTCATTCAGATACCACAGAACCACAGTGAGGATAACACAGGATCTGGTGACATCTACACTGAAGGACCAAAAGGCATGGAATATGATCTTCTGGAAAGCAAGGGAACTAGGTCTACAACCAAGAATCAACTACACAGCAAACCTGACTATATTCCTACAGGGGAAAGTATGGTTATTCAACAAAATAGAAGAATTCCAAGAATTTGTAAAGAAAAGACCAGACCTGAACAGAAAATTTGATGCCCAAGCACAGAACTCAAGAGAATCATCAAAAGGTAATTAAAAAAGAGGGAAAAAATAAAAATAAAACAAAACAAAACCCACCCACCCTTTTTTAAAGAGACTCAATAAGTTAAAATGATATGTATCCCTATAAGAAAAAAGGTCATTGGTAACTCTTAAAATTGTTATTATCAACTGGGAAGCTAGAAGAATTACACTTAGAGGGAACAGTGACAAACTGTATAGGATGAAATGACAAGACATAAATAGGCATATAGATATATGTATGCATAAGTGCATATACATGTGTATATATACATATATATGTATATAACTAGAACTAAAAAGAGGTTAATACTAAAAGAAATGGGAAAAGAAACAAAAGGGGATAAATTTATATGTCACAAAGAAGCTCATGGTGGGAGGGGAGAGAACATCAATGCACTGGAAGGGTAAAGAGGATGGAGATAGGAAATACTCAACTCTTATGTGCATTGAAATTGACCCCAAGAGGGAAGAACAATGTGATCCATTGGGGCAGAGAATAGATTTGCGCCCTATAGGGGAGTAGAAGGGTAACAAATGGACTGGTGGGGAGGGAAGCAGTACAAGGGAGGGAGAGGGTGGGGGGATAGTTTTAGAAAGACTGCAAGGAAAATAAGGTGGGGAATAAGAAGGGAGGGAGGGAGAGAGGGAAGTAAAATAAGGGTGGGAACTAGGGGAATTGATTAAAAACAAACATTGGTGTAGAAGGAAATAGTGAAAGAAGAAAAGGCAGGACCAGGAGTAGAAATCAAAATGCTGGGAAATACACAGCTAGTAATCATAACTCTGATGTGAATGGAATGAACACCCATAAAATTCAAGCAAATAGCAGAGTGGATTAGAATCCCAAACCCTACTATATGCTGTCTACAAGAAACACACATGAGGAAGGTAGATACACATAGGGTGAAAATAAGAGGATGGAGCCAAATCTATTGGGCATCAACTGATAAAAAGAAGGCAGAAGGTCACAATCAGTATATCTGACAAAGTCAAAGTAAAAAATGAACTAGTTAAAAGAGATAGGGAAGGTAATTACACCCTGATAAAGGGGCAGTATAGACAATGAGGAAATATCAGTACTCAACATGTATGCACCAAATGGCATAACATCAAGTTTTTTTAAATTTTTTTAAACATTATTTTATTTGGTAATTTCCAAGCATTATTTGTTTAAACAAAAATAATTTTCTTTTCCTCACCCCCCTCCCCACCACCTCTCCCATAGCTGGCACATGATTCCACTGGGTATCACATCTGTTCTTGACTCGAACCCATTTCCGTGTTGTTGGTATTTGCTCTAGAGTGTTCATTTAGAGTCTCTCCTCAGTCATATCCCCTCAACCCCTGTAGTCAAGCAGTTGCTTTTCTTCGATGTTTTTACTCGCACAGTTTATCCTCTTCTTGTGGATAATGTTTTTTAGATCCCTGCAGATTGTTCAGGGACATTGCATTGTCCCTTCCAAGTTCTAAAGGAGAAACTAGTGGACCTCAAGGATGAAATAGACAGAAAACTATACTAATGGGAGATCTGAACATTCCTCTATCAAACTAGATAAATCAAACCAAAAAATAAATAAGAAAGTGGTAAGAGAAGTAATGAAATCTTAGAAAAATTAGAGTTAGTAGAGATGTGGAGAAAAATAAAATAGGGACAAAAAGGAATATACCTTCTTTCAGCAGCACATGGTACATTCACAAAGATTGACCATGTATTAGGCATAAAAACATTGCAAACAAGTGCAAAAGAGCAGAAATAATAAAATGCAACCTTCTCAGATCACAATGCAATGAAAATTATAATTAGTAAGGGTACATGGAGAGGTAAATAAAAATTAATTGGAAATTAAACAATATGATTCTCCACAACTGGTTAGTTAAAGAATAAATCATAGAAACAATTAATAACTTAATTGAAGAAAATGACAATGATGAGACATCCTTTTAAAACCTATGGGATGCAGCCAAAGCAATACTCGGGGAAATTTATATCCTTGAATTCATATATTAACAAATTAGGGAGGGTAGAGGTCAATGATTGGGCATACAAATGAAAAAAACTAGAAAGGTGAACAAATCAAAAATCCTCAGATGAAGACTAAATTAGAGATCCTAAAAATCAAAGGAGAAATTAATAAAGTTGAAAGTCACAGAACTATTGATTTAATAAATAAGACTAGGAGCTGGTACTTTGAAAAAACAAATAAAATAGACAAAGTACTAGTCAGTCTAATTAATTAAAAATCCTCAGATGAAGACTAAATAGAGATCCTAAAAATCAAAAGAGAAATTAATAAAGTTGAAAGTCACAGAACATTGATTTAATAAATAAGACTTGAAGCTGGTACTTTGAAAAAACAAATAAAATAGACAAAGTACTAGTCAGTCTAATTAAAAAAAAGGAAAGAAGAAAACCAAATTGACAGTATCCAAGATGAAAAGGGAGACCTCACCTCTAATGAAGTGGAAATTAAGGCAATCATTAAAAATTATTATGCCCAATTATATGGCAATAAATATGGCAATCTAGGTAATATGAATGAATATTTACAAAAATATAAATTCCCTATTCTAACAGAGGAAGTAATAGACTACCTAAATAACCCTGTATCAGAAAAAGAAATTGAACAAGCCATCAAAGAAGTCCCTAAGAAAAATCCCCAGGTCCAGATGGATTCACAAATGACTTCTATCAAACATTCAAAGAACAACTAATCCCAATATTATACAAACTATTTGACAGAATAAGCCAAGAAGGACTTCTACCAAATTCATTTTACGACATAAATATGGTACTGATCCCAAAGCCAGGCAGGCTAAAAACAGAGAAAGAAAACTATAGATCAATCTTCTTAATGAATATAGATGCAAAAATCTTAAATAGGATACTAGCAAAAAGACTCCAGCAAGTGATCACAAGGGTTATTCACTATGACCAGTTAGGATTCATACCAGGAATGCAATGATGGTTCAATATTAGGAAAACCATCCACATAATTGACCATATTAGCAAGCAAACTGACAAAATCACATGATTATCTCAATAGATACAGAAAAAGCCTTCGATAAAATACAACACCCATTCCTATTGAAAACACTAGAAAGTATAGGAATAGAAGGGCCTTTCTTAAAAACAATAAACAGTATATATCTAAAACCATCAGCAAACATCATCTGCAATGGGGATAAACTAGAAGACTTCCCAATGAGATCAGGAGTGAAACAAGGATGCCCATTATCACCTCTATTATTTAACATTGTACTAGAAACACTAGCAGTAGCAATTAGAGAAGAAAAGGAAATTGAAAGTATTAAAACTTGGCAATAAGGAGACCAAGTTATCACTCTTTGTGGATGATAGGATGGTCTACTTAAAGAATCCTAGAGAATCAACCAAAAAGCTAGAGGAAATAATCAACAACTTTAGCAAAGTTGCAAGATACAAAATAAACCCACATAAGTCATCAGCATTTCTATATACCTCCAACCCATTTCAGCAGCAAGAATTAGAAAGAGAATTCCATTTTAAATCACCCTAGACAATATAAAATACTTAGGAATCTATCTGCTGAGACAAACACAGGAACTATATGAACACAACTACAAAACACTCAGCACACAATTAAAACTAGATCTAAACAATTGGAAAAACATTGATTGCTCATGGGTGGGATGAGCTAACATAATAAAATGACAATCTTATCCAAATTAATTTAATTATTTAGTGCCATATCCATTGAACTACCAAAAACCTTTTTTTTTTTACTGAATTAGAAAAAAAAACATAATGAAGTTAATTTGGAAATCATGGAAAAAAATGTCAAAGGAAGGAGGACTTGTAGTCCCAGATCTCAAACTTATACTATAAAACAGTGATCATCAAAACAATTGGTACTGGCTAAGAGACAGAAAGGAGGATCAGTGTAATAGACCTGGGTAAATGACCTCAGCAAGACAGTCTATGATAAGCCCAAAGATCCCAGTTTTGGGGACCAAAACCCACTATTTGATAAAAAGTACTGGGAAAATTAGAAGACAGTATGGGAGAAATTAGGTTTGGATCACATCTCACACCCTACACCAAGATGAACTCAGAATGGGTGAATGACATGAATATAATGAAGGAAACTATAAGCAAATTAGGTGAACACAGAATAGTATTCTTGTCAGATCTATGGGAAAGGAAAGACTTTTAAACCAAGCAAGAGGTAGAAAAAATCACAAAACGTACAATCAATAATTTTGATTACATCAAATTAAAAAGTTTTTTTAACAAACAAAACTAATGCATCCAAAATGAGAAGGTAAGCAACAAATTGGGAAACAATCTTTATAACAAAAACCTCTGACAAAGGTCTAATACTCAAATTTATAAGAGCTAAATCAATTGTACAAAATCAAGCCATTTTCCAATTGATAAATGGGCAAGGGACATGAACAGGCAGTTTTCAGCCAAAGAAATCAAAACTATTAAAATAAGCACATGAAAAAGTGCTCTACATCTCTTATAATCAGAGAGATGCAAATCAAAACAACTCTGAGGTATCACCTCACACCTAGCAGATTGGCTAACATGACAGCACCAGAAATGAATGCTGGAGGGATGTGGCAAAGTTGGGAAATTAATGCATTGCTGGTGGAGTTGTGAATTGATACAACCATTCTGGAGGGCAATTTGGAACTATGCCCAAAGGGCGCTAAAAGACTTTCTGACCTCCTTTGATCTAGCCATAGCATTGCTAGATTTGTACCCCCAAAGAGATAATAAGGAAAAAGATATGTACAAGAATATTCATAACTGTGCTCTTTGTGGTGGCCCCAAATTGGAAAATGAGGGGATGCCCTTCAATTGGGGAATGGCTGAACAAATTGTGGCATATGTCGGTGATGGAATACTATTTGTGCTCAAAGGAATAATGAACTGGAGGAATTCCATGGGGTCTGGAACAACCTCCAGGAATTGATGCCGAGTGAGAGGAGCAGAAACAGGAAAACATTATACACAGAGATTGATACACTGTGGTACAATTGTATGTAATGGACTTCTCCATTAGTGGCAATGCAATGACCCTGAGCAACTCGGAGGAATATATGAGAAAAACCACTATCCACATTCAGTGGAAACACTGTGGGACTAAAAACACTGAAGGAAAACAATTGCTTGAATACATGGGTCGAGGGGGATATGATTGGGGATGTAGACTCTAAATGAACATCCTAGTGCAAACATCAACAACATGGAAATAGGTTCTGATCAAGGACACAAGTAATGCCCAATGGAATTGTGTGTTGGCTGCGGGAAGGGTGGTGGAGGGGACTGAGGGAAATAATATGATTATTGTAACCAAGAATAATGTTCTAATCTAACTAAATAAATTAATTCAAATAGGAAAAAAAGAAATCAAATTACCTAATATGTATTGTTTCCTTTTAATTAATTGGTCTTATTTGATTAATTGTTTTAACCTATAAGAAGTCTGTTTACCCGTATATCTGAGGTCCAGGCCTAGGCTGAGAAAGGGGCCTGGTCCTGATTAGTTAGGCAACTGGTATGCAATTGCTTAATAAGTTCATATGCTCAGAAGATGGACCCTTTGTTTCCTTAGTCATTTCCTCTTTTGATGGCTATTCACCTTGAACCCATCAGATTGGCTAAAATGAGAGAAAGGGAAAAAGATAAATGCTGGAGGAGATGTGGAAGAAGTAAGTAATTAGGTACTGTCGGTGAAGCCATGGACCAATCCAACCATTCTGGAGAATAATTTGATACTATTCCCAAAGAACTATAAAACTGTGACTACCCTTTGATCTAGCATACTGATACTAGGTCTGAAACCTAGAGAGATTAGAGAAAAAGGAAGAGGATCCACATGTACAAAAATAGTTATAGCAGCTCTTTTTGTATTGGCAACAAATGGAAATTGAGAGGATGCCTATCAATTGGGAATGGTTTGAACAAGTTGTGGTATATGAGTATGAGGAATTCTATTGCGCTATAAGAAATGAGAAAGGGTAATGGTTCCAGTAAAACCATCTTAAATGGACTGAAGAAAGTGAAGTGAGGAGGACCAGAACACTTTATACGCCAACAGCAGTATTGTCATTTGATCCACTGAGAAAGACTTAGTTGCTCTGATTAAGTCAAAGAGCCAAGACAATTCCAAAGGATTCATGATGAAAAATACTATACGTTTCCAGAGAAAGAATTGATGGACTCTAAGTGCAGACTGAAGCATCTTTTTTTTCTACTTTCTTTCTTTTTTTTCTTTTTAAAAAATTATTTTATTGATTAATTAAGAAAAAATTTCCATGGTTACAAGACTATTTATTTTTTCCTGTTTTTTTTGGGGGGGGGCAGGGATATAACATGGTTAATAAAGAGATATGTATGGTATGACTTGGGTTGCCTATTTCTTGCCTTCAATGAGTTGGGGGATGGGAGAGAATCAGGAAACTCAGGATTTAAAAAAAAAGGAATATTTTAAAGTAATAAAGAAACTCAATTGCTCCTCAAGGCTGAGATTTGAAAGGTTTGGTCATCCGTTTTAGGTATCTCAATTTTAAGGGAAGTAACTGTGTGGTAGCAAGTATGGAAAGGACCAAGAGATCCAGGATGGAAGAACCAGGAGAGAAGTGGATAAGAATAAGAATTGGGTGAGAACAAGTACCATTGAAGTCCAACAGATTACTTATTTTCAGTAACACCTGCCTGGCTTCTTTGCAAGTGATATAGTCAAGTCAGAAAAGTTACCGTATATTATATTTATATATGTGTTACATATATATACACACATACATACATGTACAGTATACATACATATAAATACTATATATATATATATATATAAATTCATTCAATAGTGCCTATATGGGTATTACCAAGCCTGAATGCACATGTATGTGTGGATATATGTAATATAAATAAATATACGTATACATGTACATAAACAAATAAACCAATATGTATGTATGTTAAACATATATACACATATATATTGGTTTGTTTATATATATTATATATATATATATATAGGATGCATATGCCTAGTGTGTGTGTGTCTGGGCAGGAGTGTGCCAAGGGATGTGGATGACTATATGCATATGGATGTGCTTGCTTCAGACCCCTGACCACAGGCTCCCCTCTTCATGCCAGGAGGCTGTGCTGGAATCAAGCTAAGTGTGGCAGTTACGTTATGGGCACAGTGTATGTGGGAGCTGTATTAGTCATCCGGAGCAGACCTGCCGAGCACGTGGCCCTCCTCTCTCATGGGGCAGGCGGGGCACAGAGAACGATTACTCTCACGAGCTGTATTTTTACACCATCATTACATAATTGTCAGCCTCATTCCTGGTGGGGGCTCTCACACTCAACCCACCCTCACTGCACATGCCTCAGGGCCCCTTCCTGCTCCCAGGGAGACAAAGTGGAGGGTAAAGGGGTTCCCGTCCTTTTCTGAGTTCCTCCTTGGGGCACACACACACACATGCATGCATACATACACTTGTTCACACACAGACACAAACAGCTCTCTTTATCCAGACCTCAAGTTTATGCATAAGTGGGAAAGCTGGAGTTAAAACTCAAGTGTCCTGACTCCCAGAGCAATGCCCTTCTACTGTGCTTTACTGCTCAAGCTGGAGAGAAAGATGCAATAAGGATGAGGGGAAAGCCTCAGTAGTTAAAGACCACGACACAAATTTTGGCATCAGTGGCCCTGGTTAATGGAGGGATGAGCAACTCCATGGGGTGAAAGAGCCCTTTTGACTGGCTCTGCTCCAGACTGAGGCCAGGCATTCCAGAATGGAGGAGACTCACCAGAGAGCCATTTCACTGCAGCACATGTCCAGGGACCCTTCGGTGGAGTCATCAGAAGTGTGATGCTCTTTCTCCTGCAGCAGGAAGGAAAGGAGAGGAAACTGCTAAAGAGTGGGAAAAGGGAAAATGTGGACGAAACACCTTCCCTGATTCTTTGACTCAATGTCCCTTTGTCCAATTGGTCAATATAAAAGGAGAGGGTGGAAGGAAAGGTGAAAAAAGACCAGACAGACTAGGAACTAGTCTGCAATCTATCCAATGGGCTACTCTAGATTTACCAGGGAAGAATTCCATGACGTTCAAAGCTTGGGCATCCCAAGCAGTTGTGGCCCATTCTCAAGGGAGCATGGCACTGTGGTTCTGTTTGTCAGAGAAGGGGTCTAAACCTTTGCTAGTTAACAGGACACTACTCACAAAGTGAAGACTGTTTTACAAATTATTCTCTAATAAGTGCTGGAGCAATAGTTCTCTCTCTCTCTCTCTCTCTCTCTCTCTCTCTCTCTCTCTCTCTCTCTCTGTCTCGTCTCTCTGTCTCTCTCTGTCTCTGTCTCTCTGCCTCTCTGTCTGCCTGTCTCTCTCTGTCTCTGTCTCTGTCTCTCTCTCTCTCTCTCTTCTCTCTCTCTGTCTCTCTCTCTCTCTCCCTCCCTCCCTCTCTTTCTGTCTCTCTCTCTCTCTCTCTCTCTCTCTCTCTGTCTCTGTCTCCTGTCTCTGTCTCTCTCTCTCTGTCTCTCTCTCTCCTCTCTCTCTCTCTCTCTCTCTCTCTCCCTCCTCCTCTCTCTCTCTCGTCTCTCTCTCTCTCTGCTCTCTCTCTCTCTCCTCTCTCTCTCTCTCCCCTCCTCCCTCTCTCTTTCTGTCTCTCTCTCTCTCTCCTCTCTCGTCTCTCTCTCTCTCTCTCTCTCTGTCTCTGTCTCTGTCTCTCTCTCTGTCTCTGTCTCTCTCTGTCTCTCTCTCTGTCTCTGTCTCTCTGTCTCTGTCTCTGTCTCTCTCTGTCTCTGTCTCTCTCTGTCTCTGTCTCTCTCTGTCTCTGTCTCTCTCTGTCTCTCTCTGTCTCTCTCTCTCTCTCTCTCTCTCTCTCTCTCTCTCTCTCCTCTCTCTCTCTCTCTCATCTCTGTCTCTCTCTCTCTCTCTCTCTGTGACAGAAGTACAATTTCCAGCCAACAAAACCACCTTGTAAAAAAGTCTTGGCTATAATATTAGAACCACAGCATTTTCAGAGCTAGAAGGGCTTTCTGAGAAAATCTATGCCAACATGCATCTGAACAGAAATTACTTCTATAATACACTGGGCAAGAGGTTTGCTGAAGCATTCTGCTTTAGGCAGAGCCCCCTCAATGATGGAGTTCTGACTCTTGAGGCAGCCCAGTTCCACTTCTGGGTCACTTTAATGGGGAAGACATTTTCCCTCACATTAAACCCAAAT